>NC_064854.1:9441079-9741079 GCF_024139225.1 Suncus etruscus
CAGCCTGGACTGGGGGTGCTTTTCTGGGCTGCAGCTCAGGGTGCAGTCCTCAGGAAGGTTCAGGGCACGGGTGGGTGCCACCCCCCAACACCCAGGGCTGGTCAGCCCAGCCAGGACAATAAATCTTGGCCCCTGGGAGCAGAGGACGTGTCTGCAGCGCCACCTGGTGGAGACCCAGGTGTTGCCAGTCTAGGGAGCCAAACGTTCTGGGGCCTCAGAGGTAGCCTGGACCCTCCTTCTCCTTGCATTGTGGGGTTGCCTGCACCCCAGGTCAGCCTAGGCCAGGTCCATAGCTCTCAGGCCTAGGTCTGTCCTGGATCCCAGGATAGAGGGGCAGACAAGCAGCTGCAACTCTCTTGGCTACTCTCCACACTGAGGCTGTGGGCATCAACCTGTTCTTACCACCCAGTGCTCCAGGCTCTGGGGTGTCCTGTAACAGGACCAGAACCCCTATCTGTCCACCTTGATCCCCTTGCAAGGAGCCTCTGCGCTCCACATTCCAGCCCCAGCCCCCTACCAGAGCCCCCCCCCCCAACTCTCATGCAGGGCCCCCACCCTGCTCTCAGATCCTCCTTTCAAGTAAGGCACTTACTCCCATAGTCCCTTTTCCTGCCAGGATTTGCAAGAAGACTCAGAGAGGGAAGAAGCTGGCCTTGACCAGCCAGGTCATGTCAGGCTTTGGAAGTTTTGGGCAACTCCTGGTGGCCCTCAGGGGTTACTCCTGGCTCTGTGCTTAGAAATCACTTCTGGCAGACTTGAAGGGGGGGCATATGGGAAGGCCAGGATTGATCCTGGGTCAGCTGCATGCAAGGCAAACGCCCTCCCTGCTGTGCTATTGCTCTGGTCTCTTCTGTAAAACATCTGACCAGTAAGCTGGAATAAATACCAGAGGTCTGTAAGAGGAGCCCGTGGCATTCTTAAGCAGAGTTTCTCGCCTTTTCTAGCAGACCTTTGTTGTGAACAATTCCAAGATTCTTTTTTTTTTTTTTTTTTTTTTTTTTTTTGTTTTTGGGCCACACCCGGCAGTGCTCAGGGGTTACTCCTGGCTGTCTGCTCAGAAATAGCTCCTGGCAGGCACGGGGGACCATATGGGACACCGGGATTCGAACCAACCACCTTTTGGTCCTGGATCGGCTGCTTGCAAGGCAAACGCCGCTGTGCTATCTCTCCGGGCCCCAATTCCAAGATTCTTGTCCAGGCAGGCCAGCTAGATATGGGAGCTGGGCACACTGCAGACAGGGCACAGGGACCTGCCTCTGAGTGCAGCTGCACAACCCACGGGGCGTCTGCATTTCAAGCCCATTTCCTGGTGTTTCGGTTTGATTTCTTTTGTCTCACCTTTAGACTTAGCTCTGTCTGTGATCAATGTAGCCCAAGGAATGCAAGACTGGCCGCCAGGAGCACTGGACTTCTGTGCTATGTGTTAAGAAGTACCAAGGCAGTGTCAGAAGTAATAGCACAGCAGTAGGGCGAAACGCTGCTAACTAAGGATGGACCCATTTCAACCCCCAGCATCCTATATGGACGTCCCCTGAGCCTGCCAGGAGCTATTTCTGGGTGCAGAGCCAGGAGTAATTTCAGAGTGCAGCTGGGTTTGTATCAAAACCAAAAACTTGGGGAAGAGGGATATTTGGCACATTGGTGATGGGAATGTTGCACTGGTGAAGGGGGGGTGTTCCTTACATGACTGAAACCCAACTACAATCATATTTGTAATCAAAGTGTTTAAATAAAGATATTAATTAAAAAAAAAAGAGGGGCCGGAAAGATAGCATGGAGGTAAAGGCTTTTTGCCTTGCATGTAGAGGATAGTGGTTCGAATCCCGGCATCCCATTTGGTCCCCTGAGCCTGCCAGGAGCGATTTCTGAGCATAGAGCCTGGAGTAACCCCTGAGCGCTGCCGGGTGTGACCCAAAAACCAAAAAAAAAAAAAAAAAAAAAAAAGTACCAAGGGGAGCCAGAGCAATAGCACAGTGGGTAGGATGGTTTCCTTATACATGGAACCTGGGTTCGATTCCTAGCATCCCATAGAGCCCTGAGCTTGCCAGGAGTGATTCCTGAGCACAGAGCCAGGAGTAACTCCTGGGTCCTGCTGGGTGTGGACCAAAACTCCCCCAAAAGTGCCAAGGGTGGCACCAGGGAGTAGCAAAGCTTCATTACCCCTAGGTGAGCTGTTTCTATAGTTAAAACATAGTTCACCTTTGGGGGGACATTTGGTCTGTCCCTTGATGTCCCTGTTTAGCAGGAAATGGCCAGATCTGAGGCAGACCCTGTTTCTTTTGGACAACAAACAGCATGGGCTAAAATAAATGGCATGAAAGAAAGAGAAAAGTGCTTTTCCATAGGCAGGAAATCTCTTGGAGGAGGGATAAAAGCTTTTATCAGAGGAGGCAGCCAGTTTATTTTTATTTATTTATTTATTTATTTTTGGTTTTTGGGTCACACCTGGTAGTGCTCAGGGATTAATTACTCCTGGCTCTGTGCTCAGAAGTCGTTCCTGGCAGGTTCGGGGGACCATATGGGATACAGGGATTCTTTTTGGTTTTTGGGTCACACCTGGCAGCGTTCAGGGGTCACTCCTGGCTCTACACTCAGTAATCACCCCGGCAGGCACAGGGGACCATATGGGATGCCAGGATTCAAACCACCATCCTTCTGCATGCAAGGCAAATGTCTTACCTCCATGCTATCTCTCCGGCCCCTCTCTGTTTCCAATTCTGAGCCCCGCCGACTTCACCCTTCCCTCTGCTGCCATGTCCACCTCCCCGAGTTCAGGGAACAATTGTCTTGCTCTCTAGGCTCCCTGTGTTGTGTAGAAGGTGGGTTGTCTGTCCCCAGATGCAGATACATGCACCCACAAGCACCCATATGCTCATCACATTCCACACCTCTGAATGCCCAGGATGTTTGGGGTTCAAAGGCCCCAGGCTGGGGGTGAAGCCTGAGGGTTCCAGAGAAGGTGGGGTCAGGGTGCTCATTCCACTTCTGTCGGGGAGCTTTGTGCAGGGGTGCTGAACCTTTCCCACAAGGCCACAGGAGGCTGCTGGTCCCTGGCCCCTTGGTGGGGTCAGCTACAGTGCTCATTCTCCCCAAACCTGAGAGTGAGAGACACTTCAGCCTTCACTCAGCCACGTACCCAGGTTGAATCTTTCTTTTAAATTTTTTGTTTTTGTGCCACGCCCATTGATGCTCAGGGGTTACTCCTGGCTATCCATTGAGAAATCTCTCTTGGCTTGGGGGGACTATATGGGACGCTAGGGGATTGAACTGTGGTCCATCCTAGGCTAGCGCTTGCAAGGCAGATGTGTTACCTCCAGCACCACCACTCTGGCCCCCCAGATTGAACCTTTCTGAATGAACCTCCCCACTGCATCTGAGAAGTCATAGGAGTTCTGCTTGGAGGTAGTGCCCAGCTCAGCCCCACCCTCAGGCTCTAGTCAGAGCCCCCCCCCCCAACTGCAGGAGTTCCTGGTGGGCAGCAGCTGCAGGCATGGAGACCCAGTAGCCTGCAGTGACCTCTTGGCAGAGGCTCAGGGCACAAGTGGGGGAGACATAATCCATTGGGCAACCCCAGGGCCCACAGGCTGAGCCCAGTGCTGTGTTAACCCTGGCCCAGAGATGGAACTTTCTAGAAGACACAGAGTCCACATGGTAGGTGTGGCTGCAGTACAGAAGTGGCCTGAGTCCCGCCATAGGACACTGTTCTGGGCACATGGCCACCAGCAGGCCTCTGAGTTTTCTGAGCAAAGCAGACAGTTGTTGAGGACAGAGGCAGACAGATGGGGCTGGTCCTCCCTCAGCCAGGCTTTGAGGGGCTCAGGTAGAAGCCGGGCAGCTAAATACTCCATTGGCAGATGCATGTGGGCCGAAGCGCTGGCCAGCAGCAGGCGTGGGCTTCAGAAAGCAGCTGCTGGTTAGCAGAACCTAAGTCTCACACAACCCACACACCAAGAGGGTCCCATCCTGGCCTCTCCTTGACACCCCGCTTATGGCACTCTCAGGGCCTCTGGCTCTTCCCTCTGAGATGGCAAACCCAAGTTGACTATCATTGCCCCTCTCCTGGCCACTGAGAGAGAGGAAGGAGACCAGGCTCATGCAGGTTGGTCACTGCATTTTTACTAAGTGCATAGCCCATGGGACACCCAGCCTTGTCCCCACGCTGGATCCCATCCCTCCAATCCTGGGTGAACTCGCCTGGGCCCCACAGGGAGCAAGAAGCTGACCGTGACTTCCACAGGTGGGTGCTGGCCCCGGGCATCGGTTGCCCCTGGAAAACAGGCAGTGCCGAGGCATGACCCTCAAGGAGGCCAGTCTCATGGGCAGAGGGACAGAGCGGAGCCAGTACCAAAGGCATTCGAGGGTTCTTTGGAGCATGAACAAAGTGCAGACAGCCAAGGCGATGGCACGGGGAGGGATTGCCTCGGCCACAGGGGGGGCCAGGGAATGGAGCTTTCGACCCTGGCAGTATCCACCTGGTGCCCCAGCTCCACCAGGCCCAGTCCTGGCTAGAAGTGGAGGCAGGGGCACCATGGTGACCCAGATGCCAAGGAGAGAGCAGTGACCTTGGAAAGTTTCTGCTAACAATAGACTTTAAGGCAAGAGCTTTGCGAGCCCCAGCCAGATGTGCGAACATTGTGTCTGGAATCCACATACAGCTGCATGTGGGTACAGTGGGGGGCCTGGCTAGATGTGGGTGTAGTTTGTGTGGGGTTCCCAGCTGGATGTGGGTACAGTAGGGGGCACTGCCCTCCTGGAAAACCTGGACCCAGCCAGCCCCAGCAGGGCCTTGAGACCCTTACTAGAACCCACACACAGGGCCACCTCCTTTGCATGCCCTGTCCAGTTCTTTCAAAGGGGACACCTGGCCTCTGCCCTTCTAGATTCATCAGACCCAGGAGTGGCGCCATCCCCCACTTCCCAACTTGGTTACTTCCAGGCCTCAGGAAGGAGGCCCAAACCCTATACCATCTTCAGGAAGCCATCCTGGTTCTACCTCACACCTTCGAGGAGCACAGGGAGCCTATCTCTGGGCTGCAGGAGCACTCCGAGGAGCTGCACACACCCCTACGTGCCCCCTGCCCCACCCAAGGGTGAGGAAGACATGCATGGGGAGGGGGCTCGGCTGCATCTTGTACCTCCAGAATGGTGCCTTTGAGACCAACTAGCACACTTCGGGTGCAGATGGCAAATCAAACGGGGGGAAGATGCTCCTGGAAGGGTGACACACCTGGACCCTACTCCTGGCCCTGATCAGAGTAGCCACAGAAGCACTGGATTCAGAGTCCCTCATGGGGATGTGAGGGACCCCCTCTGTGGACCTGGACACCACAGAGGCTGAACCGAAGGATGGAGGAATCCTACTTGGGCCAGGACTGTGCGGTGGCTGAGGAGGGAGTGGGTCACTATCTGTGGCCTCCAACTGGACACCCAGGCCACACGTGCCCCTGACCCCTAATTCTCCCAGCTCTCTACTGTAGGGCCAGAACCAGCACAAACCTATGGGGCATATGTGCAGGTGGGAAACACATGTATGTATTCGTGTGTGTATTGGCAGGAGAGCTATGAGACACGTGCTCTGGTCTGGTTATGGCCACATGCTGTGAATCTGAGGGCTTGAGAGAGCTCAGGCCACAATTCTCTAAAGCAAAGGACCCAGGGCCCCGCCTTGGGATGGGGGTGACTTTTGTCCGGGACTGGGTGGGGCCAGGAGGCGACAAAGGCCTCGAGTTGCTGGTGACTGGGCCAGACAACCCTGGCCATGGATCAGGGCTAGAGTCGGTGTCCGGGGACAGGCTTCCCTGGAGGGTGTGGGAGGACCTCGGTCCGGGTGCCCTGCCTAGGACCTCCAGTGGCTGTTGCTCCTCCCCTTGGGGTGCTTAAGTGACCCCACTTCGCTGAGTAACTAGTAGAGCCACAGCAATGACCACATGTCATGGCTGGAAGGAATCTGGCTCCAAAAACTGAGGGGTACAGGACATGGCCCTCAGCTCCTAACCATAAGAGTGGGCCTGTCTCCCTGGGGACCCTTTGGACAAGCTGCTGGCAAGGGGTGGTGGAGGGAGGGAGCTGACCAGGGCAGTAGAGGCAACTCCCAAAGGTGCCTGAACACCAGGGCTGGGACCAGCCACAGCTGCTCTGAGCTTGCCCCCAGCACCCAGGACAGTCCCTCCTGAGGACACTGTGGACTGTGGCTCACTCTCTGTCCAGCTGGGCCCCTCACAGACATGTCTGTATCTGTTCTTGCCTGTCCTTGCCCCCAACTTTTTCTTCTGCACTGTGCGGGCTGAAACCCTCAGCCAGGGGCCCAGGAGGGCAGAGCAAAGCCTGGTTCTCAGTGGAAAGTTGGTGTAGGGGGTCATAGAGACATTTCACGGGACAGTGACCTCCAGACTCTGGAGATGGTCCCACTCTAGATGTTCCCCAACCCCACTGCTATTCTACTGGCCTGGCTGTCATAATGATGTGGACATGGCCAAGGAAGCCATCCTAGATGTCCTATCTAATCCTTTTCAGAATCCTGTGGAACATGGTTGTCACCAAGAGCAAGGGGGGGATATGAGGGTTCCCCTGGACTTGGCAGTCCCAAGAATCAAGGGGTGGGAGGCTGGAAGTCTGCCCTAAAGCTCTACCCAACCACCAGCAGGAAAGGAATGGAGGACCAGATGGCCAGTTCAGGACTGTGGCCTCCAATGTAGACAGAAACCCCTGCCCTGCTCCTCAAGGGGCCAGTCCTCTGCCATCTGAAGCAACCTCTCCACCTGGCTGCCACACAGTACTGGCACTGAAGCCCCCTCTAAGAGAGAGCTTCACCGATTCCCAGCAGACAGGGGCCCATTTTGCACCCAGGGGCCTGTCTTCGTCAACCAGAAAAGGGCCCCAAATGGTCCTCACAGAAACTCTTGCATGTACAGCTGGATAAACCGCCTCATTTCCGGGCCCAGCCCACATCCCCGAAGGGACCGTCCCCAGTGGCAGAGCGAGGAGGGGGCCCACAGGGCGTGCACAGGTCCGAGTCCGTGTCCGACTCGCCCTCTGCGATGTAGGGGCGCACCTTGGCGCAGGGGGCCACAGCCGGGTAGTTGCTGGCCAGCGCATCTAGGTTCTCCTTGGACTGGGAGATGCTGAAGCCGCTGAAGGAACGTTCCAGTTCTTCGTGGTCCACGGATGGGATGGAGATGGACGTGTCACTGCCCCGCAGGCCTGCCTCAGGGCCCCGGCTGGTCGGCAAGTCCTCGTGTCGTGGGAACTCAGCACTGGCCCGCGCCCCCGCGCTGTAGGCCGACAGGGATCGCTCGTGGGCTGGTGGGGGTGGGATCCGCACTAGGGAGCCAGGGTCACCCACGGGGGAGACCCCAGGGCCCGAGCGGGTATGGCAGTGCTGCCACGAGGTGGAGGGCGGGCACTGGGCGGGCGGCGCTGAGAAGTTCTTCTGGCCCCCCGAGCTGGTGGAGCGCACGAGCTTGACAATGCAGCCGTTCCTGCCGTGGTCCCGGCTGTCCTCCGGGCTGTGATAAGGGGGGGCCGGCTCTGGCTCCTTGGCCCCAAAATAGGCCTCGGTCTCCGTGGGGGGTACGCCGGTACGCTGCATGTAAATGTTCACCAGGAAATCCAGCTTCTTCTCCATGGACAAGACCTGCAAAGGGGGGTTTGGGGTCAGCTTGCACCCAGCACTGTGATTCTTTTTATTATTTTTTAAACTTTATTGAATGATTGGTTTCTGGACCACACCTAGTGGCGCTCAGGGATTATTCCTGGCTCTGCACTCAGGAATCGCCCCTGAAACTCTGGGGGATCATATGGGATGCTGGGAATCAAACCGGGGTCCTCCTGGATCAGCTGCATGCAAGGCAAATGCCCTACCGCTGTGCTATCTCTCTGACCCCCATTTTTTAAGAAACATTTTGGGGTTACACCAGGCAGTGCTCAGGGATTACTCTTGGCTCTGGTAGGCTCGGGGACCATATGGGGGGCTGGGAATCAAAACCAGGTCCATCACAGGTCGGCCCCATGCAAGGCAAACGCCCTACACACTGGGCCATCTCTCCGGCCCCAGCACTATGGTTCAAGGACTGGGAGTGCTGGCCGTGGGGCACCAGGTAAAGCCTGCTGTGGCTGGTGCTGGTCCCCATCCACCCATCAGGGCAGCCCTAGAAGGACCCACCTGCTTCTCCACCTTGCCCAGACGGCCCATCATGCTGGGGTCTTCCGGCAGCTCCGCTTCGGCAGGGCCCTTAGTGCGGTCCTTGTCTGTGAGGGCTGGGCCTCGACCCACGATCTGGTCCACTCTGCGGGGGAGAGACCCCGCCCCAGCATGAGCTCAGGAGGGCATGACTGGGCTGAGGACCCCCCCCCCAATTCTTGAGCCAGGCCATAGTCACCCAGATCCAGGCTCCCGGAGAGCCTAGAGCTCTTAGGGGAGAGCAGATGGCCAGGACAGATAGACTCCGGGCACCTGCTCACCTGCTCCGATGCCCTGGGCACTCTGTTCACTGTACCCCAGGAAAATGACACATTGAGTATATATATATATTTGGTTTTGAGCCACATCCGGCAGCGCTCAGGGGTTACTCCTGGCTCTGCACTCAGAAATCACTCCTAGCAGGCTCGGGGGACCGTATGGGATGTTGGGGATCCAACCCGGGTCGGTTGAGTGCAAGACAAATGCACTGTCATCTGTACTATTGCTCCAGCCCCGAATAAAGAGAATTTCTGAAGCCAATGTTCCCCAGCCCCCATCATCCACCCAGACCCCTCACCCGGACCCCACTTTTATTTGGGACCATGCCCTTTGGTGCTCAGGGGTCACTCCTGGCTCTGTGCACAGGAATCACTCCTGATAGGCTCAGGGGACCATACAGGATGCTGGGGATTGAACCTGGGTCAGCTGCATGCAAGGCAAATGCCCTTCCCACTGTACTATCACTCCAGCCCCTGACCCACTGACCATTTTCCCCCACGTAATGTGTCACTGAGGAAAGACTGGCTGTGCTGGGTTAGTTGAATGTCTGTGGCAGGGACCACAGAGGCAGAAGGTGGAAGCTCCATGCAGGGTGGGGGAGACAGACACCAACATGGCAGACATGACAGTAGAACAATATAGCCACCAGAGAACCCAGTGCCCTACTGCGCGCACACACACACACACACACATGCTGACCAGTGTTACACATCCATGTGTGTTTTACTACCACTTCTGCACACACATGAACACATGTGTGGCTCCCCATATGAGTGCCTGTTTGTGCTTGCACATATGAGATATGTACACACATGTGGGGATATCCATGCATGTAATCCCACCAGCGAGTAAAGATGCGCAGACATGTGTGTGAATATACCTGTGTGCTTCCAGAGAACACACACATGCACCCATGTTTCTAACATGTGCTAGCATGAACACACCAACATGTGTATCCACCAGGAGTTCAGGAATGTGCATTTCTGTGTCTCTACTGACATGGGCCCATGAGACGCAAGAATGTGGAGACCTGAGCAAATGTAATATCTGTGTCTGAGCTTTACCAAAACCGGCTGCCATCTAGATGCTGGTACAAGATGAATCTGCATAGCTGAGTGTCTGCTCCTACCGTGTGTACATGCAACATCTGTCCTGGTTTGTGTGGTCACACATGTCCGTGTGCATGTGTGTGTTACATGGGTGTCGGTGCTGAACACAGCTAAGCTGGTCTCAAATGAGCCACACACGGGCCAGAGAGACCAACAAGAAGAGAATGGTGATGGGTTGTCATCCAGGGAAGCCTGCAGGCAGAGCTGCAGGAACTTGCAGGCTCCCTGAGTTGTTAGTCAGCAGTTGGCTGCAGACTCAGGGACAGCTCTCTCATCTCTCATCACCAAGGAAGTTTGGGGTGCAGGCGTGTGGACCCGTGAGGTCATCTTTCCCCCCTGCCCATCTGCCTCCCCGTGGGTGAGGAGTCAAGGGGTGGCTTCCCCTTCTGCTGCATGAAGCAGAAGAGGGTGCAGGCTCTTGTCAACCACCTCATGCACAGAGCTTCATGCTTTCCACATGCAAGCAGGGCGGGGGCAGAGGGGTGCAGGAGAGCATCGGGCACCAGGCAGATGCCAGTGGGAAATGGGGAAGAGTGGGGTCCTATATTTCCGGGTGCACAGTCAAAGCATAGGGCTCAGTGCCTTCCCCGCTGCCACATGACGGCACCGCCTGGGTGTGCTGGGTTGGGGAGGGTACTGTGGGGCTGCTGTGGCCCCTCAAGAGTCTGTCCAGGAGGCAAGAGGCTTCCAACAGGTCACCTGCAGCAATGCCCAGAGCTGGGGATGGGTCTTCACAACATCCCTCAGAACTGGTCCTGCCAACACTACCTAGGGCTGCAGGCCCTTCTGCCTTCTCCTGCTTCCCTAGTGGGTGGAGGTCCAGTGTGCTGGGGCCCCCACACTCAGGAGGACCTGAACCCCCATAGTTCCTCAGCACATGACCCAGAGCTTTTTTGTTTGTTTGCTTCACACCCAATGGTGCTCAGGGTTATTCCTGGCTCTGCACTCAGAAATTATTCCTGGTGGGCTCAAGAAACCCTATGAGATGCCAGGAATCAAATCTGGGTTGGTCAGGTGCAAGGCAAACACCCGCCCCACTGTGCTGTCGCTCCGGCACCAGGAGCAGAGCATCTGGAGTGTGGTGTTGACCCAGAAACTGTCTGGTCCCAGGGAATGAGGCATGACCATCCATGGGACCCCTTGTTTGTTTGGCTCGGGGGACCATATGGGATGCTGGGGATCAAACCCAGGTCCGTCCTGTGTTGGCTACGTGCAAGGCAAATATCCTACTGCTGTACTATCACTCCAGAATCCACCCACCCACCCACAAACTATGTTTTGTTTTTTTTTTTTGGTTTTTTGGTTTTTGGGCCACACCCAGCGGTGCTCAGGGGTTACTTCTGGCTGTCTGCTCAGAAATAGCTCCTGGCAGGCACGGGGGACCATATGGGACACCGGGATTCGAACCAACCACCTTTGGTCCTGCATCAGCTGCTTGCAAGGCAAACGCCGCTGTGCTATCTCTCCGGGCCCATGTTTGAGGTTTTTTGTTTGTTTTGATCCACACCCAGCTGTGCTCAGGGGTTACTCCTGCTCTGTGTTCAGGAGTCACTCCTGGCAGTGCTCAGGGGACCATATAGAATGCCAAAGATCAAACCCAGGTTGGCCGCATGCAAGGCAAACCCTACCCGCTGTGCTATCACTCTGCCCCTAAGACCCTGTGTTTGATCCTGTTGGGAATGTTGGGGCTCCCCTCTTCTTGCAGAGCCTCCTGGCCCTGAGGGGCTCAGTCCAGGCACCCTGCCTGCCCCTGGGGCATCTCCTCCAAACCCTTGGCCAGGGAAGAAAAGCGGGGCTGCCGTCATGTGATCTGGGGAAAAGGAACTGGCTGTGAAACAGAAAGTCCGAACCTAGGAGAGTACTGAGGCGACTCTCTCGGAGGGGCCGTGGGTCCTTTGGTGGGGTACTTCTTGTGCCGGGGAGTTGAAGGGGGTGGGGGACCCACAATCATATCTATCCTGGCAGAGGGAACGAGAAGAGAGACACCAACAAACAAATCAGAGCAACACAGAAGGGAGGCAGCTAGGAGCCACAGGGACGGAGCTGGTTGACACGGAGACACTAAACCACCCAGGACTACTCCACCTCCCCGGTCAGCCCCGCACTCCAGGCCCAATGCCCAGGTACTAATGCCCGTGAAGAGCCATATAGGGGGCCCTGTAGACGCTGGCAGATGGCTTCCAGAAAGGGGCAACAAAGGCATGAGGACATAGGGCTCTGGGAGCAGAAACAGATCCTGAGGCAGAGCACATGTTCTGGATGTGCAAGTAACACGCTAGGCACACGCAACTTCTCAGGCAGCTTCTGAGGCCCACGTACACAGATCGCAAGCCTGCCTGTGCTCATCACAACTGGTTCACAATCACGCGGCAGTCACAGCCACGCCAGCACTCCAGCTCTTGTCTGCTCGTTTGCTCAGAGACACTCGCACACGCACATAGGTGCTTGTTCAGGCATGAATACTCACGTACTCTTTCTCACACACATATCTGATCAAATGCATATATGGTGACATGAGTGCTCAGAAGCATACCTACTTGTTCATAATTGTACACACAGGTCTGTTTGCATGAACAGTGGCATGGTTCAAATCTATGGAAGAAACTGCTCCAGTGACCTCCATATAGTCTGACCCCAGGGAAGTCTTGCTGCCCTTGTCTCTGTTCAGGAAAGTACTGACCACTTCTGGTTCACACAGCCCCACCCTGGTACCCAAGTCTAGAAGGGAAGGCACCAAATCAGGCAACTGACTTTTTCTTTTCCTTATTTTGGTCTTGGGGGCACAACTGGCAGCGGTCAGGGCTTACCCCTGGCTCTGCACTAAGAAATCACGCCTGGCAGGCTTGGGGACCATATGGAATGCCAGGGATCGAACCTGGGACAGCTGCGTGGAAGACAAATAAATGCCCTCCCACTGTGCTATCGCTCCTGCCCCCAACTGACTTTCTGAGTGAAGACATGGCTCCTGACAGAAACAAGCTGGACCAACCCCAGGACACTCCTGTGCAAATCAGATACCTCGGTGGTCACATGTGAGGGTCTGGCCAGGTGTCAGCCCTGTGACCTCTGAGCAATAGAGCACGCGTGCCTGAGATGGAAGCTAGTGCACGCAAGCATACAGGGAGTTATGCACATGTGGTAGTGTTTGGTGCATACAATACTCAAGTGGTTTTGCACACGTATACTTATGTGTGTGTGTGGAGCATGACATGTGTGCGTGTGTGTGGTGTGATACATGTGAGCACATGTACTATATGCGCACACAAGTGGGAGGTCTGGGACGTACACGTCTGGACTCACGCCCCCTATGTGGGAATGAGTTTGTCTCAGCTCTACGTGCCATCACATGTTCTGCCATATGACAAGAATTCCTGATTCTAATAGGCTCACTAGTGTTTTACACACATAAGGCAGGTGCAAGACAACAAACCAACCATGAGGATGGAGAGGGGTGAGCAGGGCCATGTTGGCATATGGGAGGTTGGAGGCTGGACAAGGCCCTTCCAGGAAGAAAGGAAGGAGGAAGGAAGGAAGGAAGGAAGGAAGGAAGGAAGGAAGGAAGGAAGGAAGGAGGGAGGGAAGGAAGGAAGGAAGGAAGGAAGGAAGGAAGGAAGGAAGGAAGGAAGGAAGGAAGGAAGGAAGGAAGGAAGGAAGGAAGGAAGGAGGGAGGGAAGGAGGGAGGGAGGGAGGGAAGGAAGGAAGGAAGGAAGGAAGGAAGGAGGGAGGGAGGGAAGGAAGGAAGGAAGGAGGGAAGGAGGGAAGGAAGGAAGGAGGGAAGGAGGGAAGGAAGGAGGGAAGAAGGGAGGGAAGGAGAGAAGGAAGGAAAGGGGGAAGGAAGGAATGATGGAAGGAAGGAAAGAAAGGTGAGGACACGTGTAAATGGGGACTTTGTGGGTGCCAGCCCCTCTCATTCCTCAGCACAAGGTCCACCTACTGACACTAACACACATGACAACATGCACACACATGCATGCATGGTAGCAGCACACGATGTGTGTGGGCACGAACCATGATGTTTAGAGATGCCTGTCCTGCACTCATGTAGACAGCAGAGACCTGTGTGCGTGCATGCATTCAGAGAGACACTCACAGAGTCATAGTTTCCCTGGATCACACACATGCACACGATATCCATGCCTCCCCCCACAGCAAGTGAACAGACACAGACACACCAGTCCAGTGCAGCATGGGCAGGGGAAGACAGAAGACAGAACAACTGGGGACACAGACAGACCCCAGGGGACACACAGGGATACACACAGGGGACGGTCACAGGTGCTGTGTGGGGAGGTGTGGAGAGGGTGGCCCGGGGGGCACCGTGCCAACTGACTGCCCACTGCCCAGTTCTGCTGGGTGCCTGCAAGCCCCGGCACTGTGTCCTCCTATCCTGGTCCAAAGGGCCAGTGGGATGGACACCGTGGGTGTGACTGGGCCAGCAGGGAAGGGCTCTTGCCTGGATTGCAGATTTTTGATGCGGGCCAGCATGTCCAGATGTCCAGCCGAGTACTGCTCTATCACATCCATCACATCGTAGGGCCGCAGGCTCTCCTTGAATTTCCTCTTCGACACCAGGAAACGCATGACACTACAGGGACAGGGAGGCCTCAGCAAAGCCACATCAACCACTGGCGAGCTTGTCCCCCCCTCCTGACCCTGTCTCAGGCCTGGTTTACTCTAGCCTGGATGCCCACTCATCTGTGCCACGAGGAGTCCAGGGCCACATGGACGGTGGTAGGGAGGGGACAGCGACGGCGCCTCTGCTGCTGGCGCCTGGCTCACCACACGGCCCGGATGCTGACTTTGAGACCCGGAGTCAGGTCTTCGGTCACAAACTCGCAGTTACAGCTCCTGTCATCCACGATGTCCTCCCCGGGAAGACTGGCTTCTGGGAGGAGACATGGCTCTTAGAGAGGCCACTCGAGTCACCTGTTCCTTTGTCCCCACAAAGGTGCTCTCTGAGAGTGGAGGGGACCAGGGTCTGCCCAGCATGTGGGAGTGGCTACTCACAGGTTTCAAGGGACAGCCCTGTGGAATGGCAGATGCAGGGACTGTCCATGGCAAGAACAGGTGTCATCTGTTTCTATTAAGGCACCTGGGGGTGTACCTGCTCAGACAGGCAGGCTGCCCCTTTCCTAGGGGACGTCCAGCCAGCAGGGTGGTGGCAATCTGTTGGGACAGCCAGCCGGATGTGGGGTGGAAAGAGTCCTCATGTCAGAGGGGTGCTTGCTCTGTGACTGAAATTTTTCTTTTCCTTCTTTTTTTGTTTGTTTGTTTTGGGCCACACTTGGAGGTGTTCAGGGCTTACTCTGGGCTCTGTGCTCAGGAATCACTCATGACAGGTTTGGAGGACCACATGAGATGCTGGGGATGGAACCTGGGTCGACTGCATGCAAGGCAAACACCCTCCCTGCTGTGCTAAGCTCTGGTCCTTTCTGGGCCACTGCAGGTTCCAGAGGGTCAAGGGTGGCGTGGGGTGGTGGTGGTCCCCAGAAGGTAGGAGATGATGGCATTGCTGACCCACCTTCCGAGTTCTGGCGAGAAGCTGCACCTTTGATACGAAAGGCCTGGCGAGCCCGGCTGCGGTCCCCGAAACTCCAGCTCTTGGGCACCTTGCTGGGACTGTCCTCCAGACTGGGGTCCGCGCTGGGCGAACGCCGCACGGTCGGGGCCTGCGGGGACCCCTTCCCCTTGGCGGCCACACCGCGGGGGCTGGAGAAGACACGATCTTTCAAACTGACCTTCTGGCTGCTCCAGCAAGAACAGACAGACAGACGGACACACAGAGAGACAGCAAGAAGGTCACTGGGGACACGGACACAGGCGTCCGCTCCAGACGGACATGGTCCCCATGGAAGAAAGGGGGACAGCAACCGGAGGAGGCCAGTGGCCACGGTGGCGGGGAGAGAGGACCAACAGGGACTGTGTGAACCAAGCACAGGCCCGACCAACACTCAGGAGTTCTGTGTGGCCAGCAGGTGATGTGAGTGGCTCTTAAATCACTTTGGTAGTGGCCTGTGTCCATCTCCATGAGCAGTCCCCAGCCCAGGGCCTGAGGGAGGGGGATGAGATGAGGGTGGCCCCCATGGGACCCTTCGATGAAGCACAAGGAGGAACATCAGGACATGCGGTCCCTAATTGACCCAGCCAACTTGGGGTGTCTCTTTGTCTGCTTCTCAGACTTTGACCAGAATTGCACTGGCGGCCATGAGCAAGCCTCAACACTGGAGTTGAGACTCCAGACTTGGGGAAGCGCCACTGTGTTATGTATCCCAGCTCTGCGGGTCCCACGTAATTCCTGGACACAGGCCTTGATGCCCCAGACCAGTTTTCACACCCTCTGAACCTCAACATGGAGCTGGGGCTATGGAGACCTGCTGTGTTGGCTCAGGAAGGTGGACCTGGGCTCTGTGTGGCCACACAGGGCCGCAGACCAGCCCCCAAATGGCTCTGAGCTGGCCCTGGGTTGTCCCATGTGGAGCAGCTGTTGGGTGCCCTCGAGGCCAGTGATGTGGCCTCCCTGCATTAGCCCCAACCAAAACCCACAGCTGAGATATCTGAACAGCCTCAGAAGGAGAGCCTGGTGCAGAGGACAGAGCCAGGACACCTTAGGGCACTGGTTGTCCCCAAACCCCCAACATCACGGATGCTGCTGAGACGAGAAATTTCTGCTGGGACTAGCACCCAATTTTTACAGGAGCTTAATAGGAAGAAGTTTCTATGATAAATGGCCTTGTAAGGCATCCATCAGGGAAGGGTGTGTGGCCACCTAGTGGGACCCGATGCCAGACACGGGTATCTCTGGAGAAAAGATCTGGCTGGGGTGGGGGGGCTCGATGTGTCAGATCAACCAGAAGACGAAGTGCTAGGAGCAGTCTGAGTGGCCACATCCGAGCCCAGCTGGCTCTCTTGGCCACACTTCCCACTTCCAGAACATTCCCTTCCTCTGTGGACTCCTCTTCATCATATGCACCATTGGGGGCAGGAAAATACTCTCCTTATGCACCTCCTCACTCAGGCTGTCTCTAGTGCACAGAGGACCTTGGTCCCAGCAACTGGTCACGCTGTTCGCATTTCGGAATAGCTTTTTAGGACGGTACCTGCTAACTGCTAGTGGGGACAGGGGGTGGATGGGTGCCCCACAGCTGGTGAGGGGACTCAAGTTGTTTCCTGTTTCCATCAGAGGAGATGAGTGCAACCAGCAGGGAGCCTGGGAATTCCCGGAGACCTGCTCATCCAAGAGCGTAAGTCCCCAGACCTGAGC
This sequence comes from Suncus etruscus, assembly GCF_024139225.1. Taxonomy (NCBI): domain Eukaryota; kingdom Metazoa; phylum Chordata; class Mammalia; order Eulipotyphla; family Soricidae; genus Suncus; species Suncus etruscus. The sequence goes on from NC_064854.1 coordinate 9,457,908, forward strand.
CCCAGGCAGGACTGTGGCATTAGTAAGCAGGAGGACAGTCAGGGAGCTCTGGACCCTGGTCCTCTCATGTCCTACCCAGTCACCCAAGCTGCCCAGTCCAGAGTCCCTGACAGCCGGCACCTTGCAGATCTGAAGGGAGTCCCTGCCTCTGTGCCAAAGGCGGAAACAATGATGGGTTTCCCTGTTGCGTGCACAAAAGGACAGTTTGTGGCCTCTTCTTGGGAACAGGGAAGGTGTGGGGGTCCAATGCCAAGGTCCAGCTTCTCAGCCCCACTTGTCACTAAGGCTACATGGGCACACACGGGAAAGGCACTCTCATGGCCAAAGCCCTGTCTACAGGTGGCCCAGCACAGTGGCGGGGCCACATCCATAGGAAGACAGGCCAACCCAGGAGCAGAGCCCGAGCAGCCTCACCACCCCCCCCTGACTCTCGGGGCCAGCGTGTGACCAGGAGCACCCAGACACAAAGTCTGGGCAAGCAAGGCAGCCTGAGCCAGGGCCCCCAACATCGTCTCCCATCCTGGAGCTCAGCCGTCCCTGTAAGCATCGATCTTGGGGCACACACAGGCAGCGGGGTGGGGGGTGGGAGGTGGCCCTCTGGCCCCTCAGTGCAGGATCTGGAGCATGCGCCCGTGCAGAGGTGCCAGCATGCTCCTCCCTAGGGGCACGGCCCCTCCCCAGACCCGCCTTGGCTCGAGCATGTCCAAGGGCCAGCGTGACACATGCACACAGTGGAGGACGGACGGACGGACGGACGGACGGTGCGGCTGGCACCGTGAGGGCAGGAAGGGGACCAGAGCAAGCAGGATAGATGCTCCCACACACCCAGCAGCAGGGGGGTCAGAGCGGGGAGGGGGCAGCCATGTCCTGCACTGCCTGTTTCTCGTTCACCCGAACCAGGTCTGCGCGGGGACAGGGGCCAGGGCCTCTGGGTCCTGCAGTCAGGACGGAGGGTGGAGCCTGGCACGCAAAGCCAGGACAGAACTGCTTGACCGCACCTCCATACCTGGCTGCTGGCTCAGGGGAGCTGTCCTAGGTAAGGCACAGAGCCAAGGTGCTGAATAAGTGAGATACCCCCCAGAAGGGGCTCACCAGTCGGGACAGGGTCTCAGAGCCCCTGACCGGCCCCCTCCAGCTTCAGCATAGTTTGGTTCAGTGGAGGGACGGGCCCAGCTGTGTGCTGCACCCACCAAGAAGTGGTCTGGCGCGTGAGGGGCCAGGCAGCCAATCCGAATTGGGGGGGCGAGGGGCCGGGGTGGGGCTGGTCTAGATCCTCTCAGAAGCGGGGAGTGTGTGGGATGGGGAGGCGGGTGCGAGCGTGCAGCGTGGCCGTCGGGGGCGCGACGCGGTACCTAGAGTGTCCAGGGCAACATCCACACAGGGACTCGCTGCACGGCCTGCCTGGACTGAAAACGAGGAGAGCGCAGTTAGTGTGGCCGCAGAGCCGGGAGCTAGCACGGGAAACCGGGCACCGCGCTCAGTGTGTGTGTGGGGGGCGGGCAAGCCCCCCAACCCGGGCCCCCCAGAGCTCCCCCGGCCTGGGAAAGAAAACAGTCCCTATTTTTGGAGAAAGGAAAAAAAAATTCGGTATTTCCTCCAAAAATACCTTTTCTTTCCAGAGTCCATGTCTGGGGCGCTGTGTTCAACGCTGTATTATTTTTTGCCAGATTCATGCCAACAAAAAAATAATACGTGGGCTGTGGCCCCTGCAAAAGGCTGTGTTAGCTGCACTAGATTCCAGAAAGTGCACATTTTAGGGAGGGAAAAATGTGCAGTTTGGTTTCACAAAGCAACCGCGGCTTCACCAAGCCCAGCCAGCTGAGGCCTTGGCTCTCTCGGCTGGGCCCAGCATGGGGCGGGGGGTACAGTCTCAGTCGGATCACCCCACCCTGCAGAGCACACCTACCCAAAGCCCCTTGTAGCAGCCCCACCACACACCAAGCAAAGACAGATCCAGAAGGCTGCTCCTTGTTGTCAATTCCTAAGGTGGCAGTTTTTAAACTGTGCCCAAGTAACCCAGATATGCCAGTGGTGTTGACTGAGGACACCGGATCCATTGGGGAGTCACAGCTGGGCCCCTGTCGCTGTCCAGCCCCTGGGTGCCAGCCACGCTGGGCACACATAAGACTGGGCCTGGAGCAGACCTCAACCAGCCCTCCCAGGGTCTTCAGATGGGCAAACCAGGCTCCCACCTGCAGCGCCTCCCCTGGGGAAAGAGGATAATGGACAGATGGTTCCGTCCCATTCCCAGTCAGCTGCCTCTGACCCCCAATACCACACCCGCCCAAACACATCCCAGAGCCTAAGGCTGAGAGAAACATGATGGCCGAGAACTTGGACTCCATGAGACCAAAGAAAATGACCCACATGAAGAAAATGCCCAGACTTGGGTATAGCTGAGTTGAACTTTGGGCAGTCTCAGAAGTCAGGCTGGCAAAGGGGGCAGGTGGCTGCCTGCCCAGGGGAATCAGATACTGATGGGCAAAGCCCAGGGCATCACAGTGTACCCCATACTGCTGACAGCCCCAGCACGAGGTTGGGGGAAGGTAAGGAAAGTTCTGGGGCAAAGGGAAAAGTCACATCCTGACATCATGTGACTGACCATGCAGACAACCTTGAACCCACACCAGCACTTCCTGCCCAGAACAAACCCTGGAACAGAGGGGGTGCCATCCACTGAGCTAAGGCCAGAGGCCAAGTGAGCACCCCATCCTATTCACCTATCAGCCAACCATTCTTCTTGGTGACAAGGGTCTAACCTGGAAAGTCACCCCTGTTTTATGGAAGGCACCAGGAGTTCTGGACAAGGTCCTCAGGTCTTTTCCAGGGCGGGCCTTTGGGAGGAAACTATGGAAGTTTCTGGAGACCCAGGGAGGCGCCTACCTGTCAGTTCTCACCTACATCCTGTACCTGGCGCAGACACTGAACCCCAAAGACTGCCGGCAGGGAAGGGGGCCCAGAAAGTTAGTGAAGGAATTAATGGTGCTTGGGGACAGGCAAGATTCCAATGTGGGAGGGGAGGAAGAGGGAAAGAGGGATAGAAAGGGAAGGAGGGAAAGTGAAGGAAGGAGAGAGAGGGAGGGAGGGAGAGGGAAGAAGAGAAAGAAAAAGGGAAGGAGTGAGTGAAGGAGGGAGTGAGGGAAAGAGTGAGGGAGCGAGGGATGAGGGGCCTAAGAAGGAAACTCTGGAGGGCACATGAGTCTCTTCAGGCCTGAAGCCTCAAACAGCAGTGAAATGACCAAGACGTTTGCTGCCCCCAGGGCCAGGTGCCAGGGTGGGCAAAGGGACAGCTACCAGCTGAGCCCCATCAGGGAGCCTCCCTGGGTCCCCTGTGGACCATACCACGCTGACCACAACCCAGCGCAGGCCTTAGGCCTCTTGGGGTCTCAGTGTCACTCCCTTGGGGACATGGGATGGTGGAGCCTGGAGACGGGGACGCACCTGAGGACTGGCCCATGGCTTCCCCTCCAGCCTGAAGCAGAGGCCAGTGGGTGCTGCGTATGGGGGCCCAAGGGTGGTCAGAAGAGAGAAAAGTGATTTAAACCACATCACCATCAGGTTCCACACAGGCCCATGCAGCCCTTGGCTCCCCCGAAACACCTGTGTACACTGCACACGACACCAGCTGTGCACACAGCGCCACTGACCTTGGGGAGGGCTCTGGCTGCGGCTCCTTCCTGTAAAGAAAGGGGGATGATGAGCATCTCCCTGAAGCCACAAAACCCCACAAAAACCCAGTGCAGCCACATTCACAGCCACACACACACCACACCACACCACACCATGACCATGCACACATAGACCCCACTCCCACCCACAAAACAGTGAGCCACAGAGACCCCCCTCAACACCCACACACAGACACCTCCCATTCGCGGCCTCCCCTGTTAGTCTCCCTACCAGTTCTTGTGCTCTCCCTAAACCCATCCTCATCCTGCCCTTCACAGCTTTGTCCATTCCATAACCAGAGTGAGGCAGGCCCTGGCCCAGGGTCGAAGACACTAAGACATACCAGCATCTGGAGCCTAAGTTGGGTCCATACTCTGTTCCTCAGGTGGTCCCTGCTTCCCACAGCCCTGTGAGCCCCGTGGGTCTGGTCTGGTCTTGAGGCTGCTAAACATTGATTTCAGCTTCTCCAAGCTCATAGAGACACTCAGAATTGGGCTCAGGGGCTGGAGCCATAGGAAGGATGTTTGCCTTGCAAGTGGCTGTCCCAGGTTTGAGCCAGCTAGGAGTAATCCTAAGTATAGAGCTGGGGGTAACCCATGAGCGCTGCTGAGTGTGACCCCAAAACAAAAAAACAAACAAAACAAAAAATAATTGGGTTCAGGGGCCAGAGCAATAAATAGCACAGCAGTAGGGCATTTGCTTGCATGTGGCCAACCTGGAACGAACCCAGGTTCGATCCCCAGCATCCCATATGGGCCTGCCAGGAGCAATTTCTGAGAGCAGAGAGAAGAGTAAGCCCTGAGCGCTGCTCGGTGTGACCCCCCAAAACAAAAAAAAATTGGATTCAGGGGTCCTGGTATTCAGGTGAGCTGCGAGTTCTGGGGCACAGCTACCCTCAATTCTGACTGCATACCCCTCTGTCTGGGAGACTCTCTTCCCCATTCCTGTCTATTGAAGCCCTTCACAGATGCTCACAGCCCACCACAACCAGGACCCCAGAACAATCTCAGGGCAATGTGTCCTCCACCACATGGGTCGTGCTCAGGGTCACTCCTATCCATGACCCCCCCATCCCATTCTCTGACCTCTCTCCCACTGACCGATGACCCTCCTATCCCATCCCCTGACCTCTCCCCCACTGACTGATGCTCCACCCCACCCCACCCCTGCGCCTACCTGAAGGCGAGTCCAGATTTGCTCTTGAGGTTCCTGAGCAGCTCCAGCTGGTTCAGAGGAGGAATCAGTCTGTGTTGAGAAGGAGAAGCATCAACCCAGCAGCACAGGACAGAAGCCAGAGCAAGGCAGACCCAGGTGTCCTGGGTTGGCTCCTCTCTGGGCCCTGGGCACCAGCTGCAACCTCTGAGCTGCACTCCAACCAGGTCTGGGGTTCCCCTCATGCCACAGCAGAGAGTGGGAGTCTTGCCTTATAGTCACAACACCCCCAACTTATCTAGGGTCAAGATTTCTCTCTGTGGTACTGTTGTCTGCCAAAGCCAGGGAGGGGTGTTGGGGGCTAGCGAAGGGAGACATCAGCAAAGGCACCCCCATAGGAGGGAACCCCTGCCTGTTCGTCTAGAGAAGCTGGGACCCTCCCAGCACTCCTACCACCAGCATCACCCTTCTCTGCACCCTCAACCCTGCGCTGAATTCCAGGGGCGCTGCTGACTCAACGCCTGGTCCCAGCCTCAATGGCCTGGCAGCTGTCTGCAAATCACAAGGCTCTGGGATCACAGGTCCTACTTTGTGGGCCCCTGACAGCAGGAAGTCCTGTGCCCCCTTGATCCTCTCCCCTTTAAGAGACATTTTTCAATTATGAGGCCCTAGCTTATCTTATCCATCTGACCTGTTCAGCCTGTTGAATCCCAAATGCCCTCCTAAACCAAGCCCAGAGACCCCAGACAGCACTAGCTTCTGAGCCCTGTCTCTGCTGTCTTCCCAAGCTGGGGACCACTCAGCCGTTTGATGGCCTCCTGGGGGTCGTTGCTTCTTCCATCCCCTCCAAAAGGACTCCAGGCCAGCAGAGCACCCCCTCCCACTGTGAGGTCTGGTACCTCATCCTCATTCCTCAACTTTGTTCTTCCCAGATACCATTAGGCCCACAGTCCCTTGCTCTCCTCAGTACTGGGCTCTGCTCACATCCCACCCCTGCTCCCCACACATGTGGCATCTGGTTCCTGTGCAGCCCAGTGGCGCCTGGTGCCCCGGACCCCAGAAGAAGTGGGGAGCCTATGGGAGCCATGCCTCTTCTAGATTGTTCCCCACCCTAGTGACAGTGGTGGCCATCAGGCTCCGATTGGCTCATGCCAAGGACAGGAATGGCCACCTCCCTCCTCAGTCCCCCACTGAACAAAGACCCAGAGCCCCCTTGCCCACACAGGTCCAGGGGTAGGGACACGGATGACAGCCCTCAGCCAGATGGGTGGCATGCCTGGGACACAGAGGAGCATTGGACAGTGCACCTGTGAGGCCACACACACATGCCCTGTGACTTCCTGGGGGCCCAAGAGCCAATGGCAGGGCTCACATGGACATTTCCTGGGACAAAGAAAAGAGGGAACTATTGGATGGGCCAACAGGAAAAAGACCCCAGACCCAGGACGTGGACACATCCTGACAATGAGCGATCTGGAGAGCCTGAAGAAAAGGGGCGCGAGTCACCCAGGCCCCTAGGAGCCTTTCAGTGCCTGCAGTGGGGTCCTCCAGAGCAGTGGTCCTCAAACTATGGCCCGCGGGCCACATATTGTATTTGTATCTGTTTTGTTTCTTCATTGCAAAATAAGATATATGCAGTGTGCATAAGAATTCGTTCATAAGTTTTGTTTTTACTATAGTCAGACCCTCCAATGGTCTGAGGGACAGTGAACTGGCCCCCTGTTTAAAAAGTTTGAGGACCCCTGCTCCAGAGCATCTGAAACCTGGGAGCAGACTCAGAAGACAGGAGAGCTGCACCCCATAACTGCCACCTGGGCTCTGGGGTCCGGAGTCCCCAAGCAGCAGGAGGTGAACATACTGGGGTGTATGTGTGTGTATCGAGATGGTCAGCATTAAAAGCTCTCCTGTCACTGGGGAGAGGGTACCCCATCTCTGCAGTGTTGGGAGTACCTAGAAATCCCTATCTGAGTAAATGGTCCTCGAAGAGCTATGTCACTATCTAAGAGATCCCCCAGACAGTGATGATTAGAGGTCCACAGGGGATCCAGTGCAGAGTAAGGGGCCCAAGATAAACGGATTGGAGGTACCCTTCATGGGTCCCCATTTTCACTAAGGGGGCTGTGTGGAGGGGGCAGAGGCAAGGCAGGGAGCTGGCAATGGACGGTCGCGGCAGGGAGCAATAGGAGCAATACAACTGGGAACCCGGGATGGACTTGAGCGGACAAGCAGCAGCTGACGGGGAAACACAGGTGAGCAAGTTGTTCCAGGCGGGTCAGGATACACAGGTGACAGGGAGGCCTGACATCTGGGGATGGGGGGGTTACAGGACGGGCGGGAGTGCAGGGCTGGCGGGCAGGCGGTACTGTGGACCGGACTGGACAGGATCAGGCCAGTTCAAAGGGGACCACACCACACACACGCTCGGCCATGCCTCCTACCTGGACGCCCCGTAGGTTTGAGGTTGCGAGCTTTCGAGGGTTACACACACACACAGAGGGGAAAGAACAGAACATTGAAAGAGGACAGGATAAGAGAAAGAAAGAAATAGAAAAAGGGAAGAAAAAAAAAAAGGAACAAAGAAAATTAGCATGAGGTCTGGTCTGCTGGGCACCCAAGCCTCAGCATTGCAAGGACGGCTTAAGGGAACACTTGAAAGAATCCGGCAGCTGAATGGAGACCCAGGATTTCTCACTCCGGTGCTTCGTCCAGCCCAGAGGTGGGCAGTGGGTGGGTGGGCACAATCTGGCCTGTCTCCCTTTAGACTTGGTCACAAAGAACCCAGGGCTCAGGAGTGGAGACCCCAGAAGGGAAGTCAAAACCCAGCTTCATCTCTCCAGCAGCAGATCCTGGGGGTAGGTGGAGTCCACAGCCTCACAGGCATGGGGCATATAGGCTTCCCCACTCCGAGCCATATTTCCCCCTGAAAAATAGGACTTTACTGAAACCTAGTAAACCCCTGAGAACTGATTTCTCCAACTTTGCGGCAGGGATCCTGGGTCGACACAATTCTCCTTGACCCTAACACTTCACTGTGTCTGCGACACATCTTCCCCCAAAGACCTTGCTTGGTCTGCTGGGAAAATGGGATGAGTCCCCCTCTGCCTCCTGAGCAAGTGTACCATCCAGTAAAGGGGTCAGGAAAGGAGCATTGACCCAGAATCAATTGACTCTGATTTCTCCGCAAATCAGAGTATGAAAGCAAGAGAGAAAGAAAGAGGGGAGTGTCATTACCAAACAAAAAACCAAACCAATAAATGCTGTAGAGTACATAAAAAATAAAAATAAAAAAATCACACAGAACTCCCCTCTGAATGTGCGTCAGCTCAGAAAACAGAGAAATGAAACCTCAGTGAAAACAAGAGGAAGAACAGACATGCGGGCTGCATACCTGTACATGGGCACGGTCACCGTACGCTCATAGTACTGCCACGTGGAGTGCAAATCAGTGCGTGACAGGTTCGTAGCATAGAATCTCCAGGCAGACTGTAGAGGAAAGAAGGGTCAGTGCAGCAGACACAGGGCACCTCCAAAGTGACCATGGTGTGGTCCATCGAGATAGCCTGTCCTTACCAATCCTGGCCCTTAGTACCCTATATCCTTGATGTTTTTGTTGTTTTTGTTTGTTTGTTTGCGGGTTATACTAGGCAGTGTTCAGGGATTATTCCTGGCTGTGCACTCGTCAATCACTCTTGGCAGGCTCCAGGGACCCTATGAGATGCTGGGTACTGAACCCGGGCTGGCTATGTGCAAGGCAAATGCCCTCTCTCCTGTACTATCACTCTGGCCAAGTAACATCAAATATTTTGTGGATACATCAAACCATTCTTCTGAAATGACAGCATCATTTTGCATTCCACCAATCATACCTGAAGGTTCTGATTTCCACATTTCCACTAAGTTAGTCAGTCCAGGAGATGGGAAGAGTTTCCTTTTCTTTTTCTTTTTTGCTTTCGGGCAGCACTGGCAGTGCTCAAAGGTTACTTCTGGCTCCTCTGCACTCAGAAATTACTCCTGGCAGGCTTGGGGTTGGAGGAATTCTATGGAATACTGGGGATCAAACCTGGGTTGTCCACATGCAAGGCAAATGCCCTGCCAGCTGTGTATTGCTTCAGTCTTGACTGAGAGGTTTTCTTATCATAGGTTTTGCTCTGCGTTTTCCAGTGATTAATTATGTGTCATGTACTAAAGGCCATCTGTGTTCTTCCGAAATTCTTTGTCCATATATTTTCAAATGCGGCTCCTTCTCTTTTTGTGGTGCGACTATTGGAATTCTTTGTGTTTTGGTGAGAGCAGAGCCTTCACAGACTTAAGACTGGTGAATACTCATTTTCATTCTGTGGGCATTTCCCTCTCTCTTCTTCTTAGATATACAAACATGTTACATTTTGATACATTCCTGTTTCTCTCTTTCCCTTTGTGACCTACCTGGCTTTCGGTATCAAGGTCATATGAATTTACACCTGTTTAATTCTAAGCTTTTTTAAAAATATGCTCTTTGGATCCACTGGAATAAGATTACAAGCACAGGGACCCTTATTCGGAAGCGCAACAGTGGTCTTTCTTTCTCTCTCCTTCCTTCCTTCCTTCCTTCCTTCCTTCCTTCCTTCCTTCCTTCCTTCCTTCCTTCCTTCCTTCCTTCCTTCCTTCCTTCCTTCCTTCCTTCCTTCCTGTCTGTCACACCTGGCAGCGCTCAGGGGTTACTCCTGGCTCTATTCGGAAGCGCAACAGTGGTCTTTCTTTCTCTCTCCTTCCTTCCTTCCTTCCTTCCTTCCTTCCTTCCTTCCTTCCTTCCTTCCTTCCTTCCTTCCTTCCTTCCTTCCTTCCTTCCTTTCTGTCTGTCACACCTGGCAGCGCTCAGGGGTTACTCCTGGCTCTATGCTCAGAAATCGCTCCTGGCAGGCTCAGGGGACCATATGGGATGCTGGGATTTGAACCACCGACCTTTTGCATGCAAGACAAATGCCTTACCTCCATGTTATCTCTGGCTCCTTTTCTCGAGGGGTCCTGGAGGTCTCATTTTGCCTGTCTCCTCGTCATCCTATCTGCCACCCCCTCTTCCTAGCTCCCCACATCTCTGAGCCTCAAATACTCCCTTCTGCCTCCTAAATGTGGGATCTAAATCTTCTCTTGATAGCTCCTATCTTTTATCTCCTGTGCTCTCCCCAGCACCTATGCTCCGTTCATGTGTCCCTGTCCCATCCTATGCCCTGTGTGCCATCTCCTGGCTACTGTACCTGCCCTGGGGGATGGTTTCTCAGCCTTTACCTCTCAATAAGAACTGTGAGTACCACAATTACACACACCTTTCTATCAGTAAAAAGTACTGTCCCACCCAGACTCACCTACCAAAACCTAGGGCACCTGCTTGCCTCTATTCTTTGTCCTGTTCTAAGTCTCTGTGATCTGGATTCTTTTTTTTAAATTATCTTTATTTAAAACACCATGATTACGGGGCCGGAGAGATAGCATGGAGGTAAGGTGTTTGCCTTTCATGCAGGAGGTCATCGGTTCGAATTCCGGCATCCCATATGGTCTCCCATGCTTGCCAGGAGCAATTTCTGAGCATGGAGCCAGGAATAACCCCTGAACACTGCCGGGTGTGACCCAAAAACCAAAAACCGAAAAACCAAAAAAAAAAAAAAACCACCATGATTACAAATATGATTGTAGTTGTATGATTATAGTCATGTAAAGAACACCCCCCTTGGGGCCGGTGAGGTGGCTCTAGAGGTAAGGTGTCTGCCTTGCAAGTGCTAGCCAAGGAACGAACCACGGTTAGATCCCCCGGCGTCTCATATGGTCCCATTAAGCCAGGGGCAATTTCTGAGCACGTAGCCAGGAGTAACCCCTGAGCATCAAATGGGTGTGGCCCCAAAAACAAAACAAAACAAAACAAAAAAAGAACACCCCCCCTCACTAGTGCAAGATTCCCACCACCAATTGCCCAGATGTGAACTGGATTCTAAGGTGATAAAGTCCATCAGTCCAGGGGTCATAGTGATAGCACAGCAGGAAGGGCTTTTGCCTTGAACAATGCTGACCTGGGTTCGGGTCCCATAGGATCCCATAGGATCTCCTGAGCCTGAATGATTCCTGAATGCAAAGCCAGGAGTAATTCTGGAGAACCATTGGATATGGCCACAAAACAAAACAAGATAAATACTAGGAGCCAGACACAGTACAAGGGTTAAGGCACTTGAGTTGCATGTCAGTGTTCCAGGATCCATCCTAGAGCCTCATATGGTCCCCAAGTTTCACCAGGAATAATCCCTAAAGACAATTAGGAATATACTCTGAACACCCTCAGGTGTGGCCCCAAAACAAACCAACCAAAAATGACAATGAATAGCATTAGAAAAGGTTTCCCAGGGCAATATCACAGGCCTTCTACGTAGCTGATCCAGAGTCGATCCCCAGCATCCCACGGGAACCCCAGAGTCTACCATGAATGACTCTTGAGCACAGAGTCATGAGTAACCCAGAACACTGCCAAGTGTGACCCCTCCAAAATATGTCCATCAGCCCATCTCAAGTACCCCCTGTAGTCAGGTATCCCACAGTGCCCTCAGTGGACAGGAACACATGGCACCCCTCTGTGGCTACCTCAGCCCAAAAAGGTGTTTTGAGGAACCACTTGGATGGATTTAGAGACTAAGTGTAGAGCATATGGCTACAATTCAGATTACACACACACACACACACACACACACACACACACACCACAAAATCCAGGGTGAGCAGAAAAGACAGCCCTGGGAGTAACCATTATGAGGAGACTTCCTGGAAGAGCTGCCCAACTCCATCAAAGCCCTGGAGCTTCAAGCCCATATGGGGTGCCCAGGTCTGGTCAGCATACCTGAATCAGGCCTGCTGCAGGGTTCCGTCTCTTCTCAAAGTGCTTCTGCCGATGCTGCTCCTGCACCTTCAGGGCAAAGCCTGAGCCCAGGATGCCCTGCAAGGCCCCAAGTCAGACAGCCCAGGACCTGCACAGGCCCCACTTTCTCCTGAAAATTCCTGGTTCTTCCCCTCAGCCCACTATGGACACCCAAATATCCCTCGGACCTGCCTGGACATTCCCAGATCCTCCCTTCAGATCTACCCAGGAACCCCCAAATACCCTAAATACCTACCTAGGAGCCCCACCTCCTCCCCTTAGACTTGCCTGGAGGCCCCAACTCCTCCCCTCAGACATGCTTATGGACCCCAACTTTTCCTCTCAACTTTCCCAAAAAACACTCAGAAATCCAAATCCCCCCAAACTACTCAGAAACACCTAGTAACTTCAAATCCTCCTCAGCCAACCTAGGAGCCCCCAACTCCTTTCAGGTAGCCCAGTTCCTTCCTCAGACCAAGCAGGGACCCCAACTTTACCTAGGGACCCTAAATCCTCCCCTCTAACACTTCAGAGACCCGCCCACCTGCCCTCTGACCCTTGCAGAGACTCCGCCCATCTTCCCCCTGACCCTTCAGAGACCTATCCACCTCTCTACTTCCCCACAGAGGCCTAATCCTTTTGGAAAAGGCCAGAAAGGGGGAAGTAGGTCCCCACACCATCCCTAGGCCCCAGATGGGCATCTCCTGCTGTGCCCCTTGTCCCAATGCCATAGTCAGTATTTGGATCCCATGGGGAGGCTCTGGCCCCAATACTCACCGCGGGTAATGCAAAGAAGGAGACACCTATGAGGGTGAAGGTGGCAGCCAGAAGCCTCCCATTCCATGTCTGCGGGTACTTGTCTCCATAGCCAATGGTGGTCAGTGTGATCTGGGGGCAGTAGAGTTGCTCAGGGCAGGGGCCCACCCACACCCAGGGGCTCAGGTCTGGCATCCACTGAGGCCTCAGGTAGAGGCATCTCTGGGATCTGTCCCCCCAAAGCCTGGGACCTCTCCAAACACAGGGATAAAGGCCAGGCCCTCAAAGGGAAAGAGGCTTGAGACATGTCTGAGGAGAGGGGTGGCCGGGGGTATGGGGCACCCAGGTAGGCCTGGCTCAGTGCAGGCTCAGACAGTGGGAGGGCTGTTGGGGTGAGTCATCAAGCCTGAAGAAATGTGGCTGATTCCCAGACCCTGAGCCCCTGGGATGGGTGACAGTGACCCTGCCTGTGCCCAGGAAATCAGGGCTCGGGCAGGACAGGGGTAGGGAAGTGATCAGGTCATGCCCTTGTGCTGGAGGACTGGTGGGCCCCTTATCCACCTGGCAGGCCACCTGGCCAGCAGGTGGCACTAGAGATAAGCCAGCTCAGCCCTGGGCTCCTAGAGGAGGCAGAAACCATGCCCCAGTGGCAATGCGAAAACCAACTCACCAGGCCCCACCAGAGCGCATCAGCATAGGTGTCAAAATGGTCATTCTCACCCTTCTCTGCCAGATACACCAGGAACGAGGCCAGGATGAGGCAGAGGAAGCCAATATACCAGGCAGTAACCAGCTCCTGCAAGACCAACGAGCCATGCCCAGAGTAGGAAGGCCAGCACCTATGGTCAGTATTTCCAGAGCTAGCTCCCCCAGTGGGGTACCCCCATCCTGCGTATCTGCCTTGGGAGCCCCCAGATCCTCAAGCCAGCCCTGGGGAGTCTCCCACCCAGACCACCTGTGTGTTGTCGGTGAACAGAACTCTAAAAGCTGGCTGCCTACACCCACACACCTTGCTGTGTGCATACACCACCGAGCCCAATAGCTTCCAGGTACCCCCGCGACGGTCCATGCGAATCATTCGGAGGATCTGGAGGAAGCGCAGGCTGCGGAGGGCCGATGTGGCAAAGACATTGCCCTGGGAGCCAGCGGCCAGCACTGCGATGGAGGCAATGAGGACCATGATGTCTGCAAAAAGAGTAACCAAGATGAACACTGCCTCCTGCTGCCCCTGCCTTACCCAGCCCTGCCCTGCCCTCAGGTCTGGCTGACCCGTCCCAGAGCCTCACCTATGACACAGAAGGGCTTGCGGGCAAACTTGAGTCGACCCCTCCAGCCCCGGTAGCGGCAGCAGCAGCCGGCAGCCCAGATACGCACGAAGTACTCCACGCCAAACACCACGATGGTGACGATTTCCTGGGGGGGGGGGGAGCCATGCTGAACCCAACCGGAGCAGGGGGGCTAGAGTTGAAAGCCACTAGGGGGCACTGCCCTGGCCCACAGGCCTGGTGGGGTTCAGGGTGCATAGAAGCAAGAGCAAGCCTGGGGAACCCCACATCCTCCTAGCACTGAGAGCAACATGGACTTGATGCTGGTTGCCAGTACATGCTGAGGGACACCCACACCTCTGCAGAGAGGAGATTGGGGCAAAATGGGACATGGGAAATGGTTTTTTGGGGGACCACACCCGGTGATGCTCAGGCTATCAGCTCAGAAATCACTCCTGGCTTGGAGGACCATATGAGATGCTGGGGGATCAAACCTCGGTCCATCCTATGTCATCGGCATACAAGGCAAACACCCTACCTCTGTGCCACTGCTCCACCCCCCAGGAAATGAGTTTTGTAGGTGGTGGGAAGGGGACGCACACCCTGTGAGCTCACCAGGATGTAGAGGGCTCCCTCAGAGCTCTTCTCGTACTCCTTGATGGTGGAAAACACAGATAGCACGAGGCAGGAGAAGACCAGGAGGAACCTGGGGGACAGAGAGGGTCAGCAGTGACTGGGCTGCCTTCTGCTGCAGCCCTCAGAGTCCAGCGAGCTGAGGGCCTGTCCCTGTGTGAGGCAGGAGATGCCCCTGCAGCAGTGTGGCAGCTCCGGGTGTGAGAGAAACAGCCCAATTCCCAAACCGCAATTCATTTCCTCGGCTCATTAGCCGGTTCGTTCAATTAATGGCCAGGCAAATCCATGTCCTTTATCTGGGAGCCTCAGGCTGCTCAGCCCTCCAGGGAGGCAATGGAAACCTTGGACTGAGCTCTGTCTGGGAGGGGTCCCAGACCAGCTCGCCTCCTGCAATGTGGGAACCCAGGGCTGAAGGAGCATGTCCTGGGGCCTAGTAACTGTCAGTGAGACCACAGCAGGAATGGCAGGGGACCTCAGCTGGCAGCCCACATCTGCACTGACCCCAAAAGTGCACCCCAAGACCTGCTTTTGTGAAGGACAAGAACCTTTTCTTTTTTTTTTGGGAGGGGGGAGTCACACCTGGCAGCACTCTGGGGTTCCTCCTGGCTCTAGAATCTAGAGGGGTCTCAAACTCAATTTACCTGGGGGCCGCAGAAGGCAAAGTCGGGGTGATCCTTGAGTGCAAAGTCAGTAGTAAGCCTTGAACATTGGGGGGTGTGACCCAAACAACTAAAACAAAACAAAACAAAACAAAACAAAAGATTCCTCTAGGGCAGGGCCACAAAATGTTGTATGGAGGACCGTTTGCGGCCCACAGGCCGCGAGTTTGAGACCCCTGTTTTGCTCCTGGTAGGCTCAGGAGACCATATGGGATGTCGGGATTCGAACCACCATCCTTCTACATGAAAGGCAAATGCCCTATCTCCATGCTATCTCTCCGACCCCTCTTTTTTTTGTTTGTTTGTTTGTTTGTGGGCCACATCAGGTGATTACTCAGGAATTACTCCTGGCTATGCACTCAGAAATCACTCCTGGCTCGGGGGACCACATGGGACACCGGGGATCGAACCAGTTCCATCCTTGATCTGCCGATTGCAGAGCAAATGCCCCCTACCGCTGTGCTAACACTCTGGCTCAGACAAGAGCCTTTTCTAAAGTGCAGAATAAAAGGTCCAGGTTGAGATTGGAGCAATAGAACAGCGGGAGGGTGTTTGCCTTATATGGAGCTAGTAACCCAGGTTTGATCCCTGGCATCCTATATGATCTCCCCAAGCACACCAGGAATAGTTTGAGTGCACAGCTGTGAGTAACGCTCTGAGAGCTGCCAGGTGTGGCCCCAAGACAAAACAAAACAAAAAGAAAGAAAAAGCAGGGGCCGGGCAGTGGCACTGGAGGTAAGGTGCCTGCCTTGCCTGTGCTAGCCTAGGACGGACCGAGGTTCGATCCCCCGGCATCCCATATGGTCCCCCAAGAAGCCAGGAGCAACTTCTGAGCGCATAGCCAGGAGTAACCCCTGAGCGTCACAGGGTGTGGCCCAAAAACCAAAAAAAAAAAAAAAAAAAAAAAGAAAGAAAAAGCCCAGGTTACAGTGGCCGGGCCCTCCCAACGCACTTCCAGAAGCTTCTCAAACACTCATCCAGAACATTTCACAGTAGCCTGGCCTGGACATACCAGGCATCCAGTTAGCCCCTAATTAGCACAAATTACAGTTCAAGAGGTGACGAACTCAGGCATGGACACTTCAGGGCTTCTTGAAAATGGCTAGGAACAGCCAGCCAGCCAGGAAGTGTCACATGCAATGAGTGTGGTATGTCTCAGAGCCAGGACGGCCCCATCAAGAACCACAGCCACTGCAGACCCAGGATGGGGCCACAGGCAGATGGACAGCATCGTCTCCAAGATGCAGCTACTTCAGCTGCTCTTCTGGGGCTCACCTGCTGGTGCTCAGAAGCTCGAACCCAGGCCACCTGCACACACAGTCTGAGCTCCAGCCTGCAGTGACCCTCTGCAGCTCACCAGCTGACGAGCAGGCTGGCAGAGGAAGCCAGTTCAATGCATCTTCCTCCATTTCCTGTCCACACGCACTGCACCACTCTGGACCTCAGAGTGACAACCCTCTGGTGACAACCCATAGGGAGATGTGGCTGTGATGGGGGACAATTGGAGGCCCTTCCTGCTGAGGACCTGTCTGGAGGTAGACTCAAGGAGTCTCATGGGCCCCAACAACACCAGTACTGCACAATTGCCTCTTCCAGTACCTGGAGAGTGTCAGACACTGGCTCTTCTGCAGGCTGCCCTAGTGCCAAGCACTGTGACATCCCAGGTACCCATACAGACCACAAGGCACCTTGCACCTTGCTGTGATGTCCAGGTGTGTTGGAACTGTGGATGTGGATAGGGGTGTCCCAATGGGCTGGTAGCCAGGAGGCTCTGGGGAGCCACAGGGAAGCAGCTGACTTAGCACACAGCCAGGGACTGAGTCCACATCTCCATGGATCTCCCAAGAAGGGGCATCCCAAGGTGAGAGCAGAGAAGGGTGCATGGAGGGTCAGGTTTCCCATTCCCAATGAGTCTCCCCACACCCATGGCAGCAGCAGCCCCAAACTGTGAACTTCCCACCCTTCTGTTACCAGTCTCAGACCAAGACCAGAACCCCGAGCACAGACAGCATCCCAAAGCAGCATACCTCCGAGTTCCATTAGCACACTGAGCCTCATGCACTGCCCTGATCCCCACATAGCACCCCAAACTCCACAAAGCTTCCTATCCCTCTGGGTGGGGGTTAGCCCTCCACAGCAACCTGAACTCCTCTATGGACAGAAACTCGCCAGTCAGGGCAGGGCCTTAATCTCTGGGTCCCTGAGACAGCCATGCTGGGGTGTCTGCCTGGGGTGCGCCCCCTGTACCACCCCTACCTGAAGCCGGTATGGTTTCCCTCTCACTGGCTGCAGACTCCAGGCTCTGCCCAGCTCTGGGATACTTACCCCCCTAAAATGTCCAGGGGGAACACCCCAGGCAGAGTCTCATGTCAGAGCATCCTATGGGTGGGATTGATCTCCTTCAGCCTTCCTGGTGCCTCCCACAGATCAGCATCCAATAGTCACATCCCAAGGACATGGCAGGACATCTGCGATAGATGCTCTGGGAATCCTTCACAAGGCCAAGGGCAGAGGAAATCCTCATACTGCCCTCCACACAAGGAGTCCACGGAAGCCTGAATTTTGTTTTATAAGAAACACACAGAGAGGGACTGGAGTGGTGGTGCAGCAGTAGGGCATTTGCCTTACATGTGGCTGACCAAGAAAGGACTACAGTTCTATCCCCCGACATCCCATATGGTCCCCCAAGCCAGGAGCAATTTCTGAGTGCAGAGCCAGGAGTAACCATTGAGTGTCACTGGGTCTGGCCCAAAGAAACCAAACAAACAAAAAAAGAAACACACGGAGAGGGACTGGAATGAGAGCACAGTGGTAGAGCATTTGCTTTGCACGAGGCCGACTCTGGACAGACCCAGGTTAGATCCCTGGAATCCCATATGGTCTTCCAAACCTACCAGGAGCAATTTATGAGTGCAGAGCCAGGAATAACCCCTGGACTCTGCCAGGTGTGGCCCCCCAAAATAAAAAAAGAAGCAGAGAGCCAGAGCAATAGTACAGCAGAGTGAGTTTTTGCCTTGCATGCAGCTGGCCTGGGTTTGATCCCTGGCATCCCAAATAATCCCTGAGCACTGCCAGAAATGACCCCTAGGTGAGAAGAGCCAAGAGTAACCCTTAGACACCATTGGGTGTGGCCAAAATCCAAACAAAAGTAACAATAAGGGGCCAGAGAGCTAGCATGGAGATAGGGTGTTTGCCTTGCATACAGAAAGACGGTAGTTTGAATCCCAGTATCTCATATAGTTCCCCGAGCCTGCCAGGAGTGATTTCTGAGAGTAGAGCCAGGAGTGACCCCTGAGCACTGCCGGGTGTGACCCAAAAACCAAAAGAAAGAAAGAAGAAAGAAAGGAAGGAAGGAAGGAAGGAAGGAAGGAAGGAAGGAAGGAAGGAAGGAAGGAAGAAAGGAAGGAAGAAAGGAAGGAAGGAAGGAAGGAAGGAAGGAAGGAAGGAAGGAAGGAAGGAAGAAAGAATAAAAGAAACACACAGGTGCCAGAGAGATAGCAAGAGCAGTAGGGCATTTGCCTTGTAAGCATCCGATCCAGGGCAGACCGAGTTTCAAATTCCAATATTCCATATGGTCCCCCGTGCCTTCTACGAGCAATTTCTGAGCACAGAGCCAGGAGGCCAGGAGTAACCCCTCAGCGTTGCTGGGTGTGACTCAAAAAACAAAAAAACAAACCAAAAAGAAAGGGGGCCGGAGAGATAGCATGGAGGTAAGGCATTTACCTTTCATGCAGAAGGTCATCGGTTCGAATCCCGGCGTCCCATATGGTCCCCCGTGCATGCCAGGAGCAATTTCTGAGCATGGAGCCAGGAAAAACCCCTGAGCACTGCCGGGTGTGACCCAAAAACCACAAAAAAAAAAAAAAAAAAAAAAACACAGAAAAGGAAAAATAAAGAAACACAGAGATGCCCAAACACCCACCTAAGTAGACTGAACTTTGGGCAACTCCTGGGTGTTCTTTTTTTTTTTTTTTTTTTTTTTTTTTTGGTTTTTGGGTCACACCTGGCAGTGCTCAGGGGTTATTCCTGGCTCCAGGCTCAGAAATTGCTCCTGGCAGGCACAGGGGACCATATGGGGCGCCGGGATTCGAACCGATGACCTCCTGCATGAAAGGCAAACGCCTTACCTCCATGCTATCTCTCCGGCCCCTGGGTGTTCTGAAGTAGCAGAGACACACTGAAGTCCGGCAGGAGCTTGAGCAGGAGTGAGTACCCCTCTACTCAAGGTTGGTGAAACTCCTGCTTGCAAAGCTGCACATGGCAGGGCTTGGGGAGCATGTAGAACCGAGAGGTAGGAAGGTCAATAGGCAAGCAGGCAATTCATCTACATCTGGGGTATAGGTCTTGGCTCACCATCTTCTCTGTGCAGGGGCCGGGGCCCACTGTCAAGTCGAGGTTGTGGTTCAGCACCACGGCCAGCTCCTGACACAATTTCAGCACCAAGGGCAGCTCCCGGGGAGATCCCAAAGTCCCCACCCACACCCTGAAAGTGTCAGCCACTCAGCGCCCAATGCCTTCCAGACTCAGTTCTGGGAGCAGAATGGCCCCCGCACCTCCACACTTGGAAAAATGCACCCACAAGAACCTGCTTCTCAAAACTTTTCACAAGTGCCCCCCAAATAGAACATCCTGGGAGAAACTTTATTTCTTTTTCTTTTCTATTTTTTTGGTTTTTGGTTTGGGGGCAGCAGCTTATGCTGCTCAGGGGCTACTCCTGGCTCTGCACTTGGAACTCATTCCTGGCAGGCTCAGGGAGACCCTATAGGATGCAGGGGATTGTTTGCCGTATGCAAGGCAGACAAACACCCTACCCGCTGTGCTATAGCTCTGCCCCCCCAACCGACCTTTTTTTTTTTCCCCACAAATACTTGAGATGTATTTTCCAAGTGTAACAGGAAAGCAAACTCCCGAGGGTTCTGAGTTAGGCCGGGACTGAAGCTCATGCAAGGATTGGCAGGGCCTAGGTGGCCCCACGCAGCCGCAAAGAACCACAGGAAGGCTGTGCACTCAGCTCCGTGCACCCAGGTGCCCCCAGTAGCTGGCCACAGAGGGGACTTGAGGTGCTGCGTCGCCAACTCCCACGAGGCTTTCTGGAACAAGCCCTGTTCTGTGCATTTACAAAATCACTCTTGAGTACTCCCCAAAATTAAAAATGAACTGTGTTCAAGCGAGGGAGCCAGCAGGAGCTCCCTGCATGTCCTGAGACAAGGTCATATCTGAGCTGGGGCCCTTCAGGCTGTACCTGTAAATGCAGCCAACAACTGGCTCTGCCCCATCCCCACAGGCTGCTGGGCGCCATGGGGGTCCTGGCCAAAAGGAGAGAAGCCACAGAATACTTCCAGTCCCTAAATCCGGGGGACCCCATCCTGGTACTACATCATCCCCACCTCTGAAACCAGGGAGTATTCCAATGTGAAGAGCTTGCAAGCTCCTTTCAGAGACTCACCAAAGGTGGGAACTAAAATCCATAAGCAGAATTCAGCGGCTTTCACCAGAGCTTGAGCTCACTCATACCCAGATGCTCAGAGAACCAAGGGGCCCTGTCATCCACACCTGGACTCAGAGGGTGCACACATATCCCCCACTGGGGACAGTGCACTACCTACTACAGAGATAGAAGCAGAGACAATTCTTTTTTTTTTTTTTTTTTTTTTTTGGTTTTCGGGCCACACCCGGTGACGCTCAGGGGTTACTCCTGGCTATGCGCTCAGAAGTCACTCCTGGCTTGGGGGACCATATGGGACACCGGGATATTGAACTGCGGTCCGTCCGAGGCTAGCGCTGGCAAGGCAGACACCTTACCTCTAGCGCCACCACGCCGGCCCCAGCAGAGACAATTCTAGAAGCACTTTTCTCCAGGGAGGCTCAGCTCAGATCTGGGATAAGCAGGTCCTGCCTCTGGGGACAGAGTCCAGCTCTGAGCCCAGCAGGTCCTGCCTCTGGGGACACTGAAGCTTCCCCAAGCATTCGATCTGCTGACCTCTACCTGTAAGTCCCAAGGCAACCTGAACCCATCAACAGGACCAGCTCAGGTGGGTTAGGGGGATTTAGTTACTCCCAGAAACACCCATGTTCCCATATGGCAAGAGCATTCAGGAGCTTCTGGGGTCTGCACTCAGTTAGTCTTTAGGGGTGCAGCTGCAGTGGGAGACACTTCCAGACAAAGACAGAAGCTACTGTATGAGAAGCTGCCAGAGGCAAAGCCCTGAGGCAAGGTCCCACCATGTTTCTCATCACATACAAATACAGCATCAGCCAACAACCAGGGGTCTCCCTGTAGTCTAATGGGCTACTGTTCCATCACCTCCTCTTCCATTTTCCTCCTCCTCTAACCCCATCTGATCATCCCCTGTTCCTCCTTCATCTCCTCCTCCATCTGCGCCTACTCCTCTATTTCCTCCTCTTCTAGCCCATCTCCTCCATACCCCCTCCTCCAACATGTCTTTCTCCTACATCCCCTCCTCTTCCATCAGCACCTCCTCCACATTTTCCTCTCCATCTCAATGTCTTCTTCCTCCATCTGCTCCTCTTTTTATCAACTCCAACCCCTTCTCCTCCTCCATCTTCTCTTCCTCCAGTTCCTCTTCCATCTCCTACTCCCCCATATCCTCCTCTGTAGTGGAAGCCTCACCCGAATCCTGGGGGGATTGGGGAATGTGGCTTTGGAAGCAATGCCAACACAGCAAATAATCCACACAACATTAGGGAGATAACACAGGTTTAAGGAACTATAAGATACCTGCAAGTAGGCAAAGGGTACCAGCAGGCAGACAGGCTAGCTGAGGGTCCATAATCAGAAGTTTCTGACTGTAAGTCTTTATTGGGAAAAGTAGGACCACCCCATGGAGGGGTGGACAGGTAGGGATAGGGGCCAATCGAGGGGTACTTCCTGCCCAGGTGAGACAAACACATGCAAAGAATTATCCTGCAGAGTAAAAGCTGATTACTCCAACACTCCTCCATCCACTCCTCCTTCATTTCCTCCTCCTCCTCCACATGCTCCTCTTCCTCCATCTCCTTGTCCATCCCTCTTCCTCTAAGCCCTCACAATCCAACTCCTCCTCTTCCATCTACTCCATCCACACACCTCCTCTGTCTCTTCCTCCAGATCCTTCTCCATTTCCTACTCCACGTCCTCTTGAGTGCACCCCTCCTCCTCCGAATGGTCCCACTTAATGTCCTTCATCCATTCTTCCTCTATTTCCTCAGCTATGCCCTCCGTGTACTCCTCCATGCTCTCCTCCTTTCTATTCTTCCTCCATTCCTCCTCCTCCATCCACTCCTCTTCCATCTCCTCTTCCTGCATCCAATCCTCTAATCAATTCTCCTCCTCCATCCACTCCCCTCATCTCCTTTCCATCCACTCCCCATCCCCTTCTCTTCCCTCTCCTCCATCCCCCATCTCCTCCTCATCCTCCTTCTACTCCTCCACCATCTTCTCTTCCTCCATCCCCTACTCCTCTCTCCCTTTCTCCTCCATTTCCTCTTTCTCCATGTCCTCCTCCTCTCTCCCCTCCTCCCTGCACTCCTTGTTCCTCCGTGATCTCCTACATTTCCTCCTCAGCTCTTCCTCCTCCATCTTCTTCTCCATCCACCCCTCCTCCTCTATGCCCTTCTCTGTCCCCTTCTCTATCTCCTCTCACATCTTCATCCACCTTTTCCCTTCATCCTTTCCCCCTCTATCCGCTCCTCCTCCTCCTCCTCTCCTTCCACCTCCTCCCTCTATCCGTTCCTCCTCTCCATCCCCTCCTCCATCTTCCATTCCCTCTTCCTCCATCTCCTCCTCCTCCTCCATGCTCTCTTCCTCCCTCCCTCCTCCTACATCCCCTCCTCCTCCTCCTCCTGCACCTGCTCTTCTTCCTCCATCCTTCTTCCTCCTCCAGGCAGAGGGTGATTCCTGGATGTGGGGCAGGGGAAACGTGAAGGCACTCCTGGTCCAGAGCAAGAGTTTGGCCCACAATCATTGCCTCCTCACAATTCCTTGAGCTCTGCTGGCCCCAGAGGCCACACTGGCCTGTCTGCAAGGGCAGCCTGCCTCTCCAGTCTCCACTCTCTCAAGATCACCTCTGGGCTGTGATGGCAGCAGCACCAACCTGAGGCAGCTTGGCACATGAGCTCCTGGGACTCATTCACTGTTGGAAGTATCCCCACATCACAGGCTGACCACGGGGGCCCCACCACACATCTCCTGGCCCTACAGCACAGGGTCACACCTGTCCCTCACACACCGGCATTGTGGGAGTTCCCATTTACACACAACCCCCACGCCAGCAGCCAGCCCCCACAAACTCCAGCACCTATTCTCCCGCCTCCCACTCCATTCTCCTATGGGAGGTGCTCCTTAAATCAAATCTGGATCCCCCAGCTGCCCTGTCCCTCAACTCCACAGTGGAGCTGATCTTCCAAGCCAGAGGCAAAAGGAGCCCAGCGATGCTGGGGGATAAAGTGGACATGGAGGGACTGTGCGGGAGTCCGTAAGGGTTGAGACCACAAATCAGGTCTCCCTGGAAACACCCCGCACGGCAGAGCCACCTTTTGGGGAATTTCCACAAGATTTTCCAATGCTTTGATCAATACCGCTGTTCCTTCCTGGGAGGAAGTGGGGATACAGAACTCCCGACCAGGACTACCACGGCTGTGGGAAAGCGGGGTGGGTGCCCTTCAAGACAAGCAGGTAGTGAGTGGGGCGGGCAGTGAGATGCTGCGTGGGCAGAGGTAGTCACAGTAGCACAAGCAGGGCACAGCTAAGCAGCTGGCATTCACTTCCAACCCCTAACAGCTGGTGAGTACCAGATTCCATGCCTCGGTTTCCCCTGGGTGAAGATGGGGAATTCACAGTCGGTGAAGAAGGTCCGAACCTGGCATGCAGCAGCTTGCAAGGTGAGGCACATTGAGCCCCCTGAGCTTTAGAAAGACCTCCACCTGCTGAGCCCCCAGTAGTGGCGCAGCACCCCAAAAAGATGGCCCCGGAGGTGCCTCATTGCTGCGCCCTCTGACCTCCCCCCTCCGCCACCAGCCTTCACTGGGTTGTGATGGATAGGGACTGGGGGGAAGTGCCAGCTGGGCTGCACCAAGACAGACTGCCCAACCTGGGGGCACAGGCAGAGCTGCTGCAGCAGGGCCCTGGGACACTCAGGTGGTCCCCCAGATGTGAGGGAAGAGCAGAGGCCTCAGGCAAGGGCGCTCTGCCTGATGTTCCCCAGGGGGATCCCTAGCCCTGCGGGAGAGGCAGAGGCTCCAGCAGGGGGGAATCTGCCCCGGGGGAATCCATAGGCCTCACTGAGAGAATCCCAGGCCCGATCAGCAGCCTTCACACTAGGTCAGAAGTGGCCATGGGGATCCCAGGCTGGGCTGGGGGGACCCAGAGCCTACATTCCCTGTCCCAGTGGTTACCCAGATCAGTCTGGGGGCAGGGGTGAAATGGGTCTGATGTCTCCCCAGTAAGCAGACAGGAAGAGCCAGGGTGTTCGGCTGCCACTTGGGGACCTCGCGGAGGCTCTGGGCTGAGGACAGAGTTGGGAACCCCCAGGAACTGAGAGTCTGGGTCCCACAGAGACCTCCCAACCCAGCCTCTTCCCTACAAAATGGCCGAGTGGGGACCAGCAGAGGAGCGAGGGCAAGGATGGATGGAGAAGATGGATAAATGAGGTACTGCTGAAGCACCATCGCCACATACACCCCCCCAGCAGCAACCCGGGAAGGGAGGCCCCTGGAAATGTGGGGGGGTCTTGAACAGAGTCTGGGCGGCCCTGGGGCCAGGCAGGCTGGAGATGGGGTGCATGGGGACGGCTGTTTGGACACCCCCCAAGCCCGCAGCCCGCAGCTCCCAGATGAAGGCGAAACGCAACGCTGGGGAATGAAAGACTGTGGATGGAGTGCGCCGGGGGTCCCCACCGCCGCCCGCACCCGACTCCCTCGGGGGCCCTTTGTTCCGTGCGGGGCTGCCACTCACACGTAGGCGTGGTAGATGAAGGCCCAGCCGCGGGGCCGCTCCAGCACGTTGTAGAGGAAATTCTGCAGCCTGCGGTACACGGCGTTGCGTTTGGGGGCCTTCCCCGCGCCCGCACCCCCGGCCCGCGGCTTGCTGAGGATGCTGCCCCGCTTGGGCGCCTCGGAGCCGGCGATGAGCAGCGCGCCGTCCCGGGTGGAGTCGGCCGCGCTGGGGTCCAGCCCCACGAAGCCCACCTTGAGCTTCTTCTCCCCGCCCGGGCCGGGGTACACGCCGCCGTTGCGCGACTTCTGCACCATGGTGGTGTCGGGGCGCGGGGCGCGGGGTGCGGGTGGATCAGCGCGGGCGGCTCAGCGCGGGCCCCAGGCCTGGAACCCGGAGCCGGAGCCGGAGCCGCATGGCTCAGGCAGTGGCAGCTCCGCGCTCCAGTCCCCGGTTGCGCGCGGGGACGCTGCGGGCCCCGCGCTCCGCCCGCCGCCTCGGCCCGCCCCCCATTAACCCTTCTGGCACCGCTCACGGGCCACTCCCCGAGGGGACCCCTGCGCCCTCCCAGTCCTCTCGGGGGTCCTGGGCTGGGCCCCAAGGGCGCAATGTCCGGCCCCTCTTTGGATCCGCCACGCGAAGCGCGCGCGCGCGCGCAGGGCCCCTGGGACTTGGCCTGATCGCGCAGACCCACCCTGCGCGTCTCTGCTGGGTGCTTTGGGGGGGCTGGAAAAGGGGCCCGTTGCAGGCTGACCTCTGATGGAAGCTGCTGCAAAGATGAGGCCTCACCTCCTCTGACCCTCTCCTTTGCTCTCTGCACCCCAGAAAGGCCCGAGGAAGGCAGGAATGGGGAACACCAGGGCCTGAGGCCAAGACAAAAGGCCCACCCGGGTTTTCAGGGAGATAGAAAAGTCAAAGGACCTCGAAACTCTCAGACATGCTACATGCGTAGGTGTCCACATGTGCTCACACACGAACACACGGGCATATTTATACACATCCCCGAACCCACACCAGCACACACTTGCCAACGTGTGTTCATACGTGTACCCACAGAGGTGGTCTCTCTGAAGCCAGCCAGCTCACCTGGCTGCCGCCTTGCATGGCTGACTGGAGCTAGGTCCTTTCAAAGATGGACACCTCACTGCCTCACCTCCTCATCCCTGACCTTCTCATCACCTCACCTCCTCACCATCACCTCCTCACGGCCTCATTGCCTCACCTCCTCACCTCACTGACTACTACCTCTCACCACTTCACTGACTCAACTCCTCCTTTCCTTGTTACCCCTCACCTCACTTCCTTCCCACCTCACCACCTCTCCCTTCGCCTCCTTCCCACTTTACCTTCTCACCTCTTCGCTGTCTTACTTCCTCACCACCTGATCGATGACCTCACTGCCTCACATACTCACCTATTTATTCCTTCACCATCTCACCCCCTCACCTCTTCAGTTTTCCACGACTCAAAACAGCATCTCCTCAACTCTACCTCCTAATGCCTCACCTCCTCTTCATTTTTATCACTTCATCGCCTCACCACCTCATCATCTCATCACCTCATTTCCTCACTCCTCACCTCCTCACTTCCTTATCCCTCACCTCACTATCTCATCTTCTCACTCCTAACCCCTCGCCTCCTCATCCACCTCACCATCTCACTTCCTCACCCCTCACCTTTCACCACCTTACCTCCTCATCCCACCTCATCTTCTCACCCCTCACTACCTCACCACCCTACCTCCCTACCACCTCCCGGGTTCCTGAAAACTGCCCACCTTGGCACTGGCAGCTGAGTGGGCCTGGAGCTGGCCAGCTGGTCTCTGACTTGAAAGAACCGTGTGGCACAGGCCCAGGTGGATGAGGCCTAGGTGAGGACACACACTGGCCCTGTCATCGAGCTATGCCATTAGCTGTGGCCACCAGCACTAGATAGTGACCCCAAAAGATGCCCACACTCAGCCAGCCTAGCTACCGGGCCAGCTGGGACTAGAATAGGTCAATTTAGGGGTAAGTTGTGGGTATCTGTTAGTATTTAGAGGCTTTCATAATATTTCTCTTTGGTATATGTTTCCCTGTCTGCTTTCCCACCTACAACCTTTCAGGTAGGGGACACTTTTTATTTAGATCTGAATAATAAGAGTTTAGCTGGGGGGATGGAGTTCTTTTGCAGCTGGCTAGCGTGTTCTGAAGCGCTTTGTACTGTTTCAGCTGATTTTTCTTTTGTTTCATTTTGGATCCATTCCATCGAATTTTTGGTTAACCTATTGTGTGAGTGAGTATGGTAGCCACCATTCTGTCAATTCTATGTTTGTCTCTTTTGTTACTTGTTTGTCTGTTTTGTATATTTTATATATATTTCCTTTTTCTTTTTTTTTTCTTATTTGTTTTTTTGGGAGGCACACCCAGTGACACTCAGGGGTTACTTAAGGTTATGCACTCAGAAATGGCTCCTGGCTTGGAGGACCATATGGGATGCCGGGGGATCAAACCACTGTCCATTCTAGGCTAGCACGTGCAAGGAAGATGCCTTACCATTTACACCACCACTCTGGCCCCTATAGTTCCTTTTTCTTAATTTTCTCTTCCGTGATTTAGTCTTCCTTTCAGCTCTTTTCTTCTCTCCTCCTAGTCCTTAACCTTCCTTTTTCAGAAACTCCTCCCTCTCCTCAAATCATCTCCTCCATAGTCAGCTACAAGCTTCCTGATTTTGGTCTATGGAAGAGATCCTCGGCTTTGGGAGTTTCGCTTCCTGTGACAGTTATGAGCCACTTATCTGGACTCCTCAAGTTTCCACGGACAGATTTCTCAGATTTCCAGATCCTTCATCGTTTCAGATCTGTATTGGACTCTGAAGGACATTCACCTTTTGTATTTTTCTTCTGAGTGTATTTCTTGGATTTATATTTGATGCCAGTCTATTTTTGTCTATTGCAATTATGGTTCTCCCCCATTTGAGGTGTTACTTATAGAAATTTTCTCTGTATTACATTTTGGTTGTTGCTTCTAACAACTGTAGGTTAGTGGTTTTGTTGTACTGTTGTTATTATCCCTAATGATGTTCCTTGCATGCAGGGTTTTTGCTTGGGTGCATCATAAAGAAAAAAATTGTAGGTTCAAAAGGAGTTTTTATCCATTTTGGGTGGAACCTCAAGTTATTTATCTACACAGGTAGGTTCCCAGTCTGAAACATTTTGTTTTGGTTTTTGACTTTAGCTCCCATCACTAAGTCATCTGTAGTGCTCCCCCATATTTTTTTCATCACTTTTGGATCTTTCATGGACTTCTCCTTGAACTCTACATATGGAAGAACTTGGATTAAACCCAGACACCTATTGGTCTTACATTGCAGAAATCTCCCCAGTGATCTTGGGGGTGTGCCTACCATCTCCCAAGTAGGGACTCAAATCAGCGCCCCCAAAAATGGGTTTCTTGCCATCCTGGGCATGAATTGAAAATAAACTTCATCTCACCTGCCTGACAGCCTTTCCATCACCTCTTCAAAGGATCTTGATTTCGAATTACAATTGTACTTTTCGATTACTTCGTGAGATCTCCACAACCTATACTAGGTCTTTCATCATTGAATTCCGGCTATGTCACTTGATCTTCTATGGAAGACCTTATTTTGAATTTTCATCTTGTACGTCGTGTATCGTGGAACTATCATCTCTGAAGCTTATAGCTGATTCCTTGACTCATGTTTCTGGTTATGGACACCCTGTTTTTAGGCTTAGAAGTTTTTCTTTACATCTTCCCGGTGATGTGCCTATGCAAACTGTTGCTCTTTGTTAGCTTAGGTTTTCCCTTGTACTTATAGGGTACATTACTTATTTACCAAGTTGTATTATATTTTTTATACTAAAAAGGGGGGAATTGTTCATATTTAGAGGCTTTCATAATTTTCTCTTTGGTATATATTTTCCTGTCTGCTTTCCCACCTACAACCTTTCAGATAGGGGGCGCTGTTTATATCTGAATAAATAAATAAGAGCTTAGCTGGGGAGATGGAGTTCTTTTGCAACTGGCTAGCATGCTCTAGAGTTTTGGAGCAGCTGGCAGCTGGAAAAGGATTTGGTATCCTACCTTCCTGCCTCTTCTTACCTTCCTGTCTCTGTGGATTATTTACTGTGGATTTATACAACCAGAATAGCTTTCCCTGACCAGGGTAACAGGGGAATGAGAAGTGCCTTTCCTCCTTGGAAGCTCTGTGGGAATCCAACCCCAACCAATCTCCTAGAAAATGTGATGTTACAGGTATCCCCCCAACTTCCTGTTTATCCCACCTGACTGGTCAGACCAACCCACACCTGGGAGGGGTCTAAGGTTTGGAATAAAAGTGTTAGGGGAGTGGAGCAATAGCACAGCAGTAGGGCATCTGCCTTGCATGCAGCCGATCTAGGACGGACGTTGGTTCAATACCCAGTGTCCCATATGGTTCCCCGAGCCAGGAGTGATTTCTGAGCATATAGCCAGGAGTAACCCCTGAGTGTCACAGGGTGTGGCCCAAAAAGCAAAAAAAAAAAAAAAAAGTGTTGGTTGGGGGGGGATGGGGAGGCAGAAAAGGGAGCAAGGGATCATGGAGGGCAGCAGGAAAGAGGTTGCTTAGCTTAGAAACCATGTAAAGAAATGCACATGGCAGTTAGGACCATGTCATAAAACTGGCTGTCTCCTGAAACTTCTTCTGACTGCTTGTGAATCTCTCCTCCATTATCCTGCAACCTTCAGACCTGCCAGTCAAGGAGGTACAGGCACCATGCCTAGAAAGGCCTCACACCAACACTAGGACTTTATCTTTTATATTATTAAACAACAACTGGTGGCCTGTAAGGGGACAGGACCCAAGAAGATTACAATGATGGTGAGTGTTTTGATCCTCTGATGGTTAGTCATGGCTTTCTTCCCCCCCCCCACTCATTTTTTGTTTGTTTGTTTTTTTGGGCCACACCAATTGATGCTCAAGGGTTACTCCTGGTTATGCGCTCAGAAATCGCTCCTGGCTTGGGGGACCATATGGGACGCTGGGGGATCGAACAGCGGTCCATTCTAGGTCAGACATGTGCAAAGCAAATGCCTTACCACTGCTCCACTGCTTTGGTCCCAGTCATGACTTTCTTAAACTGGACTGAAAATGAAGAGCCCAAAATGTTGAAGCACGTGGCCCCTGATCTGAACATGGGGGAGACCTATTCAGACAGGAGAGCAGGTAGTGAAGCAGAGAGAGCTGAAAGTTTGGAGCAACCCCCACCATAGGACTCTATATTTTTGGGAAGGCCACACCCATTTGATGCTCAGGGGTTACTCCTGGCTATGCGCTCAGAAGTCGATCCTGGCTTGGGGTACCACATGGGACACACCGGAGATGGAACTGCAGTCCATCCTAGGCTAGTGCTTGCAAGGCAGACGCCTTATCTCTAGCACCACCTCTCTGGCCCCAGGTCTCTATATTTTATATTTTTACAACAGTAAGTGACCTGTTCTGCAAGGGACAAAGCTGTTATCGGTCAAGGTCAGGGATACCCTGAGCCCAGCTGAGCAAACACGGCCATGTCAGCAGCTGGAGCCCCTGCAGGCGCAGTGGATGGAGCTGAGCCCTGAGGCTGAGAGGGATCTGGCTGCTCCCTGGCCCCAAAAAATGAAATGCAGAGGGCTGGAACGATAGAGCAGCAGGGAGGGCACTCAGGGGTTATTCCTGGTTTTTTGCTCAGAAATAGCTTCTGGCAGGCTCAGGGAACCATATGGGATGCTGGAATTTGAACCACAGACCTGCATGCAAGACAAACGCCTTACCTCCATGCTATCTCTCCGGCCCCACAGTAGTAATTTCTGAGCAGAGCCAGAAGTAACCCCTGAACACCAAAAAACTGGGAAGATATATCCCCCACAAAAAAGACTGGGAAGGTATATCCTGTAACAGCTAGAGGGACCATGGGGTAATAGACGGACCCTCTCTCTCTCTGGAACCTGACCTGGACAGAGCAGAAGCTATGGATGCTGGAGGCCAATGATCCCTTTAGGAACTGATGTGGTTTGCTCCGCTGTGATGACCCTTTATCAGGGCCTGTGTCTTCTGGTCCCCAGGACTACCTTCTAGTCAGAGTGGACTTGCCCTTGACAGCAATAGGGACCTTCTCTGATGTCTGATGGTGCTGGGCATCTGTGGGGGTCATACACCTGCCCAGTGCAAGGTGTGAACACTGTCATTCCGGAACATCACCAGAGACTATCCCTGACCCCCACCATCCACTTCCGGCTACTGGACAGCCACAGCCTGGACCTTCTCACTGGCCCCTACCTTGATGCCCACTGTGCCCTGCATGGGCTCTCCCCAGGCTTGGCCCATCAGGGATGCTCTTTGTGTGGCCAATGGTGTTTGGGGGCCCAGAACTGAGCACTGACACGAGCTAGATAGACCATCCTTCCCCCATTGTGTGGCCCCATGTCTCTGCTCCTCCTAGCAGGGCTGACACAGGATGGAAGACAGAGGAGAAAGCTGGTCGCCCTAATGCTGGCCAACCCAGACAGTGGGGACAACGAGCTTTTCACAGCCGCTGTCCCCCTCCTGTAACCCGACTAACACATTTCTGTGTGAGTGTTCTGGGGGGGCAGGGTCTGAAGAGTGGGGAGTTCTTCTCAGTCCCCACTGAAAGCCTAAAGTTCTTTCCTAGCCACTGCAGAAGCTGCTGAATCTATCAGTAGACCAGAGCTTGCTGTGTCAGGAACTCAGCAAACTCGGGGAAGTGGAGGCAGCCGTGTCCCCATCATGGAGCCAGCTTAGACCCTGAGGCGGCTGCTCCGGAACTTGGGCAGCAGGAAGTGCCTCCCCACGCATTCCCACAGTGGGTCCCTGCCGGCTCCTCAGAGTATCAGCTATGTTTATCCAGCTCAGGGCAGTACCTTGGAGCAGGGAGGCATCGATTTTCCTCCAGGCCCTCCGCGGGAGTCAATACAAATTGAATTTATGGTGTTTTAAAAGGGGCTGGAGTCGGCTCTCCATGAGCTCCCAGCCCGCGAAGCAGCAGATCACACAAGGACGAGGGAGGAGGACACCACCAGAGAACAAACAGCACTCAGGGGACCCCCTGAGTGATGATGGGTCTAAATCCAAGTTTGGTGGTCGGACTGACGTGTCCTGTCCTGGGGCACGAGAGCATTGGGGCAGGTGGCAGAGGACACCCCAGGACCAGTGTGGCAACCAGAAGGGTTTCATCTCTTATATGCATCCTCATGTCCATGTGAGTCTACTGGTCCCCAATTCCATCCCAGCTGGTTCCTTCCCACGTCCATGCCTGACCCTGCAATGACCAAGCACCCACAGACATTTGAAACCCTGTAACTCAGCAGACAGGAGCCAAGGGAGAGTGTGTCCCACAGGCAAGATGGTGCCCTCCCTGCAGCTCTGAGTCTTTGCTGCTTCATGTGCCCAGCAGGGAGATTTGGTGGCCTGCGTGAGGAACTGGAGCTCAGCCAGGCAGTGGTTCCAGCAGGGGGCAGCTGTGGGATATGTAGGCGCAGGAGTGGGGCCTGCAGAAGTGCAGACGGGCACCTCGCCAGCAGGGCGGTCAGCCGCCTGCCCACACACCAGCCTCTGGCCCTGGCTGCCTGCCACTGCCCACCCAGGCTCATGGAGAACCGTACTTGCTGGCTGACTGCCCAGAAGGAAACAGAGAGATCAGGGTTGTCCTGTCCTGCCCCTCCACACATATGGTCACCAGAAGGACTGGCTGGATTCTCTGCCCACCCAACCAGAGACACTCTGGCCATTCTGGGACCAGAGTCAGGATGAGTGGCCAGTTTCTGGGACCCTTCACCACCATCAGCTGTGTCATGGCCAGCAGGGATAGGAAGCATGTCCCTCCCTCTAAGCTATGTAACCTTGGGTAGGTCAGGTGGCCTTGCTGAGAGGGCCGGGCACATAGCAGCTCAGAGGGTCACCCCTCAGCCTGGGAGTGAACTCCTCCTCAGGAGGGAGCAGACAATTCCCACCCTTTCCCATGATGCTGCTCAGACCAGCGAACAAACACACAGCGAAGCAGGTGACCATGACCATGGGCCATCTTTGGGTACGTTTAGCTGTGTCTCTGCACATCTGTGTTCCTGATCTCTGCACCAAGAGCCATCGGGCAGGTAGCACTGCAGTCAGCTGCATGTGAATTAAGAGAGTGGCCCCAGGTAGCTCACCGACTGGACATCAGAACTTCTGCAGAGAAAACAGACAGTAGATATAAATTATTGGGACTCCAGCCTTCTCTTCTTGACATGGCATCTGTATCCTGTCAGTGGGAGTAGGTGACATGCACATGATGCCCTCTACTACTCATGCCTCTGCTCTCAGGGGTCACTCCTGACAGTCTCAGGAGATCATATGAGATGCCAAGGATGGAACCTGGGTTGACTGCATGCAAGACAAATGTCTTCCCCATTGTGCTATCTTTCCTGCCCCTTATCTAGAAATGTTGGTAGCTCAGAACAGAAACTAAGCATGGACCTGGAACATGGTTGTGTATAAGGGACATTATCCCAGGGAGAACCAACATCCTTACTAACACCACAACAGTTGTGTAAGAAATAGCCCAATTATCTCAATGTTGTTTCTTGTGGCCAATTAAGTCCTGGGACCTGACCACATATAAATATATTTCTATTTTAATATATAAAAATATTTTTAGTTTTATTTTATCATATATATATATATATATATATATATATATATATATATATATACACACACACACACACACACACACACACACACACACAAATATAAGTTTAGGCCCGCAGGAGTAGTAGAGGTGGTAAAAGGCAGCAGGAGCAGAGAATCTTTTTTTTTTTTTTTTTTTTTTTTTTTTTGGTTTTTGGGCCACACCCTGTGACGCTCAGGGGTTACTCCTGGCTATGCGCTCAGAAGTTGCTCCTGGCAACATATGGGGACCATATGGGACGCCGGGGGATCGAACCGCGGTCCGTCCTAGGCTAGCGCAGGCAAGGCAGGCACCTTACCTCCAGCGCCACCGCCCGGCCCCGAGCAGAGAATCTTGCAAACAGTTTTTCCAGCAATCTGGCAGTGACCATCCAACAGGAGCAATCTGACAGAGGCAGTTGCCCCTAGTATTTCAGCTCAGATGTTTATATATGCCCCCCTAGCCAACTGCCCTCCTGTGACAGTTACAAGGGGCAGGATATCTGTAACTGACAGCTTCACCCTTAAAGAGACTGTAGCCACTTATGGCTAACCATAACAAGGTTGGCTCCTGGTCTGAAGAGATGTTGACGAGCTCATCCTCTGAGCTGATGAAGTTTGAGTCATGCCTGGGATATGCAGGTCTCTCTGAGTTGTCACCAGTAGTATTGGAATATTATCAGTCTTAAATTAGGTTTAAGATTGAGCCTAAGTTTCTTCTGGAAAGACACCTCTCCCCTCTGATGGCATTTATTCATTGGAATTCTCTTGTATTGGGGAGTGGGAGTAACACTTTCCGTTGGATATGATCTAAATCCTGCAGGACTCCCTTTTTTCAAGGAATACACACAGGAGGTGCTGAGAGGTTAACATTTGTGGTTAAATTTGGGGTGGGGTACGGGGCTGGGCGGTGGCGCTAGAGGTAGGTGCCTGCCTTGCCTGCGCTAGCCTTGGATGGACAGCGGTTCGATCCCCCAGTTTCCCATATGGTCCCCCAAGCCAGGAGCGACTTCTGAGCGCATAGCCAGGAGTAACCCCTGAGTGTCACCAGGTGTGGCCCAAAACCCAAAAACAAAACAAAACAAAAATTTGGGGTGGGGTTGAGAGGGGTTGAAGGGGTAATAGTATTTAAGTAATTTGGTGAATACAGTATTGGGTTTTTTTTCACTATTTGAAGATATATGTTCATGTCATCACCCCTAAGAACATAAATAGCAGCAGATCTTTGAAACACATGAAATAGGATAAAAGACTTAAATATCCAAGATACAAGCATAGATTTAATCCACCATGGGATTAAGGCCTTGATCCATGAAGGGATCATGACTTTGATCTACAGGATCACAACTCTAATTCATTACTCACCGCCTGTTCCAGGTGCCAACTGTTAGGCCCAGAGCAGTAGGAGAGGCAGCAAAAGGCAGCAGGAGCAGAGAGTCCAGCAAACATTTTCTTCAGCAATTCAACAGCGACCACCCGGCAGGAGCAATATGGCAGGGACAGCAAGCCCCTAGTACTTCAGCCTTGGCTTTATATACCACCAGGCCAATAGCCCTCCAACAGCAGTTATAAGGGGCAGGACATCTGGTACCTGTCACCCTTAAAGGAACAGTAGCTGCTATGGCTGACTAGGAGCCATATGAGTCTCTGAGTTCTTATATATTACAATAACCTCAAGACAGATGTTTCAATTTTAAATATAAATATATTTATATTTTATGTTTATATCGAATATTTATATTTATAAATTTTATAGTTCTATTTTATCATATAAATATATTTACACTCATACACTACAATAATCTCAAAACAGAAGTTTCAACTTTAAGGATTATTTTTTGTTTGTTTGTTTTGTTTTGTTTATGCCACACTTGGCAGTGCTGGGGGGGTGGGTTACTCCTGACTTTAGACTCAGAAATAATCACTCCTGGCAGGCTCAGGGGGAACCATATGGGATGCTGGAGATCAAATCCGGGTCAGTTGTGTGCAAGGAAAACACCCTCCCTGCTGTGCTATAGCTCTGGCCTCAAACTTTGAAAACCTTGAAACCTTGAAACAGATGTGTTTTCTGGCAATGCTCCTGAGAAGACCCAAAGAAAGAGATGACCATTTTCTGGAAAAGGGTGTGGGGCCCAAGCTGCAGGAAATGAAGGAGCCTGGGCAATGTGGGGTTCTCAGGGCTACGACCACCTCCCAAGGTCTCAGCACAGGCGGGGGGGGGGGGAATGGGACAAGAGAGGCCCCTGAGAGAGGAGGGAGACACTGGTCTTCCTAAGGGCACTGGTCTTCCCTCACTGGGCCAACCAGATGGGGTACTAGACAGGGTACTAGGCAACCAGATGGGGTACTAGAATCTCACTGAAGAAAGATCCTTTCCCAGACATGGGGTGACATGCTGGAACACCTCAGGTTTTGTGTGCATGTTAGGAGCTTGTGGCATGTTTGTATTGTGGCCACAGAGTTTTGGAGCATGCAACACCGACCCCCAGGTCAGCTGTGTTGTGCCCCAGGTTAGCTGCACTAAGTGAGTCCGCCCCCCCGCATACCATAGGCCCTCCTAAATCCTAGTTAGCAGGATAATCCTGGGAAATGTGTTTGTATGCTGCCCCCGTGTGGATACTGGCAGATACTGCATTTTCCCCACGAGATCTGGGACAGCTTCTCGCCTCCTCCCAGACTGAGACACTCCCCGCTATCATCTCCCCCCACCCCCCCAGTGACATCGGTGCCTGTACTGAAACGTTCCCGAGATTTCTGGACTTCTGGGTCTTTCCTCACCTCCCCACTCAGAAGAGGTCAGAGATGTCAAAAGCCATCCAGCTGCTGCCTCCATCCCCATATCACAGCCTCAATTTGAACCCTGACACACACACAAAAAAGTCCTCCCCCAACCTCTCACAGTCTGAAGGTCACAGGATCTGGGAGGCTCTGCAAGGTCCGAGAAGGAGGACCTGGGAAGATCTCGAGGGATCTGGGAGGATCCACAAGGTTCTGGGAATATGAGGAGATATTAGGGGATCTGGCAGGTTGGGCATCTGCAAGGTCATACAAGGAGGATCTGGAGAAATATTTGAAGATATGAGGGGTTCTTAGAGTATTTGGAGGCTGAGGATCTGTAAGGTCCTGCAAAGAAGGCCTGGGGAACCTGGGAGACCTGTGAGGATCTTAGGGAATCTGAGAAAATCTGGGGGGATCTTGGGGATTTAGGCCTCTCCCACAAAGTAATCCACCAAGGCCAGTGGTCCCTTGGGGCGGGTATGGGCTGACATCACCTTATGCACCCCTGGGAAATGGTGCCCTAGCTCAGTCTCACTACAGTGACATCACTCCTGCCATCCCTGGGCTAGGAGGTATATTGGATTGACCACATCCACTCTGAGTGCAGCCAAGTGGTAGGGTCCAGGGTGCATTGGTGGGGGCTACCATAAGACCGAACCTAGGTTGGCAGCATATAGCAGATCAGCCTGTTCTTTGGGGCACATTTCTGTGAGATGCCACTAGCCAGTCCTGGGACAGGGCAGGTATTTGTCTGCTCAGATTGCACCAGTGCCCCTCCCGGACGAAGCAGCCTCTCAGGTCCACTTTCTGCCCATAGCCTAGTAGCCCCTTCCCAGCCACACCCACATGAGTTCCTGGCCCTTCATGGCAGGGCTCTGCAATGTCAGGCCTGGGCTTGTGGGAGTCCAGAGGGACCCTGGCTCTGAAGATGGGAGGTGGCTGTGGTCCCCAGGATAGAGTGTCTACATGTTTCTTTGTCCCAGTGCCATATGCCATAGCTGTGAGTGTGTTCTTCTGAGGCCTGAGATGGCTCTGGTTGCATCCAACACCACCCTGCAGGGCTACCTATAGTTGGATACAATGGGCCCCTGCTCAGCGGACAGAGCCCAGCTGGGCTACCCTGAGCTGGCACAGCTGGATGAGGCAGCTGCTGAGTGAACCCTGGGGTGCAGATCACAGGCCTTATGAGGAACCTGTGGACGAACCCTTGTGTGTGGGAACCCTCGGCTCTCAGCCAGCCGTCAGAAACATCCCCAAACTATGACCTCACACTGTGAACCTCCAAATTGGCCAGTCCCTTCTGGAGCCCAGGCGAGGCGCCTGGTGGTCAGAGCTGCAACCTGGTGGAAAGAGGGAAAAGGGGGTTCCCCCAGGGCCCCAGACAGCAGGCTCACACAGCTCTGGGCGCTCAGTTTATTGGTACAAGGGACGCTGAGCGCGTGGGGGGCCGGACGCGGAAGCCGGGGCGGGAGGCGCTTTTCCTTTTGAAGAACTTCCACTGGACCTTGATGGCGAGCATCCAGTCGCTGACCGAGAGCCTCCTGCAAGCGGACGTGCAGACATGCGCCTGGCGGGCGGGCGGGGCGCGGGGCGGGGGACGGGGCGCGGCGCCGCCGGGGTGGGGTGCGCCGCGGGCGCACGCGCTTCACTTGCCCGCCTTCTGCGCCTTCTGCGCCGACTTGGTGACCTTGCCGGCACCGCCGCTCTTCTTCTCCACGTTCTTGATGACGCCCACGGCCACCGTCTGCCGCATGTCGCGCACGGCGAAGCGACCTGCCGGGAAGGGACGTCAGGGACAGGGGTCCCTCCTCCATCCCCACTCCTTGGGATGCAGCGGGCAAGCACACTGCGCTCTTAGCATCCTTTCGGTCCCCCGGGATGCAGCGCGCAGGCGCACTGCGCTCTTAGCATCCTCCCGACCCGCTGGGATGCAGCGCGCAGGCGCACTGCGCTCTTAGCGTCCTCCCGGCCCGCTGCGGGATGCAGTGCGCAGGCGCATTGTGCTCTTAGCATCCTCCTGGTCCACTGGGATACAGTGCGCAGGCGCACTGGCTCTAGTGGCATCCTCCCTGCTCTCAGATTTTATGGTGGGGCATATAATTCTGGAGCCTGTGAGGCGGCCTCCTTAGGTAGCCCCAGGAGTTGCTGTGTCATTGAGAGCGTGAGAGTGCTGAGGGTCAGGTTGTAGAACTGCTCCCCCAATCTGAGGGCTGTCCTGGTTGCCCCTCCCTAGCCTTCCCAGTGATACAGAACCCAGACCTCGCTTTCCAACTAAGTTCTAAGCACTGAGGCAGAATAAAGAACTGAA
This sequence comes from Suncus etruscus, assembly GCF_024139225.1. Lineage (NCBI taxonomy): Eukaryota > Metazoa > Chordata > Mammalia > Eulipotyphla > Soricidae > Suncus > Suncus etruscus. The sequence goes on from NC_064854.1 coordinate 9,496,612, forward strand.
GGCCCCAACCCAGGCAGCAATGACCCACGAGTCTTACCGAGCGGTGGGTATTGTGAGAAACTCTCCACACACATGGGCTTCCCAGGCACCATCTCCACAATGGCAGCATCGCCAGACTTGAGAGATTTGGGGTTGTCCTCCAGCTTCTTGCCAGAGCGCCGGTCAATCTTCTCCTTCAGCTCAGCAAACTTGCAGGCGATGTGAGCCGTGTGGCAGTCGATGACTGGCGAGTAGCCAGCACTGATCTGCCCCGGGTGGTTCAGGATGATGACCTGTGGGACAGTCACAAGAGGCCATCAGGCCCATCCAGGGGTCTTGGGGTGAAGGAGGGCTCCATCCAGTCATAGCCAGCCTCCCCCAGCCTCCTCTGAAGCCTTCAGACAGCATTTGCAAAGGGGAACTGAGCAAATGGCCAAGAAGGCCAAACTTCTCAGGACTGAATAAATTAGTCCTCACTTATTATCTTTCGATTTCTCTCAAGAAAAAAAACATATTTTAAACTGTTGTCTGGAGGTTGGGTAGAGCTCTGCACAAGAGAAAAGAACTAGCCTTGCCCACAGCTGACCCAGGTTCAATCCCTGCCAGGAGAAACCCCTGAGAACAGAACCAGGAGCAAATTCTGATCACCACTGGGTGTGGCCCAAAAAACTAAACCGAATCATGAGGTGATGAGAGGCCCCTGTGATGATGCACCAAGGGTATCAGGGGTCAGCCAGAGCACAGAGCCACCCACCGGGGAGGCTTGCCCACCTGTGCCCTCTATCCTGCCCACCTGAGAGGTGAACTGGGCAGCCTCTTGGGGTGGGTCAGCCTTGCTGTCACCGCAGACATTCCCTCGGCGAATGTCCTTCACAGACACATTCTTCACATTGAAGCCCACGTTGTCTCCGGGCAAGGCTTCACTCAGCGCCTCGTGGTGCATCTCCACTGACTTCACCTCAGTAGTGATGTTGACAGGTGCAAAGGTGACCACCATGCCAGGCCGCAGGATGCCCGTCTCCACACGGCCCACTGGCACAGTGCCAATGCCTGTATAGGGGGACCCATGGGTTACGAGGTGAGGAGAGAAGTGACCTTGTAGGGGAGCACCCTGGCAGGTAAGGGCTGCTGCCCTGCTTCTGATGTGCCTGATGGGGGCATAGGCAAAACACTTCTCAGGGGCTGATCACTCCTGAGAGCTTCACCTTGCTCTGCCGGGCTGTGACAGACACTGTAGGGGCACTGCAGTGTGGTGGGGACCTGGCTGTGCTCTGTGCTGCAGTGAGAGTGGAGTCCCCCTTTCCTGCACACAGGACCTCACTCACCCACCCCCAGGCCTCCTCCTTGCTGGCACCTGTGTCGTGCCTCCCTGGCCTGTGTTCCACAGAGGGACAGTGATCCTGAACATCTGTGATCTGTTCCTCAACCTGGGCTCCCAGCTCCTGGCACGGACTGACAAATGGACTTCCCCAAGGTGTTTCACCTCAGGGGAGAGGTAGGGGCAGCAATATGGGTGTCCTTGCTGAACCCCTGGGCTTGGGTGGGGCTTGGACAGATGCTAATCTGGATCCTTGCTCTTGGGGTGCTGATCTGGGGGGTGGCCCCTCACCGCCAATCTTGTACACGTCCTGCAGCGGCAGACGGAGGGGCTTGTCCGTGGGGCGTGTGGGGGGCAGGATGGTGTCCAGCGCTTCCAGCAGGGACACGCCACTGGCATTGCCCTCTTTGCGCTCCACCTTCCAGCCTTTGAACCATGGCATCTGTGTGGGAGAGAAGGGGCGTGTCTGATACAGCCCACCTGAGATCCAGAACCCTGGGTGGAAGCTGCAACCTGCTATCAAAAAGCCCCTTCCCCACTTCTCACCCCAATATCCCAAATCCATGAGAAGAACCTGTCATTATAAAGGGTAGTGGCAGAAGAATTCTAAATCCAGGTGCCAGCTCAGACCTGCAGCTTCCTATAGTCCCCACAGCCCCTCACAGCTCCCCACAGCCCCCCACTGCCTGGCTGCCCCAACTGAGGTGTCATGAGCCCCACATACACACCAATGCTGTGTGGGTCAGGAGGCCCAGGGGAGAGCCAGTTAGTCATAGCCACTTCCCAGATGCACAGTTTCTCGAGGCCCCTGCAAACATGGGGCGCAAGAGGGTCCCCACCAGGGCACAGGGATCCCAAGAGCATACAGGGTCACTGGTATCCCTGGCCAGAATGGGGTTCCAGGGCATCCTGAAGGCTAAGCTGAGCCTAAGTTGAATGTCCTAAGCGCTCCCCACTCCAGAGCTGCAAGCGGGCACTCACGTTGGGTGAGGGTTCCAGCATGTTGTCCCCGTGCCAGCCCGAGATGGGGACGAAGGGCACCGTGGCGGGGTTGTAGCCGATCTTCTTGATGTAGGCGCTGACCTCCTTGACGATCTCATCATAGCGTTTCTCGCTGTAGCTGGGCTCCGTGGAGTCCATCTTGTTCACCCCCACAATGAGCTGCTTCACGCCCAGCGTGTAGGCCAGCAGTGCGTGCTCCCGCGTCTGCCCGTTCTTGGAGATGCCCGCCTCAAACTCTCCCACACCGGCTGCCACGATCAACACAGCGCAGTCGGCCTGCAAGACAGAGTGAGCCACAGTGCCCTCCATGTTGAGCACCCCCAGTCCCCTGTCCACCCTTCACTCTCACTCACTGCCAGGCTGCCCAGAGGTAGCCAGCAGTGCCGACAAGGGCCCACCTGCGAGGTGCCGGTGATCATGTTTTTGATGAAGTCTCGGTGGCCAGGAGCATCAATGATGGTGATGTAGTACTTGGTGGTCTCAAATTTCCAGAGGGAGATGTCAATGGTGATTCCGCGCTCCCGTTCCGCCTTCAGCTTGTCCAGCACCCAGGCGTACTTGAAGGAGCCCTTGCCCATCTGTGGAGGAAGGGGCCAGAGTGATAGCACAGAAGTAGGGCATTTGCCTTGCACACGGCAGACCCAGGACGGACCCAGGTTCGATCCCCAGCATCCCATATGGTCCCCGAGCCTGCCTGGAGCTATTTCTGTGCTCAGAGCCAGTAGTCACCCCTGAATGCTGCTGGGTGTGACCCAAACACAAAACAAAAACAAAATAAAAATATCTGTGGGGGAAGGACGCACAGCTCAGAGCCCCACCAGCAGGTCACTTGCCACCAGCATTTTGGGGCCTGTGCCATTCAGATGAGAGAAAGGTGGAGCCTTTACAGGGCTGGGCTGTCAAACCCAAATGGGACAGACTGCAGAGATGAGCACCAGAAATGTACCTTTCCTCCTCCTCCCTTTTTATGTTTCTTTCTTTTTTTTTGGGGGGGGGTCACACCCAGCAGTGCTCAGGGGTTACTCCTGGCTCTATGCTCAGAAATTGCCTCTGGCAGGCTCAGGGGACAATATGGGATGCCGAAATTCGAACCACCATCCTTCTGGATGTAAGGCAAACGCCCTACCTCCGTGCTATCTCTCTGGCCCCTCCTCCCTTTTATCTCTCTTCTCCCTCCTCCCCTCTCCTGGTGTCCCTGGGACACCCCCCCCAGCCACCACTACAGCCAGGCATACACAGCTCCCACCTGTGGCATTGACCACCCAGCTGGACCCTGGACAAGGTCCAGTTGGACTGAGACCACACACACTGCAAACACTCCCCATGACTGGTCTGTGCTGGGTATTGCAGGGGTGTTGCATCTCCCCAAGTGGCTGATCCTCCAGCACCGCCCCCCCTAGACATGTCTGCGCCCAGGGCTTGTAAGAAAACCAGTTTTAAGGGACACCCCCTCCCCAGCCCCAGGCAAGCAGAAGTCTACTAAGACACCTCCTGGAAGGGAAACAGAGCTGCTGCCTGGTGTTGTCAGGGGTTATTAATAGCCCCGCTGGGCAGGGATGGCAATGCCACCCCCCTGCCAGACCTTAGCGGAGGTCACAGAACAAGCCCAGGGCCATGGCAAGCTCTAGGTTCCTGATGTTTTGGTTCTGATCAATCCAGCAGGACCCTCTCCCCTGGGTCCCCCTGCACAACTCCTCCTCCCCCCACTCACCTCGGCTGCCTCCTTCTCAAACTTCTCGATGGTTCTCTTGTCAATGCCCCCACATTTGTAGATGAGGTGGCCCGTCGTGGTGGATTTGCCTGAGTCCACATGGCCGATGACCACGATATTGATGTGGGTTTTCTCCTTGCCCATCCTGCCCACCTGTGGGGAGGGGCTGGCACCACTTGGGTTTGCTCCGGCTCGGTCTGTGGGGCAGTGGGGTCAGGGATAGGCGGTGTGCGGGATGCCAGCAAGGACACAGCCCTGCCCCCAGGGACCAGGTCCCTGCCATGCCTGGGAGGGGTGAGCTCGCTAGCCCTTGACCCAACCAAGCCTGCTGAAGACCACCAGGGTGTCCAGATGCCACAGAGGTCTCCAGCACAGCAGGGCAAGGCCTGCCCCATCCTCCTCCCGGCCAGGCGCTGCCCCCAGCACTCCCCACCCACAGAGCCGTCCTGGGGGAGGCAAGGGCCATCCCCTCCCCCGCTGGGACTGCGCCATCTTCCTTCTCCCTGCCTGCCAGGCGGCAGACGGGCAATGCGGTACCCACACCAGCGCCCAGAATAGCTCAGGCCTCTGAGGGCAGGGGATGACAGGAGGGTGACAGGAGGGCTGAGATGTCGCCCTTACATTTCACAACAGGCAGGACCCCGAGACTCATCCTAGGAGGAGACATCTCAGCTTGGGGGGTGCCCTCTCTGAAAGGTCAGGGTCACCCACTCCAGGGGCTGCCAGAAAGCTGCAGTAGCGGCATGTCCCCCACCTTCCCTACCTCCCTCTCCAAGGCCGCCCCCACTCTCGCCAGAGGCCAGACCCCAGCTCCCTAAAAACCCTGCCCCAAGTGGGGAGGAGGCCTGAGCAGCTCCAAGGTCACCAAGGCAGGAAGATCGGGGCAGGGGGACGACTCTGGCTGGATCTGAGCGCCGCCGCGACCCCCTGCGCCTTCCAGGGCGTCCCCTCCCCACCCCGCTGTCATCCTCCGAACGGATGCGCACCGAGCGCGTCAAGGCGCTGGGCACCCGCGGGTCCCCAAGGGCTGCGCTCCGTGCGCCCCCATTCTCTGTCCCCTAACCCGGACCCCGGCTGGCGCGTCCTTACCCGGAGCCGCGGTCTCAGCAGAGGGACAGGCGGCGCCGGCGCCCCGGTTTTATCTCTCCAGGCGGGGTCCACCTATTGACGGCGCGAGGCGACGCACCGCGCACTGCGGTACTGGCGGGCGGGGCGCTGGGGCGACGGCGCGGGCAGCGGCGGGGCCGGCTCAGAGGCACGCGGGGCGACTACGCACCGCACCCCGCACCGGAGGGACGGGAGGGATGGGGACGCGCAGCCGGAGGAAAACAGGCGGGGAGGAGGGGCCGAGCCACAGGAGTCCTGGAGAGGACCGTGCCTGGGGAGGAGGGTGCGGTTAGGGCGCACGGTGGGCACAAAGGAGCTCCTGGGGGTCCCCCAGAGGGCAGGACTGAGCCTGCATGCGCTCTTGCCCAGGAGGGACCCCAGTTGGGCAGCGTGGTGGGGGGCAGTCTGCTGGCCTCCCCCTGCCCTTGACCTGTCCTCAGTGGTCCCAGATAGGCAGCCTATGGCCATCTGCTGCCCAGTGACCGAGGGTTTGTGGGAGACCCCACAAAGTGCGCTGGAAATGAGCTTCTAGGCCCCCTTTGGGGTACTGCCCAGGGGACCTCCCCGAGTCCAGGCTCCCATCTTCCCTAACCCCTGAGCAGGCAGCTCTGAGGTTCCTTCCTCTCCCTGGAAGGGGAATCCTGGGCCCCCAAGGATGGGACGAATGCTGGGGAGGCTCCAGGATTGACCCCCTCATCCCACCTCTGGGGCCATTTCTGCTCCCACTTATGGTGAGGGGGGTTTTAGGATCCCAGGGCAGCTAACTGCCAGGCCAGAGGAAGAGAGCCGGCAACAATGGTGTCTCAGGGAATGTGTGCCAGGGGAGAATACAAGGACCCCTCTGTTTAGGGGCTAAGTCTGGTGGTACTTGGGGTTCCTCCTAGCTCAGCACTCTGAAGTCAGTTCTGTCAGTGCTGCTGTATAAATACAGCATATGCAGTGTTAATTTATCTTTGTTTTTGGTTTTGGGGCCACACTCGATGGCCTTCCTGGCTCTGTGCTCAGAAATCATTCCTGGCAGGCTCGGGGAACCATATGGGATGCCGAGGATCAAACCCAGGTCCATCCCAGGTCAGCCGCGTGCAAGGCAAATGCCCTATCAGTGTGCTATCATTTTGTCCCCAAATGTTGATTTATCTTTAAGGAGTGATAATGTCTTTCTGTAACTGTCAATGGACTGGGACCCGCTCCCTGTAACTGATAACTGATCTGGTATAAAAGGAGAAGCCTGGCAGTTGGGAGGGGTAGATCGCTCTCTTTCTCTCTCTCTCTCTCACTGCTTATGTTATGCTTCTTTACATTATTTTTACCATTCAAGTGATATTTAATTTAATAATAAAATGAGGGGGCCGGAGAGATAGCATGGAGGTAAGGCGTTTGCCTTTCATGCAGGAGGTCATCGCTTCGAATCCCCGAGTCCCATATGGTCCCCCGTGCCTGCCAGGAGCAATTTCTGAGCCTGGAGCCAGGAATAACCCCTGAGCACTGCCGGGTGTGACCCAAAAACCACACAAAAAAATAATAAAAAAAATAATAAAATGAGATAGTCTATCTCAGAAACATTTATTTAAGTATGGCGTACACTATTTTCTTTTTTTTAATTTTTATTTCTGTATTTTATTGAGAAAAAATTATAATTTTTTTCCTAGTATATGAATTATTTTTATTACTGTCTTTATTTATACAATTTGATTACAACATGATTGTAGTTGGATTTCAGTCATATAAAGAACACCCCCTTTCACCAGTGTGACATTCCCATCACAATGCCCCAAATGTCCCACCTCCTTACCCCCTGCCTGTATTTGAGACAGGCTTTCTACTTCCTTCATTTATTCACATTGTTATGATAGTTGTCAGTGTAGTTATTTCTCTAACTGCACTCACCACTCTCTGTGTTGAGCTTCCTATCGTGAGTTGGATCTTCCAGCCCTCATCTCTATTGCCTCTGAGAAGTATTACAAAAATGTCTTTTATTTTTCTTAAAACCCATCGATGAGTGATACTATTCTGTGTCTGTCTTTCTCTCTGACTTATTTCATTCAGCATAAGAGATTCCATGTACATCCATGTATAGGAAAATTTCATGACTTCATCTCTCCTGACGGCTGCATAATATTCCAGATGAATGGCTAAAGAAAATGTGGTATATATACACAATGGAATATTATGCAGCTTCTTTACATTATGGGCTGCTGAGTATCAAATCTGGGTTGGCAAGTGTGTAAGGCAAGTGACAAGGTCTCTCTGGATGATGCATTCAGGAACTCAGAGATAGGGGCCGGAGAGATAGCACAGTGGCAGGGCTTTTGCCTTGCATGTGGCCAACCCAGGAGGGACCCGGTTAGATTCCTGGCATACCGTATAGTCCCCAAGCCTGCCAGAGTGCAGAGACAGTAGTGACCCCTGAGTTCCAGGTGTGGCCCAAAAACCAATAAATAAATGAGTGAATGAATGAATAAATAAATAAATAAAGTTTCTTTGTTTGTTTGTTTTTTGGTTTTTGGGCCACACCCGGCGGTGCTCAGGGGTTTCTCAGAAACAGAAATAGAAATAGGCATGGGGGACCATATGGGACACCAGGATTTGAACCAACCACCTTTGGTCCTGGATCAGCTGCTTGCAAGGCAAACGCTGCTGTGCTATCTCTCTGGGCCCATAAATAAAGGTTAAAAACAAAATGGAACTCAGAGATGGAACCCAGCAGATGAGAAAGGGCTCAGGACAGTGTGGAGAATCCCAGCGTTGGGCCATTCCCGCCGGTGCTCAGATTTGACTAAACAGGAGCCAGCAATTAAAAATAAACTCCTGTGGGGAGGGGCAGGGCCCAGTGGTCTATATTTAATATGCCCTCAACTGGGAGGTGAGATTGCATTTGGTCCCCGCTCACCTCAGCAGCTGACAGGGGCCAGGCAGGCCCAGGGCCCAGGGCTTTCTCTGAAGGACTCCAAAAACCTACCCCCACAGTCTACAGGCTTTGAGAGGGCTCCTACTTCTGCTCACCTAGTCACGGAGGAGCTAGGTCAATGCCCAAGGTCCATGGGATATCCTGGGCTCTCTGGGTCCCCCAAGATATTCTCTGTTCCCACAGGAATGGAGCTACTGACCATCTGGGCACCAGGGCCAACGTGGGCACAGGTGGAAAGCAAGGTAATGCCAGGCCCAAACTCCTAAAGTTTTTGTTTGTTTGTTTGTTTAATTGATTGGTTGGTTTTTGGGTCACACCCAGAGCGCTCAGGGGTTCTTCTGGCTCTACGTTCAGAAATCACTCCTGGCAGTCTCAGGGGACCATTTGGGATGCTGGGATTCGAACCACCGACCTTCTGCATGTGCAAGGCAAACGCCTTACCTTCAAGCTATCTCTCTGGCCCCCCAAACTCCCAAGGTTGCCAAGTCACACACTTTTCAGGACTGACCAGAGCCCAGAGCCACTAACTAGTCCATGGACCATGTGATACCAATGTTACAAGGTGCCAGGACTGTCGATCCAGAGTTTAGTCATTCCTAAGTACTGACAAGTGAGTCAAGGGCTTCTCTTTTTATGGGGGGAGGGTCACACTTGGCAGTGCTCAGGGGATACTCTGGGCTCTGAGCTCAGAAGTCGCTCCCGGCAGGCTTGGGAGACCATATGGGATGCTGAGACTCAAACCGGGGTTCATCCTGTGCTGGCCGCATGCAAATCAAATGCCTTACCGCTGAGCTATTCCTCCGGCCCCTGAGTCAAGGACTTTTAAGAACTAGCTGGTCCTAGACAAGCCCAATTATTCACAGCACTGATCAGCACTAAGTACTATCACTTGGAGGCCCGCACAAACTACCAAGGACTAGTACTAGCAAACCTCTGGGGCCTAACAACACAAATGGTCAGTCAGATGCCAGTGAGGCTGTAGCATGAGTGGCAGCTTGGTCCTGCCCACTGGACTCTGAAAACAGTGCTCTTTGGAGGTAGAAGCAGCCTAGGCCCCACCTGTGTGTCATCCCCCGGCCAGCCGATTCCCCCACCCCTGCACCCCCAGTCAGGTCACACAGACTGTCTGGGAACACCCTGGAGCTCCCTCTTTGGCAGATTGCAGCTAAAAGGCCCGGATGGAGCTGCGAGCCCCAGAAATAAATCCTGCTCCCATTGGCTGCGGGTGACGTCACTGCCAGTCAATAATAACTTTCCGGGGCGCAGGCCACCAACATGTACAATGCTCCAGGCCTGGGCTCAGCGTGACCTTTTCTGGGGTTCCCGGGGTGTGCTCTAGCCCCCCTGAGCTCACCTGGGCCTGCAGGGAGGGTCTGGCCACTGGCAAGTCCCTCTGGCCAGCCCTGCGGCACTTAGCGCGGTACCCCAGGGATGGTACCCCAGGGGGATGGCCTGAGAAACAGTCTCCATGGTGAAGAAAGGTTCAGTAATGAGGGGGCCCTATGGGATTACGCCTGCGCCCTGGGTCACGGGGACGGGAGCTGGGCAACTCAAAGGGCAGAGCAAGAAGACGCCCACCCCCCTATTCCAGGGGGGCTAGGTCACCTGGGCCTGCCAGGATGCCCAGAGTCCCCCCCAGCCCGGCCAGGATGCGCGGCCCAAGATGCGCCCCTGAGGCACCGCGTGGGGCGGGCGCGTGAGCAGTCGCCATGGGGACCAGGCCTCTTCCCTCCCTCCCGCAGCATCGGGGTGGCCCCGTGATGGGCGGGCAGTGGGGAAGGGCAGCGGCCTTGCGGAGCTGCGCAGAGCTGGAGGAGAGTGGGTGCTGTGCAGATTGATGCTGTGGGGCTTTGCTTCTCCTATGGGGGCCGCACCCCTCCTCTCCTCCTCCTTTCTCCTCCCTATTTCTCCTCCTCCTCCTCCTCTTCTTCCTCCTCCTCCTGTTCCTCCTCCTCCCCTCCCCTTCCTCCTCCCCCTCTTTCCCTTTTCCCCTCCTTCCTCTCCTCCTTCCCATCTTCCTCCTCTGCCTCCTCCTCCCCTCCCCTCCTGCTCCTTCTTTCTTTCCTCCACCTTCTCCCTCCTCCCCATTGTCTTCCCTCTTCCCAATACCCCTCTCCTCCTCCTCCTCCTCCTCCTCCTCCTCCTCCTCCTCCTCCTCCTCTTTCTCCTCCTCCTCCTCCTCCCTGAGGCCCTCACTGGGGGTCTAGGGCAGACAGGCCCTTGTACTCTCTCCCGGCCTCTCCTGAACCACAAAGAACACAAACCCAGAACACAAAGTACCACAGGTGACCACATAGGAGACTTCCTGGAAGTAGCAGCAGCAGCAAAGATGGTGTGTGTGTGTGTGTGTGTGTGTGTGTGTGTGTGTGTGTGTGTGTGTGTTGCATACATCTGCCTTGTGTATGAGTGCGAATGTTGTGTGTGCATGCATACGAATACAAATGACATCCACAGCCCCGTGTGAGAGCCATCTGCATCTCTGTCAATGCTTTTTCAGAGGTTTTGTTTCCTTGTTCTTCTTCCTGTTTGTTGAGTCACTTTAGAGCCCTTTAGATTTCCTCTCTATATCATCACCTGCCCCCTCACTGGGCCATGCTGGGCAGGCCCTCCTTCGTGAGTCTCAAAGGAGCAAAACCAAGGGGTCACCATGACCCCCGATAGCCAGGTCCTTGCACTGTCCTCATATCCCATCCTGTCTGCTAACATTTGGGGATAAGCTTTTATGTAAAACGAGACAGAATTTCTCAGACACATGAGCTGGAGGACCAGGGGTGGGGGCCCTGGAGGAGGCACTCTCTAACTTTATTTTAATTTATTTATTTGGTTTTTGGGTCACACCCGGCGGCACTCAGGGGTTACTTCTGGCTCTGTGCTCAGAAATCGCTCCTGGCAGGCTCAGGGGACCAAATGTGATGCCGGATATCGAACCCTGGTCTGCCCCAGGTCAGCTGCCTGCGAGGCAAATGCCCTGAGCTATCGCTTCAGCTCCTAACCTCTCCACATTTAACAGTTGCCCTCTGTGGTGCTCCACCTGGGAACATGGGCGCATGAAGGTGTGCGGTGTGGCGTGGCCCTAGAGATTAAACCATTGCCAAGCTGGTACTCAGACTTGGTGCTCCAGGATTCCATCTCTTGCTCAAATGACTCATGATATGGAAGAATGTTCAGTGTGCCAGCTGGTCCAGGTTCATTCACTGATTCTCTTAGAAAAAGGACTAATTAATTGCTTGTTTATTTTTTTATTTTTGAGTTTTTGGGTCACACCTGGTGGTGCCCAGGTTTACTCCTGGCTCTGCACTCAGAATCATTCCTGGCGGTGCTCAGGGAACCCTATGGGGTGCTGAAGATTGAACCAGGGTTGGCAGCTTGCAAGGCAAACACACTCCCCACTATGCTATCCCTCCATCTCCTGTCATTTATTTATTGGGTGGTGACTTTGAGGGTTCAGCTGCATTCTATATGCAAATGCTTTGCCCCATCAGACTTGCAAATACCATCCCTTCAACTATGGTTTCTTTTATTTTTTTCTTTGGTTTTTTGGGCCACACCCATTAGATGCTTCTAATGGGGTTACTTCTAGCTAAGCGCTCAGAAATTGCCCCTGGCTTGGGGAGACCATATGGGACGCGGGGGGGGGGGGGGATCGAACCGCAGTCCTTCCTAGGCTAGCGCTTGCAAGGCAGACACCTTACCTCTAGTGCCACCTCGCTGGCCCCCAACTATGGTTTCTTTCACTGATGTGTCTTGAGTAGCACAAAAGCTCTAACATTCTGTCCAGAGAGATAGCTCAGCGGTAGTGCATTTGTTTTAAATACGGCCAACCCAGGATGGTTTGTGGTTCTATTCACGGCATCCCATATGGTCCTCTGAGCCTGCCAGGGGTGATTTCTGAGCACAGAGTCAGAAATAACCTAAGTGCCACAGGGTGTGTGACCCAAAAAGAAAACAAAACAGAAAATCTCTAACATTCGGGACCAGAGAGATAGCACAGCAGCAAACGCCTTGCAAACAGTCGATCCAGGACCTAAGGTGATTGGTTCGAATCCCAGCATCCCATATGGTCCCCCGAGCCTGCCAGGAGCTATTTCTGAGCAGATAGCCAGGAGCAACCCCTGAGCACCGCTGGATGTGGCCCAAAAACAAAAAAAGAAAAAAGAAAAGAAAAGAAAAGCTCTAACATCCATCAATCTGTCTCCGTTTTCCTGTTTGAATCATACTTTGGACCTTGGCTGGCCTGGGTGATATTGTTTCCCTCTGCTTGTCTTCAAAATTTTAAGAGTTTAATATTCAGATACATATTTTACTTGAGTCAACTTGAGTGAAGAAACAAAAAGGTGGTGTCCCTATAAAATGCAACTTAAATCCACCTTGAGAGGGAAGGAAATACACACACACACACACACACACACACACACACACACACACACACACACACACACTCCAGGTTGGCCCAGAGATAGTGCAGTGAAAGAAGAGGTTCTTAGTAGGACAGACACACAGAGGCAGCCCAGAGCCACACAGTTCAACAGGAATTGCCAGAGGCTGAGATGAGATGGAAAAATGGCAGCTCAGGGGCTGGACTAATAACACAGAGGGGAGGGTACTTGTCTTGTACATGCCAACCCTGGTTTCTATCCCTGGCATAGTACCCTGAGCCTGCCAGGATTCCTGAGTGCACAGTCAGGAGTAACCCCTTGAGCTCTGCCAGGTGTGGCCCCCAAAAATGTGGGAATTCATTTCCAGAGGCAGTTTATTTGCAAGTAAAGAGCTTGGAGTGCAGCAGATATGAAACCAAGGGGTTGGAGCTGGAGTAGGGAGGGAGTGTATGTTAGTCTTACACATGGCTGACCAGGTTCAATTCCTGGCACCACAAAATGGTCCCTCAAGCCTCAACAGGAGTGAGTTCAGAGTCAGGAATAAGCCCTGAGCACCTTTGAGTGGGACCCAAAAACAAACAAAAAATAAAAGGAAGGCCGTGCTGGGAGAGGGTTCTGCACAGGGCTGTCTTAGGTTTGATCCTGGCACTGGCTTGTGCCCAAGGCACCAAGTGGGGATTGACCTCTTATAAAGTCACCCAACTCACCATATCTCCAACCCCAGGTGAACGAGTCTGAAGCAGAGTCGCTGCATGAAATAATCCAGACCAGGCTGAGAGTAAAACACATGTAGTCTGACCACCTTCTATCTTGTATTGAGTGCAAGTTGCCTGCCAGACTCATTTTTATTGAGTACAGAGAACACCCCCAGGTGGGGCAATAAGGACAGAATAAGGACAGGTAGCTCAGGCTATCCAGAGCCAATCCCACCCAGTTTACATGTAAGATGATCTCTGTTTTGTAATTTAAAAAAATCAAGTAGAAAACAAACAGATCCTAAGGAACCAGGAATGAGGGGCCGGAGAAATAGCATAGAGGCAGGATGTCTGCCTTGCCGGGTATGACCCAAAAAACAAAACAAAACAAAAAACAAACAAACCAGGAATGATCTTTATTTTGGGTAAAACAAGGTATAATCTAACAAGTCCCCCTTTTTTGTTCAACAAATTGAAAAAAGGGGGCCAGAGAGATAAGCATGGAGGTAGGGCATTTGCAGAAGGATGGTGGTTCGAATCCCAGCATCCCATATGTTCTCCAGAGCCTGCCAGGAGCGATTTCTGAGCGTACAGCCAGGATAACCCCTGAGTGCTGCTGGGTGTGACCCATAAATCAAACCAAACCAAACCAAAACAAACAAACAAACAAAAAACAATTGAAAGGGGTACATAAGTGGTCTATTATTCTATGCAAGAGGATGGAACCCCAGAGCAGAAATTATAAAAGTGATTGTTATTTTCATAGGCGTGGTAAAAGCTGGGGATATTCAAAGACGGGAAAAAAAACTTTTTTTTTTTGGTTTTTGGGCCACACCCGGAGATGGTCAGGGTTACTACTGGCTGTCTGATCAGAAATAGCTCCTGGCAGGCACGGGGGACCATATGGGACACCGGGATTTCGAACCAACCACCTTTGGTCCTGGATCGGCTGCTTGCAAGGCAAACGCCGCTGTGCTATCTCTCCGGGCCTGGGAAAAAAAACTTTTAGCATTAAGTAAGGTTGTGAGGAAAATTTAAGCCAGTTACTGTTGTAGCTAATTTTTTTTTTTTTTTTTTTTTGGTTTTTGGGCCACACCCGGTGACGCTCAGGGGTTACTCCTGGCTATGCGCTCAGAAGTCGCTCCTGGCGAGGGGGACCATATGGGACACCGGGGGGAATCGAACCGCGGTCCATCCAAGGCTAGCGCAGGCAAGGCAGGCACCTTACCTTTAGCGCCACTGCCCGGCCCCTGTAGCTAATTTCTAGGAATCACTGCTAGTGAGGGTAGACCTGGCTGTAAAAGCATCATAATTTAGATTGTGCATACATTATTCCCAAAACAATCTGCTTTTTCCATATTCTTGTTGTATACATGTCACAATTTTTTTCATAAACATCTGAAAATAAACATTAGAACCTTTCTGCAGATACACTTAATTTAAAAATTCTAAAATCTAGAAACAACCCAGATGCACAAAAACAGATGAATGGCTAAAGAAATCGTGGTATATCTACACAATGGAATACTATGTAGCCGTCAGGAGAGATCAAGTCACAAAATTTGCCTTTATATGGATGGATATTGAGACTACTATGTTGAGCAAAACAAGTTAGAGGGAGTGAGGTAAAGGATAGTCTCATCCCTCTGTGGGATTTAAGAAAGTATAGTGGGGCCGGAGAGATAGCATGAAGGTAAGGCGTTTACCTTTCATGCAGAAGGTCATCGGTTCGAATCCTGATGTCCCATATGGTCCCCCGTGCCTAAAAGGAGCGATTTCTGAGCACGGAGCCAGGAAAAACCCCTGAGCACTGCCGGGTGTGACCCAAAAACCACAAAAAACAAACAAACAAACAAACAAAAAGACAGTATAGTAATAATGCCCAGAGACAATAGAGATGAGGACCAGAAGGACCAGTCCATATATGAAGCTTACTACAAAGAGTGGTAAGTGCAGTTTAGGAAATAAGTACAGTAGGGGCCGGAGTGGTGGTGCTAGAGGTAAGGTGTCTTGCAAGCACTAGCCTAGGAGGGACCACAGTTCAATCCTCCGGTGTCCCATATGGTCCCCCAAGTCAGGAGCAATTTCTGAGCACATAGCCAGGAGTAACCCCTGAGTGTCACTGGGTGTGGCCCAAAAAACAAAAAAAAAAAAACTAAAAAAGAAATATCTACACTACTACTACCTCAATGATAGAGAGAGAAATACAATTTCTGTCTCGAAGACAGGTAAGAGAAGGGGAGAAGGGAAATGGGAGACAGTGGGGGGTGGGAAATGTTGCACTGGTGAGAGGGGTGTGCATTCTATGGCTGAAACCCAACTACAAAAATGTTTGTAACCATGATATTTAATAAAGAAATTATTATTTAAAAAAAGAGAATTCTTAAACATTCTTACACCGAGTACTATAATATGAGTCTAAAACATGAGTTCCTTTTCATAAACTTCCCTAAAGAAAATTACAAGAACATTTCTGCATATATACAGTTTAAAAATAAGTTTGTCGTGGGGGCCGGCGCGGTGGCGCTAGAGGTAAGGTGCCTATCTTGCCTGCGCTAGCCTAGGATGGACTGCGGTTCTATCCCCCAGCATCCCATATGGTCCCCCAAGCCAGGAGCAACTTACTTCTGAGCGCATAGCCAGGAGTAACCCCTGAGCGTCACCAGGTGTGGTTCAAAAACCAAAAAAAAAAAAAAAAAAGTTTGTAGTGGCCGGAGAGATAGCATGGAGGTAGGGCATTTTGCCTTGCATGCAGAAGGACAGTATTTCAAATCCCAGCATCCCATATGGCCCCCCAAGCCTGCCAGGAGGGATTTCTTTTTTTTTTCTTGGTTTTTGGGCCACACCCGTTTGACGCTCAGGGGTTACTCCTGGCTATGCACTCAGAAATCGCCCCTGGCTTGGGGGGACCATATGGGACACCGGGGGATTGAACTGCGGTCTGTCCTACGCTAGCGCTTGCAAGGCAGACACCTTACCTCTAGCGCCACCTTCCCAGCCCCCAGGAGGGATTTCTAATATAGAGCCAAGAGTAACCCCTGAGCAATGCCGGGTGTGACCCAAAAACCAAAAAAGAAGTTTGCTAAAAAATTCTAATGAGCACTAAAATAAGAGTGTATAGCATCCAAGCTCCTTTTCCATCAACTTCTGTGGACAAAGACATTAGAACATTTTAACAGACATAAATTTTTTGGGGGGGTCATACCTGGCAGTGCTCAGGGATTACTCCTGGTTCTATACTCAGAAGTCACTCCTGTCAGGCTCATGGAATGCCATGATTCCATCCTTTGTTGGCCACATGCAAGGCAAACACCTAACCATTGTGCTATCACTCCAGCCCCTAACAGACATAATTTTGAAAATATTTTCTAAAATATATGTTGCAAGTCAGCCCCTGAAGAGGGTCTGACTGATGGAGGGATGGAGGATGAGGCCTTTCTCCTCCAGCTCAGACCACACGTCTGTTACCCTGTTCAGTAGGTGGTTCTGAGGTGAATGTGGCGGGAAGAAAGCCAATAGGCAGTCAGGCTTCCAAAGAAAACAGCTCTTTATTCCATGAAGAGGCAGAAGCCAAAAGGCCTAAGAATAGGTCCAGGACAAAAAGCCCCTCGCCTTCCACAGACCCTTGCTTTTATCCCCCAGAATCAGGTACCACCCAATGGTGGGATCAAGTACCACCCAATAGTGGGAGCAGAATCAGGTACCACCCTAGGGTGGGAGCAGAATGCCGGTCACATCCTAGGGTAGGGCACAATCACCGATCAGGGTAGGGTCAGTAACATAATAATCCCATTAAAATGTTTACATACACAATAAATATATACATGAACATTACAGCAATTGAGAAACATTCACAAGGATAGCTGAGAACTTTTAAAAATCTAAAAACATTATGCGTTTCCCCGGAACTGTGCAAATTAATATAAAACCGCTAAAGTTGGATACAAAATTATCTTTTTGCAGTGGGCATAGAACAAAACTGTAGCATTAAGATCTATACAGATAGAACACACAGTTTAACCAGACTACAGTTTAACCAGCAATATCATGACTGACACAAATAGGGTCAAGAGATTAACCGAAAAGAAAGTTGCAAGAAAGCACTAGGCTCCTTCACTGGGCTTCTGCTGGGCTTGGATCTTCCATCTTCTTCTTCTTCTGTGGTAAGCTACTTAGATTGTCTGGGACAGAAAGGCTTTTGGTTCCTGGGCTGAAATCTGGGTCGGGGGGGACCCACTCATCTCTCTTCTGTTGGTCCCTTTCGAATGGAGCTTTCTATCCCATCAGTGAGCTTGATAAATTGCTGCAAGTTTGGGGGTTCTCGCACAAAACATCTTTGGTAGAAGAAAGGCAGAGGTCCTTGGCCTCTGGGATGCTGCTCAGAGTCTTCAGATCTCTCCCCTTCACTTGCTGCTTCTGTTCTGCCTGAAGGGGCTATGCCACCTCATCAACCTTCTGGTGATGGGCTCTGCACACACAGTCCAGTTCAAGGAGACCATGATGGTGATTAGCCACCATGGGTCAAGGTACTCAACATCGCTGGCGTCTTCTTGGGTCCCTGGGTCCTGGCTCTTTGTTCAAGCGCCAGTTGTAAAATAAAAATCCATGAATTGTGAGATCATCCAAGGCACCGTATTTCTACACTCCACTCAGCAAGGTCTGAAGAAGCTGAGTAGCAAGCAGCAAAGAAATAATAAGCCAATCTAGTTAGGAGAGAGCCATGGAACCAGTGTGTGCTTGGTGAAATCTCTGAGCCCCAAGCCAAAACTGACTTTTCTTTATTATACTAATGCCCATCCACCCAGAAGGGGAAAGTTGAGAGTGAGACAAAAGTACCTATCCAGTATCCATAACCAAGGAAGAGAGGTTCAAGGAAACAGGAAGTTGGGAGAACACCTTTGTTTGGGGTTGATAGCTGGGTGTTATCTTACAACTCCTGAGCACAAAGAATAGAAAAACAAAGGGAAGATAGTTAAGACAGTAGTTTCCAGGTGTCTTTTACCACAGTGAAATTCCGGGAGTGAATGAATCACAGTTTATGAGAGGCAGGATAGAGTAAACTGCTATGACATGTGCCAAGCAGGGCACTTGCTTCTGGAGGTCAGACACTCGGATTCGCACCCAGGCAGAGTCTCTGGAGCTACAAAACCCTCACCAGGGATGAGGAAGAAGCAACATGTGTGGATCTGTTGCCTCCAGTATATAGGGACTTGGTGGCAGGACAAGCAGTTGCATGAGGTACAGTGGGGTGGGCCCAGGTGTGGTACCACTGAGGACAGGCACCTTGGGTGTGGGGACCATCTTAGGTTCAGCTTGGCTTCTTAGGCCCTTTGGGTCCTTCTGGCAGCTGCTGTTGTATCTGCCTCAGTTTCCCCACAGGGGGCCAGGGACATGGTAGGGGCTGCCTTGGGTCCAGTGGTCTTCAAAGGCCTGAATTGGAAAGTTCTTATCCAATTTGACTGCATGTAGAAGGGGGTGCCTGGAGTCACAGAAGCCCCCAAAGTCTCTGTGACCCTTCAAGTATCCTGTTATCCTCCATGGTTTCCAGGGAGCCCCAAGTCTCCTATGCAGCACAAGGGACCACAGACCCTCAGGGGTCACTGTCAATGTTGGTGGAGAAGGGACAGGAGCCTAGACCCCAAGCAGCAGGGATTAATGGTCGAACCCAGGTCCAGAGGCTGGTCCCATGGCATGGAGTCCTGTCCAGACAGCATGGGCAGACAGGACCGTCCTTCCTGGGGGTCCCACTTGCTGGGAGCACAGCCCCTCAGTGGGATTTGCGGCCCTCACAGAGGGTTCTCATATCTGGTGAGGCTGCACAACCGCTCCTGAATGGCCTGGAAGCAGGGCCGGGCCCCAGGATCCGCTTGCCAGCAGGACAGCATCAGCCTGTGCATGGCAGGTGGGCACATGGGCGGGCAGGGCATGCGGTAGCCAGCATCCACCTTCTGGGTGGCCTCATGGTTGGTCATACCTGCAGCCAGAAAGCATGGCTCAGAGGATGATGCTCCACACCCTGCCCAGACCCCTGCCCTCAGCCGCATGGCCCAAACCTGGGAAGCCCAGCCAGACCTGCCCCTCTGGACCTGTACCTGGTAGGTCCCTGCCCCTACCCCTCCGGCTTATACCTGGGTAAGGTGCTTGTCCCCTGCTGAAGATCTCATGCAGGAGGATCCCGAAGGACCAGACGTCCGACTTGATGGAGTAGTGGCCTCGGGCCAGGGCCTCGGGTGCTGTCCACTTGTATGGAATGTTGTGCTCTCTGGACAGATACGTGCCCTCCTGCAAGCACAGTTACTCTGGGATGCCCTCCTTGGATGGGGTCACAGAGCAGGGGTACCCAGAAGTGGCAGGTGTTTGCCTCAGATCCAAGAGCCAGCAGCTACAGCCAATGGCCTGGGTGAGGGAATGTTTTCTAGAAGCATCCAGCAGAAGAGGGAAAGTGAGCCTAGAATCTCACATGGATGAGGGCGTGGGCTCCTCCCAGAGCATAATTGGGGAAGATGGGGATAGAGGGGCTGCCTGAGGAGAAACAGCAAGCCTCCTGAGGCTGCTAGGCTCTGCTGTGGGGCAGACAGGAGAGTCAGGGAGGGCATCACCATGACTAGCCCATGCTACTCTCTTCGGGAAAGCATGGGGTAGCAGGATGTAGGTCTCACTCACACATGACACTTTGGCCCCTCTCCTCCTTCCACCAGGTTTTATTATTCAGGTGTTTACAGTGGCTAGAGCTCACCCCAGTCACCATGCAAACTACCCCTGGGAGAGATGGGCCAGTCCTTGAATTCTGTTCCTCAGTCATGCCAAGCACATGGACATCAGTATAGGTCATGCAGGGTCCAGGGCCCCCACACAGCAGCCCCATGCAAGACTGACTCTGTGGATCCTGCGTCCCTAGGACCTTACCTTGATGAGCCGGGCCAGGCCAAAGTCCCCAACTTTGCAGATGTTATTCCTTCCCACAAGGATATTCCTAGCAGCCAGGTCACGGTGGACAAAATTCTGGGATTGCAGGTAGCACATTCCCTCAGCCACCTGTGATGCTATGTCCACCATCTCGGACACAGGCAGGATCGTCTCATCAGAGTCTAGAGCAAGGACAGGCATGTTACCAGAGCAAGCAGTCTGGTCCCAGATTCGGGGGCAAAGGACAGTGGGCCTGGTGGGACTGAGTATGGGCTCATTGCCTCCACTTGACCCAATAGCCTCACTAGCAGGGGCAGAAATGAGACTACAGATGAGGAGGGGATCCCTGTGATGGAAAAAACCTCAGGGGTCAGAGAGATAGCAAAGCAGTTGGGCAGAGTCACATGAAGCTCAAGAAGCACAGTTCTCCAGAGCATTTATACATGTACCACTGAATGAATACCAATGATCACCCAGGCATTTGGCCGTTTCACAGATGCTGAGGCCCAACCTGAGTGCGGTATTTTTATTGTTGTTGTTGTTGTTGTTTATTTGGGGGGGGGCACACCCAGCAGCGCTCAGGGGTAGTACTCCTGGCTCTGAGCTCAGAAATCACTCCAGGCAGGCTTAGGGGACCATCTGGGATGCCAAGGATCAAACCTGGATTGGCCATGTGCAAGGCAAATGCTCTCCCCACTGTGTTATTGCTCTGGTTCCCAGTGGGAGTGATTTTATGCATGTTATAGCTGTGTGTTGAGTCTGTCCACTGTGCCAATTGCCCAGGGTGGATATACTAGATGTCTACACACACGCCATGATTCCTGTGTGAGTGAATGAGATGTGCTGTGATTATTGGTCATATGTGTTGTTGGCTGTCTTGGGTGCATAGTCTTTCATGTGTTGAGGGCATACACTATATCAGAACATTACAATGAGTTCATGTGGGAGCATTGTGTAGTGTATGGAGTGAGGTGAGGAGATGAGGAGACAGTGTTTGTCCTGGGCTCTGACAACAGCTTGTCCCAAGACAACAGGAGCCTCAGAGTGCTTGTGCCCAGCATGTCCCATGACCTCCCCAGTCCTGCCAGACTAGCAGGCACATTTGTCCTGATAGACTCGGGGAAGGGGGTGGCGGTGCCTCCCAGCTGCTCACCCCGCAGTAGCTCCAGAAGGTTGCCCTTGGGCATAAGTTCCGTGATGATGTACACCGGGTCCCCCAATGAGGCCACGGCGTAGAGTGCCAGGATGTGTTTGTGTCGCAGCTGCTTCATGGCCTGGATCTCCGAGTGGATCACGTGCTGATGCTTGAGGTCAGCTGTGGGCAGGGCAAGGCACAGGGGGCAGGTTCTGTCTGGCCCAGCCTTGCCCACGGCCCCCAGCTGACCCTGGGACCGCATCCTTGCTCTTCCTCCCCACCCTCCACCTGCAGGCCTGAGTCCTGTGGTTTGTGATCTGGACTGTAGAAACTCCTGCTCAAATTTTTTCCACAGCCACCAAAGGGCCTAGCCATCCCTCGAGGCCTCTAGTGGTTTAGCAGAACCAGACCAGGGGGTAGCTGGTACCGCAGGTACACTGAGCAGTATGGGGTGCTGGGTAGGCAGTATGCAATGCTGGATGGGCACGGGGCAGTATGGGATGTGGTGTGGGCAGTGTGGAGTACTGGGTGGACACAGCTGGGTGGGCAATGTGGGGTGCTGAGTGGACACAGCTGGGTGGGCAATGTGGGGTGCTGAGTGGACACTGGTCGTTGGGGGTTCCCTGTGCCCACTCACCTCGGGGGATGACCTTGACGGCCACTTGAACCTGGTTCTTCCAGAGCGCCTCAAAGACCTCCCCAAAGTAGCCAGAGCCGAGTTTCCTGCAGAGTGTGAATTCATCCCTAGGTTGCTCCCAGTCGTCACAGTAAGGCAGCGGCTCCTGCTCATGCTGGAAACGGACAATTCCGGGGAGACCCTCGTCCCACTGCCTGTGGCTGCTGTGCAGCCTACTGGGGCTCCCTGGGGACAGGTGCTCGGGCGTGTCTACCTTGTCCAGCTCCCCTCCTACTCATGCAGGACCCTAGCAGATACTCCAGACCAAACTCAGCAGGCAGGCAGGCCAGTTTCACCCCTGCACCTTAGAGTCACCCAAGCCCATGAGCCCCTGAGACGTAGCCCTCACCCAAGCTGAGCCCCTCCTGCCTGGCTGTTGCCCAAGCATCTGGACCCCTGGCTTGGCTGCAGGGACCCACGAGGAAGGGTCCAGCGGGTCAGAGAGGGCAGGTCCTCACCAGCAGCCCCAAGGGCTCCCCGCTCTGCTGCTGTGGTTGTGGGGTACCCACCTTGCGGCAGGGCACGGTCAGCTGCAGGCCGTGGGTCAGGCTGTGTGCCTGGTGGTGAGCCACGAGCTCGGACAGGCTGGGGAAGGACAGGGCCTCGCTGAGGTGCAGCCTGTCCCGCGCTCGCCAGATCTTGTAGTGCCTCACACTCTGCGAGTCCCGCACTGCAGAACGAGAAGAGAGCCGGGGGAGGGGTGCGTGAGGAGGAGCCGAGTCTGGGGACCCTCACTTGCCACCCAGATCCCAGCAGGACAGGGACGCAGCATGGGGGCACCTGGCCCTGAGGCACGTGGGGAAGAGGGGAGCAGGCTGGGGCTGTACCGGACAGGACGTAGTCAGCTCCTGGCTTCTCGCTGACCCTAAGCAGGAAAGTTCCGCGTCCAGTGCCCTCAGCCTGGAGTCGGTGCGACGCTTCTGAGCGGGAAATGCAGCCAAAGAACCACCTGCGGCGGGTCCACCACTCACTCCAGCCCCTGGACACCCCCACCCAGACCCCTGACCCCATAGCAGCGATTTGGTCCCCTGGTCATCGGTGGCGACCTTGTGTGGTGCTGTGGCTTCATGGTCAGTCCTCCCACCTGCTATGCTGTCCCCAGATAGAGCAAGGTGCCCTGGACCCAGGTGCC
Organism: Suncus etruscus; assembly: GCF_024139225.1. NCBI lineage: Eukaryota > Metazoa > Chordata > Mammalia > Eulipotyphla > Soricidae > Suncus > Suncus etruscus. The sequence goes on from NC_064854.1 coordinate 9,519,557, forward strand.
TGCCTGTACTTATGGGGTCAGCACCGAAGAAACCCCAGGGGCTGTGGTGGGCCTGGCTCAGAGGCTGCGGTGCTCAAGTCTGTGCTCTCTGCACCGCACACCCTCTCCTGAGGTCTGCTCCTGAAGTCCCTGTGTAGGATGCAAGGCCCATGGCCCACAAGTGGTCTGACCCCTCACTGCAGTCTGGCCTGGTGTAGGCTTCCTAGGAAGCCCTGGCAAGACCCGCCCCAGTGAGTACAGGAGGCAGGGCTAGCTGCCCACATGGGGTGTGGTTACCCCACCCACAGTTTCTAAGTAGGGCAGGCATCTGGTTTCAGCCCCAGCCACTGCCTTGCCAAATCTTTAGAGTCTCCTAGCCTCTACCACGGGCAGCCGGGCACCCGGCAGCTCCTGGTGGTCCCTCCGTCCTCTGGATCCTGGACAGCCCAGGGAAAGGACTCAAGTCCTCATGCCCCAGATGTTACACACACACAGCGGTGCAGCAGCAATTGGGACTGGACCTTCAACCTGGCTAGGCACAGAGGAACAAAGGGCACAGTCCTATCCCCAGGGACTCTGCAAGGACTTCTGTGGCCCAAGCAGGCGGGGCGGGAACACTCACGGCTCTGATTCCAGCGTCTCCTTCTGGGCCAAGTAGTTGAGGGGCACATAGCCCCGGGCCACCGCCTTGCCAGATGAGTCCAGCTTCTCAGCCAGGCCCCACTGGCCCTCCTTCTGGGTCACGTGAAAGAGGTCTCCCGACCGGAAGCTCAGCTCCTCCTCTGTGCGGGCCTCGAAGTCCCAGAGCCCCACATACTGTGGAACCAAGGACGCCTGGTTGCGGGACACCATGGTGAAAGCGGAGCCGGGACCGCCAGCTGCCCTTCCTGCAACTGTCGCTGGGCACCTGCTACTAACTGCAGTGGGAAGGATGGAGATGGGGCTGGCCCTGACAACTGTCCCCACCCAGTCAGGGACACCTACTTCCCTGTGTTGAACACCTCAAATTCTGCCCAACCCTTCTGCTCTTCCCATGCTGGGACTCAGGGACTCTGTGCCAGCCAGCAAGCAAAGACCCACCTCAGGTAGAGCAAAAGCATGCCAGCTGGCAGGTCAGATCCTGGGGGTCTCCATGGCAGCCTCCTCCTGAGGAGGCCGAGTAATTAGGTAGGGCAGGAATGACTTTGGGACAGCAGAGCAGACACAGAGAGATGCTGAGACAGTGTCACCCACTGCCCCTGTCCTTCAGGGGTGCAGAGTAGTTGGTGAGTCACCCAGGGAACAGGAGCTGAGTCTGCAATGCCTGCCCCTGAACCCTCAGGCCTGCGTGATGAGGTGAGCAGGAATGTGCCCGACCAGGTCCTGCCCACGCCTGCCTAGGCATCAGTCTCGTTCAGCTCGCTGGGGCACTCTATGCCAGCTTCTGCCCTGCCCTGGCAGCAAAGTCCCGCCTGCTTTGGACTACCCTGTGAGGGTGAACTCCTTGCCCCAGTTGCACCCTCTCTGCATAGAGGGGCACTGGGCTCCTCCTGTGCCAGTCCTGGAGATATTCCCCACCTCACCCCACCACACGGGGCAACAGCTCTCCCAGGGATCAAGGTGTGGGCAGCCTTGCCTCCTGCCCTAAGTTATCTGGAGTGCAGCTTCCAGCAGGGGGCTCCAGGAGGATTTGGCTTGTAGTAGCAGAAACAGTAATGAGGGGCATCCACCCCTCTAACACCACTCAGCACCCCTATGAGAGGGCCAGAAAGGAGCGTAACAGCCACACCACACTGTGACCCGTACTACCTCTTGCCTGCTGTTCCAGGATCTATCAGTCCTGCTCCCAGAGGGGCCCTGAGATGGTAACTGATGCCCAGCCTGACCCTCCAGTCATCAGCATCAGTGTCTGGACCCCTGAGGGAAGGTAGAAATGGTCCCTCATTCCCATCCCAGGCACATTGGAGAACATGGGGACGCCCCATCAATCCTGACCAATGACATTCAGGAGGGCTAGCAGGGCACTAATAGAAAGATGCCACTCCCCAAAGTGGGCACCTCCAGACTGCAGCAGCTGTTCAGGTCAGTGAGCAACATAGCTCTGGACGGCACCCCACAAAGAGACATTAGCTGCATCTACTTGGAGTCAGTCTGTGGACATGGCAGCTCATGTTGGTGCATGTCAGCGCATGTAAACAAGTGTCACTGTCACTGTATGTCACAATATCTCAGCATATCAACTCATGCAAACATGTCTCAGTTCAGGGTCAGAGCAATAATAACACAATGGGGAGAGTGTCTCCTTTGCACGTAGCCAACCAGGGTTTGATCCCTGGCATCCCATAAGGTCCCCGGAACCTGCCAGGAGTGATTTCTGAAGGTAAGAGCCCCCAAAACAAATAACAAGAACAACAAAAAAAAATGTGTGCATTGTTCATGGTGCACACCTGCAACTGGAAACACATGTCAGCCTATGTTGAAGCCTGTCGTCACATGTGAACATGCATGTGGGCACATGTGTGTTGGCATGTCCGTTCTGTAAACACGTATGGGTACATGTTGTGCCCATCTGTGCCAGCACAGATCTCTGTGCTCGTGCATGTAAACATGGCTCACACTGGCGTGTTTCCTATTCCCATATCTACACTGGTCATGGTAGCAAATATTGTCATGATGTGGCAGTGAGCTGAGATGGCAGGTTGAGGGGGTATCACGTGAGGGTGGGGTGCAGACGCCGGCAGAGGGCAACCAGCTTGTCCTGCAGTGCCGCAAAGGCCGGCCGCTGCTCGGGGCTGCCCTGCCAACAGTCCCGCATGAGGGCATAGACTTCTGCAGGGCAGGCAGGCGGTCTTGGTAGCCGGTATCCACGCAGGATCTGTTGCAATGTCTCGTGGTTGCTCATCCCTGGGGGCGCAGAAGACAGGGCAGGCTTGGATTCTCACTCCCCCTACCCTCGCCTGACTCCCAGCCTCGGGCCCCCACGACCCACCTTCGTAGGGACACTGGCCGTAGGTGAAGACCTCGTACAGCAGAACCCCAAAAGACCAGACGTCAGACTTCTGTGAGTACACGCGATAGCTTGCGGCCTCGGGCGCCGTCCACTTGACGGGGATCCTGGAGCCGCTGCTGGGAGAGTAGACATCGTCCTGGGACAGGGGTGTTGCAGGCACCTCCCTGCCCTCCCCGAGCCAGCCAGCCAGCCATTGGGTCACCTTGAGCTGACCTTGAGCAGCCGTGCCAGACCAAAGTCGGCCACCTTGCAGGCCAGGTCTTCACCCACCAGCACATTCCGAGCAGCCAGGTCCCGGTGCACAATGTGCCGCTCCTCCAAGTAGCTCATGCCCTCAGCCACCTGGCAGGCGAAGCCCAGCAGGAGCTGCAGGCCCAAAGTCCGGCCCTCAGGGCCTGTGGGAGTGAGGGACAGGCTCAGAGGCTATGAGATGCAGCTGCAGGGGCTCGTGTAGAGGCTAGTGGGTGAGAGGGCACCCACATCTGGCACTGGAAGGTTGAAGCCAGAATGCAGAAGGGGGCCCGGAGAGATAGCACAGCGGTGTTTGCCTTGCAAGCAGCCGATCCAGGACCAAAGGTGGTTGGTTCGAATCCCGGTGTCCCCCGTGCCTGCCAGGAGCTATTTCTGAGCAGACAGCCAGGAGTAACCCCTGAGCATCACTGGGTGTGGCCCAAAAACAAAAACAAAAACAGAATGCAGAAGGGCCAGACTGGGAGGCAGAAGGACCCAGGGCCTGGGTGACTTTGTTGACCCAGGAGACATTGAGTGTGGCTGAGAATGACAAGCCTATATCTGGACAGCTGGACACAGTCACAGTGGCCACCCCAGGGCCATGTCCACCTTCAGGGTTCAGCTGGGACAGACCCAACCCAGGACACCCCAGGCCTGTCTCAGGTCCATCTAAGCCCACTGCTGGCTAGAGCCTTGGGGCCTTAAGTGGGAATCAACAGTTAGCCCAGCACCCTAAGTTCAAGAATACTCACTGCCCAGGTAGACCTGCAGGCTGCCTTTGCGCATGAGTTCCGTGACGATGTACACGGGGGAGCCAGCGGAGCACACAGCATGGAGCCGGATCAGGCGCTCGTGTTTCAGGCTCTTGAGCGTGTCGATCTCCTTGGTGAGGTCGGCAAGCTTCATGTCGGCTGTGGGAGCCAAACACTCAGCACCACGACCCGCCGTGGCATCCGTGCCCAGGCCCAGGGGAGGCCTCACCCACCTGACTTGATGACTTTGATGGCCACGGGCACAGAGCCCAGCCACAGGCCTTCCCACACCTCCCCGAAGAAGCCCTGGCCCAGCTTCCTCTGCAGCAGGAACTCGGAATGTGGCCGCTCCCACTCATCCTGCTCCAGGGCTGTCTGCAGGGGGACATGGGGGACACAGAGGGGGCAGAGCCAGGCCTTCATTACTCAGCACCCTAAGTGGCACCTTAGCCGGACCGGAAGTTCCTCCGCAAACACTCATCACAACCGGGCTGTCATTAGGAGACCAGAGGAACCGGCCCGCTGAATGGGCTGGATATGGCAGGAGCCCCACAGCTGTCTCTGCACACAGCTTCTCCCCAGGGCCTCGGGCATGCGTTGGCAACTCTCCAGCCTTGTCGGCTCCCAAGCTCCACAGTTGCACCTCATGGTCCCCAGCCCCCAATGAGATTCCCCTGAGACATCTGATCAGTGTCCTCTTCTTCCTCCCTCCTCACTGCAACTGTCCCTCGCGCTTAACCCCGGCCACTCACCTGAGGCGCGCAGGGCTGCAGCAGGGGGTTCTGGATCAGCTTCCAGTTGGCCTGGTAGTACAAAAGCAGCTCCTCCAGGTTGGGGAAGAGCCGGCCTTTCTGGAGGAAGAGGCCGCCGTCCACTGCACAAATCCGGTAGTGGCACACCCTGGCCTGAGCCCGCACTGCAGGACATACACAGAAGCTATGTCACCATCAACCCCCTGACTCAAATCCAGGGGGTCGCTGATGCAGAGAAAGGCTAGAGGAGGGCGGTGAAGCCAACGTCAGGGGTCCTCCTCACTGATTACATGTGAGTGAGTCTTTGAGATTATGAAGAAAGATGTGAGGGAGAGGCTGAGAGCGAATGAGTGATTGGATGGATGGGATTCGATTAATCCCACAATGGGGAACTGAATGAATGGATGAGCAAGTGAGTGAATGAGTGACTCAATGTAAGGATGGATAACTGAGTAATAAATGAGTAAAATGATAACTGAGTAAGTGAATGAGTTAATAAATAACTAAATTGGGACTGGAGAGATAGCATGGAGGTAAGGCTTTTGCCTTGCATGCAGAAGGACGGTGGTTCGAATCCCAGCATCCCATATGGTCCCCTGAGCCTGCCCAGGAGCGATTTCTGGGCATAGCCAGGCGTAACCCCTGAGCGCTGCCCTGTGTGACCCCCCCAAACAAACAAATAAGTAAATAAATAAATAAATTGGTGAATGAGGGGCCAGAGAGATAACACAGAAGTAAGGCATTTGCCTTGCACACAGCCAACCCAGGACAGACTCCGGTTAGATCTCTGGCATCCCATATGGTCCCCCGAGCCTGCTAGGGGCAATTTCTGAGCACAGAGCCAGGAGTAACCCTTGAGTGCCACCAGGTGTGACCCCCCAAAAAATTGGTGAATGGGAAATCAAGTCAGCAAGCAAGTAGAAATGAATAGAGGTGGGGATGGAGTGATAGCATAGTGGGTTGACCTGGGTTTGATCCTTGGCATTTTATATGCCCTCCCAAGCCTGCCAGGAGTGATTTCTGAAGTGCAGAGACAGGAGTAACCCCTGAGTAAGACTGGGTAAGCCCCAAAACAAAACACACACACATGCACACACACACACACACACACACACACACACACAAAGATGAGGCCGGAGAGATAGCATGGAGGTAGGGCATTTGCCTTGCATGCAGAACTGTGGTTCAAATCCTGGCATCCCATATGGTCCCCCAAGCCTTCCAGGAGCATTTTCTGAGCGCAGAGCCAGGAGTAACCCCTGAGCGCTGACAAGTGTGGCCCAAAAACAAAAACAAAAAAAAGAATGAATGGATGAGAGAATGGGCAAGAATAAGTGAGTGAATAGATAACTGAATGAATGACAGTAAATGAGTGAATGACCAAGTAAATGAATGAGTGAATAATAACTGAATCAGTGAGTGAATAAGAATGAATGGAGAGAGAATGGGCAAGGATAAATGAGTGAATGGATAACTGAATGAATGAGACTGAATGAGTGAGTGAATGAATGAAACATATATAACACATGAAGACAAGTGAACAAACATGCCACTTTGTGAATGGGCAGAGCTATGGGGCACTGTGAGGTGCAGGGCCCAGCCCTGAGGTGTGGGGGGCACTGTAGACTAGGAGGGCTCAGCTCAGAGGTGGGAGCACTGTGGGATGCCGGCCCGGCTCTGGCAGCCCTACCTGAGAGTGAGTAGTCCCCGAGGCTGCTCTCGCTGGGCCGGACGAGGAAGGCACCGGGTGCATTGGCAGCAGACAGGAGCAGTTTCTGGGCTTGCATCCGGCTGATGCCGCTGAAGTACCAGCTACAGGGGACAGCAATGGGCCTAAGTGAGCCTGTCCATACCAGCAGAGGCCCCAGAAAACTACTTGTGCAGGAGGGCAGGGCGGGGTAGGGCACTGAACTGGGCCAGAGATAACTCTCCCTGCAGTGTTTGCCCGCATGGGGAGGTGCCTTCTGGCCCTCAGGCCCTGAGCACACAGGCCTCACCCAATGGTGGTGATTGCCGGGGTATCCAGACTGTCCGGAGCACTGCTGGGTATAGCCCAGGGCAGGGAGGAGGCATCAGTTCCAGGGTCCCCAGAGGTCAAGAGAGACCTATCTCTCCACTGGCTACCATGGGGAGTGAGTGGCAAGTAGAGGTGGTCACTAAGGTCTGTCCATGTGCACATGTCCAGGGCTGGAACTCGGGAGAATTGGGTCCTCACCTGCACTCTGTGTGCATCCCTGGTCTACAGACAGATCCCTGTGAAAACCTACCCCCATCTGGGTTTGCTCCACAAGGTCTGATGTAGGGGGTCCTCACACCATTCGGTGCCACCAGGGTGTCCACTTCCCATAGCATCCAGGGACCCAGAGGAAGGGAAAGTTCAAAGGGAAAGTCCTTCAAGAAGCCTGAGAGGTGCAGAGCTGGGCCAAGAACCACTAAAGGCTCAAAGGGAGTCCACACAGGGGGTCATCCCACAGTGAGAGCCAGGGGTACTGCTTCATGTCCTGAACAGAGGGGGGACAGAGGTGGGCTGGCACAAGGGGACATGAGGGGGAATTGGGGGACATGCCTGTACAAGAAACTTTGAGGGGATGAGAGGGAACTGGGGATATTTAGGACATGTGTCTGTATACGGAAGAATTAGGGGGACAAGCTGACACATGGGGAATTAGGGGGGATTGTAGGGGATGGGCCTGCACAGGGATGAAAGGGAATTAGGGAGGATTGGGGCACAGGTCTACACAGGTGGATTATAGGGAAGAGGCTAGTACAGAGGGGTATAAGGTTGACATTGGACCAAGAGTATTATGGGCTGAACTGGTGAAAGATATTGTCCAGTGAAGACAGATCATAAGGATAGGGGGCCTGAGGGGAGACAGGTGATGGTGGGCAGTAGCCTGAGGGAGCAGAAAGCATCCGTCCTGAGATGAGCCCTCCTCCCCCAGAGGCAACAGTTGGGGTTTATGAGGGGATACTCCCGAGATGAAGAAGAGAAGCCCAGGACAAAAGGCCACCATGGGGTGGAGCCTTGAGGTCGCCCGGCTGGCCTAGGAACAAGTATCTGGGGCCCATGGCCAAGCTGCGGCCAAGCTTTCATCTCATCACACACCAGCAAATAATCATTAGCTAGGAGCTTGCCCCAGTCCTTCTAGTTTCTCTGGGAACTGCCCAGAGCCTATGCCCTGCACCCTGGGCACTCCTTGAGACCCCTGACACAGGTGCCTGACAGGGGCGGAGGGCACAGAAGCATGCAGACACTGAGTGTAGCTGGCACTTGGTTTTCAAAGAATGTATCCAGGGCTCAGGCCTGACCCAGGGGAGGGAATACTTGGGTCAACAAGCCTTTCACTGGCCTGCTCTGGATATTCCTACCCCACATGCAGACTGGGAGTAAGAACATGCCCCTAGCGAGTATCCCCCTATGGGCACTGAAGGGTCAGGAGACTCCAGCCCAGGAGAAGGACACTAAGCATGACACCTGGTTCTGCTGGAAGCCAGTCCATCTCCTCCGCTTGGCCATGTCCAACAGGCCCAGACCCCATGCTGACAGCCTCCTCCAACTGCTTGGTAAACCTTCTAGGGGTCTGGGACTGGCATAGCCCTGGCAGTCTGGTGAGGGAAGGGCAGGCTGGCCAGGCATATGTGTGCCCTGCATTGGCCAGGAAGAGTGGACAGGGACCCTCTCCCCCTGCTGGTCCTCCCAGAACCTGACATTTTTGGGGAACACCTATCCCGCGGGGAACCTGCCCACCACAGGGCCATCCCAGAGACCCCCAGAGAGTCAGGCAGGGCCAGTTTGCTGTCACTAACTTCTGCAGGCCCAGACAGCCCCCTCCCCTCCCGGGTGCTACTCACGGTTGGTCCGGGATTGCCTCGTGGGTGGCCTTGGCCACGTGGGTGATGGGGATGCGCCCAGAGCCGGGCACACCCGAAAGCTTGCGGGCGAAGATGCAGTCGCCGTCCTCCCGGAGCGCGACCAGCCGGTCCCCACGACGGACGCTGAGCTCGTCGGTGCAGCGCGCCGTGAAGTCTTGCAGCACCCGGAACAGCTGCGTGCGCGCCGCCGGGTGGACCAGCTCGGCGGCGGGGTCGGGCTCTAGGTCCGGGTCCGGGTCGGGGTTCGAGTCCGGATCGGGGTTCAAGTCCCTGTCGGGGTGGAAGTCTGGGGAGCGCACGCCCGCCGGCCAGATCTTGTCCCAGAAGAAGGACAGGAAAGCCAGCCGCTTCCTGGCGAAGGATTCCATGCTCGGCGGGCGCTCCGACGGCGGGCGCTGGTCACCGCGCGCGGTGCGCTCCGCGGGCTCGGGGTTCGAGTGCTGCAATCATGGGGCCCTTCGTGGGGCCGCGAAATTGGAAGGACGGGTGCGATGGGGACCCCCTCTCACTAGCCTCCCAGCCGGTGCTCACCCCCGGCCCCGGCTGCAGGCAAGACGGACCGCCCAGTCCCGAGCTCGCCAACTCAAGCGACCTTGCATGCAGGACCTGCCCGACAAGCCTCTCCGGCTGCTTGCTGGAGGATGCTCAGCGTGCTGCAAGATGCAGGGCGTGGGGCGGAGCCTCGGTGGCTGGACCACAGGAGTCGGGCGGGGCTCGGATTGGACAGTTGGCCTCTGTGGGCGGGGACACGTGGGCGGGGCCTCTAAAGTCGGGCGGGGCTCGATGTTGAACTATGGGCCGCTGTGGGCGGGGCCTCGGGAGTCGGACTGGGCTCGGATTGGACAGCTAGCCTCGGTGGGCGGGGCAGTGGTGTGGGCGTGGCCTGGGTGGGCGGGACCTCGGTGAGTCTCGGGAGTCGGGCGGGGCTCGGAGTTAGACAATGGGCCTCTGTGGGCGGGGCTTCGGGGAGTCGGGTGAGGCTTGGATTGGGCAGCTGGTGTCTGTGGGCGGGACCTCGGGAGTCGGGCGAGGCTCGGGGTTGGACAACGCCATCCTCAAGGCGGGACTTCTACGGGGCGTGGCCTAGTGGGTGGGGCCTTTAGATTTGGGACTGGGCAGCCAATGACCTGCCTTCAAAACTGTAGGGCGGGACCTCAGAGCCTCGGGGCGGGGCCTAAGTGGGCGTGTCGTCTTTGGGGCGGGGCCTCCGTTATTCGAAGGAGGCGGGGGGGCCCCCCTCCGGAGGGCAGTGAATGGAGGACGATTAGGGAGAGGAGGGCGGGTCTATGTATGCGGTAGACAGCTCAGGAAGTTCCTTCCCTTCCTGCCCACCAACCAGGCTACTGTAGGTGCCTCTGCCTAGCCAGGGGGCATCAGATCACTGGAGAAAGTGCCCTGCACCTGCCTTTGACTCCAACTCAACTGGAGTTTTATCAGATGGGTGGTGAGTAGCACACACCATTAACTGCCTAGCTGAGATCTGTGAGCAAACTGCTGTGCTCTACAAAGTAATTGGCCAAGGCCTGGGTGTGGTTCCGAGAAAGGGCAAATGCATCCCTGGTGAGGGTGAGAGTCCTGGGTACCATTATAGGCGCCAACATAAATAAAGAGTTGCTAAGTGTTCAGGAGAGAGCAGGGCTGGCCAGCTAGGAGCCTCTGGGTGTCTCAGTGGGGACTGAGATTATCATGAGGACCACACCCTGCTCCTGTGGCTCTGGACCATCGAGCTCAGCTTTCTGAACTGGTGGAGATTACAAATGCGGGTAAATTCACAAGGAGATGTGCTTCTGGGCCAGGGGACAGCAGCATGGCTGACCTCCACTCAGGGCGACATGGGGCGATAGGATATGGGGATGGCTGACTCCCCACTTGGGAGGACACGGACAGCAGTGGCAATGAAGAAGGAAGTGTGAGTGAGGTTGGGTCAGCACCCTCCCTCTCTAGGTACCAATTTGGCATATCAAACTATCTGCCCACTGCCGGCAGCTTCCTTCCCACTGTTGGACTGGAACCAGGAGAGAAGCAAAGTCCTGGTGGGGGCCTGGGGTGGAGTCAGAGGCAGCCTGAAGGCTTTGTCCCATCCCCAGCCCAACTCCTTGAGGCCCTAGTGTCTTAGGAAAGCTAAGTACTACAACCTCTGATGACTGCAGACCCCAAGCACTGCCACACAAAGAGCAGCTACATATGGCCCAACGTGTCTGGAGCAGAGCTGCCGCTGAGAGGTGGATTCCCCACGAGTCAGCCAGCCCCTTTCCTGGTCTGACTTCAGCCTCCCCCACAGCACCCGGCCTGCAGCGTTCCACCCAGCTCTCCAGTGAAGACAATAAGGCAAGCCTTCTCGTGAGAGGGCAGCAAGGAAGGGGGTCCCTCCCACTGGTGGACCACCACACGGGGGAGCCCCAGATTGGCTGGACAGCGATCAGGATGCTCCCAAGCTGGACAGAGTACTCTGCAAAGGGCTTGCTATGAACAAATCCCACATCGCACCCCACACACAGATCCCTTGCATTGCACCGCCTACAACATTGCGCGCCCCTCACAAGGTCCTGCCCAGCAAGGCCCTGCCCATGAGGGCCCCCTCCCCTGCACAGGATCCCGCCTACAACAGGGCTCAACCCAGCGTGTGCTGCCCAAGGCCTTGCCCAGCAAGGCCACGCCCACACATGACCCCACCCACCAGATGTAGCCCCGCCCACAACAGGCCCGCCTACAAGGCCACTCCCCCTCAGAGCCTCATCTAAGCCGTGTTCCACCCTACAAGGCCCCTCCCACAACGTTTTAGTCCCGCCCTTAACAGCCCCACCCACTATGACCACGCTCACTCGCGTGGCTCCGCCCACAACAGACCCAACTCACATGAGTACGCTTCCTCTTAAAAGACCACGCCCCCAAATGTGCTTGGCTCTACAAGACCCCGCCCACAACACGCCCCATCAACATGACCCCGCCCACGTAACCCCGCCCACAACAAGTCCAGCCCACACGGCCACGCCCCAAACTGCCAACGTCTTGAAGCCCCGCCCACAAGTCCCACCCACCACGACCACGCCCATCCCTGTAGTCCCGCCCACCACGGGTCCCACCCACAAGACCACACCCCCTCTCAAAGGCCAAGTCCCAAATGGGTTCAGCTCTGCGAGGCCCCGCCCACAACATAGTTTTGCATAGCAAGGCCCCGCCCCGCGCAGAGCCCCGCCTATAGCGTGGCTCTGTCCAGTGCAGGCCCCGCCCCTTCACAGACCCACCCTCGCAGGCCACGCCCATTACATGTTTCCAGCCCCGCCTCCTCGGCCCTGCTGCGCAGGATCCGTGCGTGGTCGAACCTGGAGCTCGAGCGACGTTGGGTGTGTGGGGTGGGGGGTTCCCCAGCGGGGCGCGCTCGGACTTCCCAGGCCACCCCCCCACACACACGGGCGGCGTCACAGAGGCGCGCTGTCCCCCAGGCAACCAAGGGACGCGGCGGCGCGAGGCTGGGCCCCTGGCTCCGGGCAGCCAGTGCTCAGCTCCCAGGCGCAAGGCAAGTGGGGCCGGGCCGGGCAGCGGAGGCGGGTCCAGGTCCGGGAGGCGCAGGAGGAGTGGCCGCAGGGCACTCTAGGATGCTGGACGACGTCCCCCTTCCCACTTTCCCGCGGCCTTCTTCTGCAAGCGTGCGTGCTTGCATTTCACCCCAAAAACCTCCGTGCTCGGGGCCTGCTGGAAGGGTCGACTTGGACCCCACTATTATTCCCCCCTGGGCTGTGAGATCTCTGCTTGGTCGGCCCAAAGAGCAGGAACTCACAGGGAAGCCCCTGCTGCTCCCAGCTGAGATGCTGAGGCAACCAGAGGCCTCACCCCTACCCGTCCGTCCTTGTGTTCACATTTTGGGGATGTCCACACCGCGTGGGGGATTCCCAACTCGCCCAAGACAGAGCAAGAGCTTCCAATGACTGGTATGGGCGGGTAGTCCAGAGTGGGGTTTCCCCTCCCTGCTCAGGCCTCACTCCCAACCCCCCTGCTAATGGTTTCAGACCCTGTCCTCAAATCTTCAGGGAGATCCCTGAGCCAACATGTCCACTCCGCTGTGCACAGAGTTGATGCCCTAGCTGGCGCCAGCCCCTGAACTGCTGGCCCCAGTGCCAGGACATCAGCCCAACCCGGTGCTCAAGCACCCCACATGCAGGGGCAGATGTGCTCTGACCACCCACTCTCCTCCCGTCCAGCTCCCAGACAATGAACCCCCAGGTGACGGGCCTGGGACTGGACAAGATGAAGCTCGACAGTCCCCAGTCCTTCCCGGACCAGGAGGACACCGAGGAGGCAGAGGACAGGCAGCTCCTGGAGCCCGAAGCATGGAGGACCTACGTGGGGCGCCGGGCAGCGCTGCGGGAGTTCCTGAGCTCTGACCTGAGCCCCCACCTGCTCAAGCGACACCATGCCCGCATGGAGCTGCTCCAGAAGTGCTCCTATTACATCGAGGTCCTCCCCAAGCACCTTGCACTGGGCGACCAGAACCCGCTGGCGCTGCCCAACACCATGTTCCAGCTCATCGACCCCTGGAAGTTCCAGCGCATGAAAAAAGTGGGCACAGCACAAACCCAGATCCAGCTGTTGCTGCTCGGGGACCTCCTGGAGCAGCTGGACCACGGCCGTGCCCAGCTGGATGCCCTGTTGGAGTCCCCAGACCCGCGGCCCTTCCTGGCAGGCTGGGGGATGGTGGAGCAGCGGCTGGCAGACCTGTCGGGCGTCATGGACAGCTTCCTGGCCATGATGGTGCCAGGGCGTCTGCACATCAAGCACCGCCTGGTGTCAGACGTCGGCGCCACCAAGGTGCCACACATCCGGCTCATGCTGAGCACCAAGATGCCCGTCATGTTCGACCGCAAGGAGTCGGTGGCGCACAGGGACTGGGTAAGCCTGCGCTGGTTTGCCACCGTCCAACCAGCTGCGCCTGAGCAGTTTGAGCTACGCTTCAAGCTCCTGAACCCCCGGAGCCAACAGGAGGGCACCCAGAGGAGCGTCATCCCTGTGGCCGCCTGCACGTTCGACATCCACAACTTGCTGCCCAACCGCTGCTACCGGTTCACTGTTAAGAGGGCCGAGAGCTACACGCTGGTGTATGAGTCCTGGCGGGACAGTCTCACCCTGCAGACCAAGCCAGGGCCCCCTGAGGGCTTGGCCCCCCACAACACCGGCTGGACGAGCCCAGCCCAGCCCTGACCTCACCTTCTAAGAGATGATTTTCTAGTATTTATCTGCTAATAAAAAGGAGTATACACGTATGTCCACAAAGACTCGCAAACCCACTCATTCCGGCTGGAGGAGTCCCATCAGTGCCCCCCACCCCATTCCCAGCCTCAGGCCTCCCTCAGCTGCACCTTCCACAGCCTGAAGAAGGCCGCACAGGCTGCACCTCCATGGATAGCACTCATCTGCCCTGTGTCCCTCCCTCCACCCACCCACATGGCCCTGGCTGATGGTCTGGTGGGCTTTTTCCTGTGCCTAGTTCTGGGCTCCCCAAGGGCCAGGCCCTATCAGCCCTGTCCCCCTGCCCCAGTGCCAAGGTGCCTGAGGTCAAGAGGACATTTTTTTCTTATGATAACAATAAAATTCTTATCTTCTCCCCAAAAGGAACTGAAATTCATCAGCAGGCCCTCCCCTAGGGCAAGGGGGTCTGTGCAGAATCCCTCCTGGTCTTTGGCCTTTATCAACCGCAACCCATGAGGGACCAGCCTGCCAGTACACTGCTCTGACCCACCCATCACATGAACACCTGAGAGGCCTTGTCCAGGCAGGAGGGACAGCCAGGAGCTGCCCAAAGCACCAGGCTGTTGCTGATTGTGGTCTCTGCACCGTGGGGCCTCCAGAAAGACGTGGGGCTCAGCAAGGATTAGGGTGGGGGACTGTCAAACCCCAGCCGTGAGCAGTACAGCCTGCTGAGAATTGGGAGGCCAATCGGGCACACCTTCTGTGGCACCGTGTCAGTTTAGGGCTCATGCCAGTGTCTCCAAATGTCCTGGCAGAGTCCGAGGGAAAGGGAGGGGAGGGCTAGGGATGTAGACAGGATATGTACATCTCCCACACACACCCTGCCTGAAAATCCCCTACCTTACACCCTGCCCTGCATCCTGGTCCTTCGTGCCACCAGGCCTCTTCCTCCAGGAAACTCTCAGGGATTCCAGGCAGAGAAGGTCCCACCTCCAAATCCTCAAGGGCTTCTCACACTTAATTTCCCAGTTCCAGGCAGGCCCTTTGCCTTTGCCTTTTTTTTTTTTTTTTTGCATGTTAGGGTTTTTTGGGGGAGGGGGGAAAGGGGGTGTCATACTCAGCAGTGCTCAGAGGTTACTCCTGGCTCTGTGCTCAGAAATCATCCCTGGCAGGCTAGGGGACCATAAGGGATGCCAGGAATCGAACCACTTTCCTGAGTTAGCCGTAGACAAGGCAAATGCTCTACTGCTGTGCTCTCTCCAGCCCCAGGCAGGCCCTTTGGCTCACCTGGACAAGGCATATCTGCCCTGCCTAGGTCAGTTCCCAGATCTGGGTGAATATCAGAGATCGCCCCCTTGCCCTCACTCGGAGGATGTCCCTCACCCCAAAAAGCAAATCTAGGGTCTCCTTGATGTTTCCCAGAGAGCAGAACCACCTCCCCAAAATCCAAAGACAACAGCTTTTCAGAGCAGTCTTTATAATAAAATTAAGCCAGGGTCCAAGAAAAGATATATATAAAAATTGGAATATAGAAATCTGATTTGTAAAAATAAAATAAAATACAACTAAAAAAATCAGAATCACAGGCACTCCCTGGATGTAAACGGAGCTTGCAGCGCCGCCACATGGTGGGGAGAGGAATTGCATCGGGCCCAGAGGCACTGGGGGAGGGAGGGTAGCACGGGGCATGGTCCACCCAAGAGGCCCAAAAGTATGGGGGTGGACGATGCCTCAGCGCTGCAAAGTGATACAGTGCACGGGGCTCCCCAAAAAGGCCCAGGTTGGGGGGTGAGGCACACCCCTGCCCCCAGCAGGAATGATTGGTAGATTGGGTATTGAGTGATTGATTGTTTGCACAGCAGCTGGATGGCCAGGCAGGAGAATGGGCAGCCGGAGCAGGGGCAAGAGGTAGCAGAGAAAAGGGCCCTTCTTCCCCGAAAGGACTCCTGGCCCAGAGTGGCCCTGAGAGCCGGGGTGCAGTGCTCAGGCTCGGCTCATTGAAACAGAAAATGGAGCTGAGCTTCCTGTACTTCCCTTTGAGGTCCAGGACCCAATCCAGCGATCAAAGGTTGAGGAGCTGCCCCAGCGGATTTCCTCCCACTCAGCAAGGCCCCAGCAGCCGCCGTGGTCAGGAGGTGGTGCTGAGACAGTGTCTGGCGGGGAGCCAGTGGGACTTTCCTCCAACCAAGAATTGCAGAGGAATTGCAAGGGCAGGGCTGGGCTCTTCAGAAGGACCTTCTCTGCACCCGGATCTGCTCGGCCGGCACCAAGCCACCCTGGGCCTCGCAGAAGTCCAGGAGCCGGCGCCAGAGCGGGCAGCAGCGCAGAAGGAGGTGGTCCCCTGCGAAGGAAGGGTCAGCAGGGGCTCACCCAGGGCCAGGAGCAAGCCAAGGATGACTCCCGACCTGCCCCTTAAAAGAGCTCCACCCAGGGAAGAGCCCCACCCCAACGATTAACTCCACCCCCAGGGGGAAACACCCACCCCCAAGAAAGAGTTCCACCCCCAGGGAAGAGCCCCACCCCGAGGAATAGCTCCACCCCCAGGAAATACCCTCCCCCAGGTAAGAACTTCACCCATAAAAAGACCCACTCCCTAGAAAGAGCTTCACACTCAGAAAAGGAAGCTTCATCCTGACAGGCTCCTCTCCCTCCCATAGAGAAGCCCTACTCCATAAATCCTCCAGAGAACCCCAGACCTTGCCCACACCCTCACCAATGAAGCACAGCCCTTCCTGGGCACGTGTGATGGCCACGTTCAGCTGGTTGGGGTCCGTCACAAAGCCCAGGAACTTCTTCATCCAGCCCTTGGTGGGCCGCTGGTCCACTTCGAGCTCGGGGCAGGAACGCACCGTGCTCACTAGCACGTAGCGCCACTCACTGCCTGTGGGAGGGCAGGTGGGAGTCTTCAACCCCCCACGCACCCCCACAGACCCCACCCGCACACCCACCTCGCCCCTGTGCCCCAGCCTCACCCTGGCTCTTGGTGATGGAGGACACGGTCATGCCCTTGATGCCTTTGAGAGCGAGCTTCTTGCTAATCTCTGCCGCCTGTGCATTGTAGGGGGTGAGGATGGCAACGTCCCGGGTGAGGATGCCCCCAAGAACCAGCTGATTGGCGATGTGGACCTAACAGGGGTTAAGAGTAGTGAGAATGTGGCCTCAGAGTAGCTCCCAATCGATTGGGCCTCTGGGGCCGGGCCTGTTCTCTCACCTCTGCCTCCCTCTCTGGAAAGTCCTCCTTGATCCATACTTACCACTCTGTCTACCTCCTCCAGGTTGGCTTTGGAGTTCTCATTTCCTTCCTCCGTGCACACCAGTAGGCTTTTCTCGTGGCCCTGAATGTGGCCAAAGATGACAGGGCAGCTTTTCTTGCCGGGGTGGCCCAGGATGCTGGGCTGCCGCTGAAGGTTCGGCCACGTCTTGAGTCGATTCTGGTAGAACTCCATGGATGGAAAGGCACAGATGTCCCTGTGCTGCGCGGCAAGAACATGTATGTGTGTGTGTGTGTAGCGGGTCAGGACACCATCCGCCCGCCTGCCTGGAACCCCCCCGAGACAATCCGGCCCCAGCGTGAGCTCTCACCATGCGGTACTGCGTGTCCAGCATGAGGGCGTCTTGGTAGTACCGCTCGAAGAGGGAACGGTCCAGCCCCAGTTTCTGTAGCGAGTCGTTCTTGACCACGGGCCGCAATTGCTTGTGGTCTCCGAGAAGGACCACCTATGGGGCAGGCAGGAGGCGGGTGGGTTCACAGCCTGTACCCAACCCACCTGCTCGCCTGTGCCCGGCCAGGAGCCATGGCAAGAACCAGCTCAGCAGTGACCCACCTTCTCGATCTTGAAGAATGTCACCAGGGGGATGAGGATCTCGGGCTCCGTGGCCATGCCCGCCTCATCTATGAGCACCTGCTTCACGTCCAGGTCATTGAGGTATCCCGCAGCGGAACAGGAGCAGGTGCAGAGGATCACGCGGTGCCGGGCCAGCTCGTATCTTCTCGCCTTGGACAGCACAGACTTGTACCTACCATCGAGAAGGGGGTCTGTGAGTCACCGCAGGAGCCGACATGCCCGGAGACGGGGTCCAGTCCTGCTTGCTCCCTTACTTTATGAGATCTTCTACGGACAAGATTTCTCCGCTCTGTAGCCGTGTGTCAAAGGCTTTGAGTAATGCCGAGTGGGGGTTAGATGGCTGCCGGATGCGGTGGTGGAGGCTGATACTCCTGGGGACAAGGACAAGGTGGTGAAGCCGAATTACAGGGCAGCTTGGGCCTGGGCCCTTGCTTCCTTCCTCCCAGGCACGAATGATCCACAGGGGCCACACCTGAGGGCTTGGTTTGGACGCCCCTCCCCGGGGCTCTTCTTGGAAAGGCCCCGGCTACCCACTCCGGGTGCGGGGAACTCGGTGGCTTCGGCCTGCTCGCCGTACACGCGGAGGGGCTTCAATTCTTGCATCCTATTCAGGAGCAGACCTGGGGGCAGGTGGAGTGAGCGTGAGTGAGTGAGTGTGAGTGCCTAGACTCTGGGGAACCCAGGGGAGCCTCCCATGCAGCTGGATTACTCACCTGCCAGCACGTCCACCGACTTGTTGGAAGGCCCGCAGTACAGGATGTGAGGGCCTGACCGCCGACGTTCACTGCTGTCCAGAACCTGATCATTACACTTGTGGAACCAGAAGACGATGTGAAGGGCCACCACGGTCTTCCCCGTGCCTGTGGGAATGGGCGATGAGGGCAGGTGGCCCAGTGCCCTGCTCCCACCACCATCATCTTCCCAGCCGACCTGTGGGAAGCCAGCAGCTCCCCCAGATGTGGCCCACCTGGAGGACCCTGGATGACCGTGAATTGCTTCCTCAGGGCCTCTCGGACAGCCATGGTCTGGCTGGGGTTCAGCTTGTGACAGTATTGTGGGATGTCGAAGGCTTTCTGCTCCAGGAACCTGCTGTAAACCCCTGAGGAAGGAGCATCCTTGAGCAGAGGGGCAGGCGGGCAGAGGTCAGCCCAAGGTGGCCAGGTCCAACTTACCTCTGTTCAGGGGAGGCTGGCGGGATGAGTGGCTGGGCAGGGTAAGGGGCTGGCCTAGGGCAATGCTGGTGATCAGCTTCGAGGCCTTTGGCAGGTTTCGCAACGCCTCTTCTTTGCGACTGGGGGGTGGGTGCAGATGGCAAAACATGGCAGCTGACCCTAGGGACAGGACCACCATCCCACGAACCACCTGCCTGTCCCCTAGAGCCCACTCAACTCACATGTCTGGAAGCTGCTTGGGTAGCACTTCGATGGTGAACCGGGCATCAGGCTCAAATACCTGGTCTGGAACCTTCTCCATGGCCATGTGCTGGATAAAAAAATTCACATATTTGCTAGAAAAGAGGTTGGACCGGCTGTCCTCCTCGGTGTCCACTGTCAGTCCATGGGCCACCCAGGTGAAGGTGCCGGGGTCCATGGTGACGGCAGGCACTAGGCCTTGGCAGGCAGGGGGCTGGGCCGCCTTCAGTCCCTCCAGCCGAATGCAGAGGTAGCACTGGTTGAAGCTGATGTTGATGCTATATTGTATCAGGAAGGCTGCATCCAGGTAGAAGGTTCCCTGCATCTGGTTCTGCGCAGTCTGCTCCTGAGTCCAGAAGATATTCACTCCCTGCAGCGTGATGGACTCGTTCTCAATCACTGCTCCGATAATCGTCTCCAGTGTGCAAAATGGCTGCCACACGCGCTCGTACTCAGCCAGGTCGTGGTATCGGTCCTTGCCCGGCTGGAGCTCATGACCCGAGAAGCAGTTCTCCGGCCTGTCCGCGTGCTCCAGGCATAAGCTGAGGCCAGGCGCCACTGTCCACAGCTGCAGCACAGGTGCCAGGAAGCCACGCTGCAGGGCTGGGCTCAGCTGCACTTGCAGCACGTCCCCAGCGCACAGGTCCAGAGACACCTCCACAAACAGCTTGCACTTGCTCTGCTGCACCCAGCCCAGCCGCCTCGGCGTGGGCGCAGCCACTCGCTGCGCCTTCACAAGGGCCATTGCCTCCGGCCAGCGCTGCTCCTGCATCAGTTCCAGCAGCTGCTGCCACATTCCGGAATCCACCGGCTGGCAGTGGGGGTCCAGCAGGGCACCAGGCAGCGGCAGGCATGCCTTATCCTTCTGCAGCGAGTAGATACGACGGCGCCACATCAGATGCAGGCCTGGCTGTGTCTGGGGGTGCTCGGCTAGTAGCAAGGAACGGTAGAACACTGGGCAGGGCTCTGGCAGGCTCTCTCTGTCACCGGGGAAGAGCAGCTTGAAGCAGCGGGCCCCTGGCTCCACGTCCACCACAAAACCCAGCTTGTCCCGGGGCTGGACCTTGAGCTGCGTGGCCAGGTGCAGGTTCTGCGCCCGGCGCTGGTAGCCCTGGGCGCACACCTGCTGGTGGCTGAACTCCTGGCAGAGCCGGTCGATGTCCCCGGCTGAATAGGCGACGTTCCCTTGGCCCAGCACCAGCAGCAGCTGCCTCTGCAGCACCAGATCCAGGTACCTGCGGATGGGCGAGCTGGCCCAGGTGTACCAGTCTACCTGCAGCGAGTAGTGGCCCAGAGGCCGGTGCTTGCCCAGAGGCTCATTCTTGCCCTGCCCAGAGCGGTAGAAGGCAGAGCGGTTCTGTGCCCGGCGGTAGTCTAGCATAACGGGCATCAGAGTGGGGTGCAGGTCGTCTGTGGTGACAAGGTCCACCAGCAGCTGCAGGTCCTGCTCCTGGGCTGCAAGCCGGATATGCCTCCAGAAGGCAATCAGCAAGGGCAGCTGCGCCTCAGCCGCTGACGCTGGGGGACAGAGGTCACCCAGATGCTGCTTCATCTGCAGTGACAAGGGCAGCCAAGCCCTGTGCTTCTCGCTCAGCGTTTCCAGCTGCTTTTTGCTGAGCGCCTGCTGCCACCGCAGTGGGGTGACATCCTGCGTGGCCTTGCTGCCCACCAGGAACTCGGCCACGTGGCTGTTGAACTGTATCATGTACTCTTGGATCATGGTATGCGAGGCACGGAAGCCCAGCGCAATGTCCTCGTCCGGCCGCTCGTAATAGCAGGAATGTTGCAACCGGCGCTCCCGCAGCACGCGGGAGAAGTAGCAGGCGGCTGCCACGCAGTCGCCCAAAGAGTTCAGGCTGGCAGGCATTTTGAAGCCTGACTCTGGGTGCTCTCGGATGAGCCGTTCTGCATCCTCATAGGACAGCCGGTGGTCAGAGCGGATGAGGGAGAGCGCGAAGCGGACATCCTTGAGCTGGTCGCTGCCTTTCTCCACGGTGAGGAACAAGGAGATGGCCAGGCGGTCCTGGCCGGGCAGGAGGCTGAGTGCGCTCTGGCAGAGGCTGGCGGGCAGTATGGGCACCGGCTCTCGTTCAGGGGCATAGAATGTCGACCCTCGCCTGTGGGCTTCCACGTCCAGGGCTCCGCCCCTGTGCACACAGCTGGCCACATCCGTGATGTGCACAGCCACCTCATACCTGGGGCCCAGGTCCCGGACACTGAGGGCATCGTCCAAGTTGCAGGCATCCTGCGGGTCCACGGTGAAGGTCAGGAAGTTGCGGCAGTCTTGCCTCTGGCTGGAAGCCTTGTCCAGCTGGCCACGGAACCTCTGCAGTGCTTGGGACACAGCACCCGGCTCCGGCGTCAGCGGTTTTAGTCCGTATTCCAAGTCCAGGGCTTTGAGGCCATGTTCCCAGGTGGATGCTTCAGGCAGCACCTCAAGGATGATACCTAGTGGGTAATAGAAACGTGCCCGCCACAGCACCACATGCACGAGGAAGAGCCGAGTATGCCGTTCACTAAGAGCCAGCCGCTCGGTGCCCACCCGCTTCAGACGGCCTCGCACGAGGCGATGCAAAGGCACCTCCCGTGGGTCCCGCAGCTCCGCCACAAAGATTTTGGTCACACTGTTGTCGATGGGGGTCATGATCCGCGAGTCCCACTCATCCATGCGGCACACGAATACCAGCTCGCGCTGCCGCCGCTGCAGCACACCCACCACACAGCCCTGGGGCTGCCTGGGCACCTGCTTGATGACTTTCACCACCACCTCGTCCCCTGTGAAGGCCATGCCGCAGTTCAAGCGGCCGCAGAGCTGGATGGTCTCTGAACCCACCGCATCCAGCGGCACTGCCGTGGCGCTATGGAAGGTGTCCTGCACGAAGGTGCAGCGATGGTACAGCTTGGGCTGTGAGCGGAGCAGCGACTGCAGTATGGCCAGCGGCAAATTCGTGTACTGCCCGGCCTGCAGCCGGGATGTGGGCCTGGCCACGGTGTCCAGGAGGCCATCCTCACGCACAGTCACAGCCATTTTCAGGCTCTCATCCAGCAGCTCCTTCAGGATGGAGTCCTCGGGGTCCAGCTCCCCCTCGAACAACCAAAAGTCAGACTCAGTCTCTTCGGTATCCTCGGGGCCCATGAGCTTCCCATTGCCTGCAGCTGCCTCCTCCAATTTCTCCGGGGCCATGTTGGCTGCAGTCACGGACCCCAGTGATACCACAGCCCTGGATTCGGCCTTCTGTGCAGATGTGTCTGCAGTAGGATCTGGAGGAGGCACAGCCCCCTCGGTCCTGGGCCCAGCAACAGGATCCCTGGTGGTGCCTCCTGGTGCCTGTAGGACCCCATGGGCCCAGCGCCGTCGCACGCTGGTTTCAATCTGCTCCAGTGACAGGTCTGGGGGACAGACACTGTGGTGCTCCATACAGTCCCGAATGAAGCATTTCCACAGCTTGCTGCAGGCCCCCACGGAGCAGAGCGCCACAGCATCACCCACAACCACCACCTGCGACTGAGCGCGGGTCAGGATGGTGTTGAGCACGCGGGGGTCGGTGAAGACCTCGGGGGTGGGCGCACCCTGGTCCAGCAGGCTGTGGTGGGTATGCACAGTGCTGAGGACCACCACCCGGAACTCACGGCCTGCGGGAAGCACATGGTCAGACCAGCCTGCACGGGGCCCACTCCGGCCGCCCCCACCACCCTCGCCACTGGCACCCACCTGGCAGAATTTCAAAGCTGCCCACAGATACCTGGCCCATGTAGCATTTCCTCAGCTCCTGTCTCAGCGCACTCACCTGGGGATGCACAGCCATCAGCAGCCCATCACCGGGCGATCACTGGGATATGCCAGGAGGCCCCGACAGAGCAGGGGACAGAGGCGGGATCCCAGGTGCCGGCCCGAGTTCCCACATCTGTGCCAGCACCAACCCCACTCCACCCATCCAGCAGAAGCGGGCAACTCACCTGGGCACCGTGGGAGACGACGCAGACCCGCTTCTGATCGCAGGCGCCCCAGCAGTGTGGCCAGCTCCCCAAGATCTCCCTCACCTTCTCGACCACCTGGCTGACCTCGGCCGGATTGAGCCAGGATGTGAGGGACAGATCCCGCTCCGGAGGGCCTGCCACGTGGCAGAACATGAGCGGGTAAAGGCGGGGGTGACGCGGGACCTTGCCACTGGCGTGGATGGGGCTGCCTTTGGCCACATAGAAGTAGCGCCCCACAAAGTTGATGATGGCGTCCGTGGAGCGGTAGTTTTCGTGGAAGATGATGCGGCTATTCTGGGCCTGTTCCTGCGGCTGCTGCTGGTAATGCAAGAAAAGGCGGTACAGCAGAGTGTGGTTGGCCGCCTGGCCCTGGGCCACACTGAAGAGCCTGGGCGTGACCTGCATGTGGTCACCCGCCAGCACCACTCGCGTGCCGGCCACCGCGTGGCCTAGCGGCATCAGCGCCTCGCACTCCAGCATCTGGGCAGCCTCGTCGATGAGGATATGCGAGAAGAAGCCAGGGGCCACGGGCAGATTCCGGGCCTGCGCTGTGGTGGTGACCACAATGCGATGTTTCTGCAGCTCCGCAGGGCTGGGTGGCCGGAAGGCCCGGCGGTCGGGGCTCAGGCAGCAGTACTGCAGTGTGACCGCATCCGTCTGGCTGGGTGGGCGGTCCATGTACATGACGCGCAGAGGCGCAGCCTCGGGGTGGCCACTGCTGACGTAGCCGTGGAAGTGCTCGTGGATGTAGATATCGGCGGCGCTGAGAGGGAGGAGAGGCACGCGTGGGGCCTTGGCCACTGGCCCCACCTGGACGCCGTGTCCGGCCCCCATGGAGAGTCCGCGGCAGCAGAGGGGACAGATACACAGATAAAAGAAACAGAGGCAGGTCAGACGCAATGAGGGAGAGCACGGAGCAGCAACACAGTGCCTGAGAGGTTAGGGAGGGCTTCCCAGAGGAGGTGAGGAGCTGGGCAAAGTCAGAGCCCGGTGAGCAGAGCCATGCAGCGGCAGAGAACAGGGAGGTGATCAGGGAGGACTTCCTGAAAGGAGATGAGGAGAAGCTGGCCAAGCGGTGAGACAGAAAAGCAGAATAGGGGTCCATAGCCCGACCAGCCCAGAAGCCCCGAGATGAGGGCTTGTCTGCCCCTGAACTTGGTCTCCACTGGGTAACAAGGAGAACCAACACCAACTCTCAGGAAGAATTGGGGGCACGCACAACGTACCCAGGCTCCAACAGGAGCCTATCCTGAGAAGCCCAGGAGTTGCCAGGCCGACCCTCATGCCAGCTCACCTGTTGGTGTGCGTGCAGATGAGCACCCTGGTGTGTGGCCGCCTCACCACCTCCAGAGTCGCCATGGCCAGCGTATAGGTCTTGCCAGTACCAAAGGGGCCATAGATGAGCAGAGGGGCCACTGGCTTAGAGCCGCTGGGGTTGCCACCCAGGATGGCCTCGATGGCCAGCTTCTGCTTACGATTGCCATGCACCAAGGGCAGATTGTTCAGGGCTCGGGGCAGTGCGCACAGCTGCAGGTCTGGCACCACCAGGCGCTCGTCGGCCAGCGCATCCACCGCCTGGTGCCAGCGGCAGAAGGTCAGTGGGTCGATCTGGAACTGTACCTCCAGGACAGGGCTGGTGTCAGCCTGGAGCCCCAGAGCCTGGCAGCAACGGGCGGGCAGCAGCAACCACAGGGTCCAGTCCGAGCTGGCCCGGCTCTCCAGACGCACTTCAAACACCCGGAGGTCAGGTGCCGGCACTGGGGCCACCAGCGCTGTACTGACCGCCCGGCTTAGCAGGAAACCCTGATCCGTGTCTGGTGTGAGTGAGGACGGGATAGACACTTCTGCATACAGGTCACCCGGTGGCGCGATCACCATCCCCAGAGCTGGCGTCTCCAGGGTCTGCTTGAGAGCCACCGGGGCCTGCAGGTTCAGCCTGGGAAAACATGAGGATCATGGAGTTGGGGACATCCTGCCTGCCTGCCTGCCCCCGTCAACACCCATCTGTTCCCACCTGATCCTCCCTGTCTCCCACCCACACCACCAGTCCCCTATCAGCACTCCCTTGCCACCAGCACGCACTTGGCCACCAGCTGCTGTTGTGCTGTCTCTTCTTCAAAGAGAAACTGGTGCATCCGCTGCCGGTAGTTGGCACAGGAGATCGGCTCCAGGGTTTGGCAGCCATGCTTGAGATCCAGGACCAGGTCAGGCACCTTGTACTTGGCCAGTAGGGCCGCCTCCCCAGCCTTGCGCTCCACGCCGGGGACCACCTGGCGGTTGCCCGTGTGCCAACGCTCCAGTGGCTGTTGGAGGTCTGATGCGGACTGGCCTGGGACCTCCAGGCAGGGTTCCTGGCCCAGCTGCAGTGTGAGTTTCCTCAGCAGCGCCGGCAGGTGGCCGAAGCTGAACACAAGCCACTGCTCAAAAGTGCCAAAGGAGGCGCTGAGGACATGCACTGTCACCCGGAAGTGATGCCTGCCAGCACCAGGCACAAGGAAGCGCTCCCCACGCGCGTACTGCTGCCCCGGGCCGAGGCCGGGGACTGCAAGCCAGAAGGTGGCTCCAGGTTCCTGCCTGAGTAAGGCCACATGCTCCAGGGGTTTCTGGGGGAGAAGAGGCCTTGCTTGAATGCCCCGTTCCCAGCAGCTCACCCAGCCCCCCTGTCCCTCAGGGCCCAGAGCAAGGTGGCACGATGCGGGCAGGCGGACACAGGCGAACATGATGGGACAGACAGACTCGGGCTGCCAGGCTCACCTTGGATTCAAGGGTGAATGTCCAGCTGTGTTCAGTGACTCGGTGCTGAGCCCGGTGCAGCAGGGGCTGGTCACAGGCAGCGGATACGCCTTCCACCGACTCAGCCAGCTGCACGGACAGACGGGACGCTGGGTCTCAGCAGGACCCACAGCCTCCCCCAGGCCACTCACCAGCAGTAAAGACCCTCAGGACAAGCCAGGCTTTCCTCTCCCGGCCCTTCCACTCACCACCAGCAATTTGTTGCTACTGCGTTGATACTCGTCTAGCAGCCGAGCCTGGTAAGACACTAGGCCTTCCCGCCAGGCGTCCTCCTCCCGCAAACGTATTGTCTCGGCCCGCCGGGTCCACTCCAGGAGCTCCTGCGGGGAGTGAGCCTTGGTGCAGAGACGTCCGTACTCACAGAGCTCAGGCCTGCAGGGAGGACAGTTGTCAGGGAGGCAGGGTCCCTTCTCTCTGGCACTGGCCATCCCACAGACCTCCTGCCCCCTCCTGTGGACAAAGGGCCTCAGGGTTTTTTGTTTGTTTGGTTGGTTGGTTTTTGAGCCATACCCAGTGACGCTCAGAGGTTCCTCCTGGCTCTGTGCTCAGAAATCGCTACTGGCTTGGGGGACTATATGGGATGCCAGGGATCGAACCAGGTCCATCCTGGGTCAGCTGCGTGCAAGGCAAATGCCCTACCGCTGTGCTCTCACTTTGGCCCCAGAGCCTCAGCTTTGGGCTCGGCTTCTGCCGGTTTCACTCACCTAGGACACAGCTCAAAGGTGGACAGGCCCGTGGGTGGGCTGCGGTGCTCCCAGGTCGTGACTGGCTCCAAGGCCACCATCTGAGAATGCTCCAGGGAAGCACAGTGGTTTTCAAAGGCCTCCACGGACTCACACGACACCAAGCAGGCCTGGCAATACAGCTGGACACTGGGGGTCTGGTCAGCAGGAGCTTCAGGGGCCAGGGCTTTGAGCAAGTCCCCTCGCTGCAGTCCATCCTGCCTCTCAGCCTTCCACACCGCCATCTCCACTGCGCTGTGAGCGAACTGGCACCGCGCGACTCCATGCTTGCAGGGCCGGCCATCGGCCACGTACATACAGTAGTCCAAGGCCCAGCCAGCCTGGGGCTGCTGTCGCACCTCGACCACTTGCTGTTTGCGGTGGCCCTCGGCACTCACGTGTGCCAGCATTGCCAGGCAGGCCCTGTGTGTGTGACACTCTCCCCTGGCGTCCACGGGGCTGAGGCACGGGGGGCAGCGTCGGAAGCAGTGGGTGCAGAACTCTTGGAAGTGGCCCCCAAACTCGGCAAGGATGGCATCAGCCGGGCTGGTCTGGGCTGTACCCCCCTTCAGGGCCACCTTCAGCCAGGGCCAGTACAGCCCGAACTCCCGCTCCAAGTTCCACACCTGCGCCTCCTCGGGGCTGTGTGCGAAGGTGCACCGATTGCGGTGGCGCTGGCAGCCCAGGCCGGGTCGATAGTAACGGCACACCACATAGCGCGCTGGCCTGGGGAAGAGAGGCCTCCGGTCCACCTTGCGCCAGGCCTCGCTAGGCGCCGCACCTTTCCGGCGTGCCAGAAGGATTTCCTGCGCACACCTGTGCTCCAGCCCACGCAGCAAGTAGGTGCTTTCATTGAGCCGCTGTGTGCAGCGCGAGCAGCCCAGCGACACATCCACCTGCAGCTGCAGCCGGGCCAGGCACAGCTCCTTCGATGTCCCAGCACTGGCGGACGCCCGGCCACTTCCGGGGGACGGCATGTTCGGCGCAGCCTCGTCTGTGAGCAGCGTCACGGGTCACGGGTCGAAAGGGCCACGGACACTGATGCCCCACCAGGATGTGGCTGTATGGGGGACATTCAAGTCAGGCCAGGCGGGCACACGTGTGTGACACACAGATAAACACAACACACATGTACGTGTACAAATATGTATACATTATACATTCTATATGTGATCAGATACATACCTACAACATATGAGCAGGTGCACGGCACACGTTATTACATACATGTACAATACATACCACGTGTGAGCATATGCGCACACATGTGTATCGTGTTCATGTGTGTTAAGATACTTGTAGCATGCGGTGTATGTGAAGTACATGTAATGTGGGTCTATATGTAACATGTTGATCGTATGTTGCGTGCCTGTCATATATGAACATGCACGTACATGAGCAAACATGTACATGAGCAAATGTGACATATACACAATGTGAGCAGTCACACTGATAAATATTCCACGGTGGGCCCCGGAGAGTTCGCACAGCGGCGTTTGCCTTGCAAGCAGCTGATCCAGGACCAAAGGTGGTTGGTTCGAATCCCGGTGTCCCATATGGTCCCCCGTGCCTGCCAGGAGCTATTTCTGAGCAGACAGCCAGGAGTCACCCCTGAGCACCGCCGGGTGTGGCCCCAAAACCAAAAAAAAAAAAAAATTCCACACTAACCACACATTTGCATGTGCACATGCATAAAACACCACGCATGCACACAATACATGCCACATGTGAGCAGATACGCATTACACACATGAACCACACACATACAAAATACAACGCACTACATATATGCCAACACAAGGTACGACTTCCACACACAAGCCACGCAGGTCCATGTACACACATACATACAATACATGCCACACGAGCAGGCACACAGATGTACATTACATGTATGAACCACACATCTGCACTCTTCAACACCTAGCACACATAACCAGGTACATAGATTAAACATTACACGCATGGACCACACATGTGCAAGCATGCACATACCACATAAGCAAATAGGGGCACCCATGGGCACATGTAGGCAGTGCCCTGCTCAGAGCCCTCCCAGGCACCAGAAGCAGATGGAGCAGGTGCCCCTGTGTGGAAGATCACCCCAAGCGCTGTATTTTCTACCCAGGGGTCTGAAACCGGGTCGCCCATGAAATCACCCGAACCGGGCTGAGGGTGAAACCCCAGGTATCTGGCAGTCTTCTGCCTCCTATCAAGAGTGAGCTGCGTGCCACAGCTGCCAGTTTTATGGAGTCCCTCCATCACCCCCAAGTGGGGGAGTACAGACAGAGCTCAGGATATCCTGAACAGGTCCCGCCCAGTTTACAAGTAAGACAACCCAGTTTTGGGGTGAAACCAAGTTGTAAACAAACAGATACAAAGGAACCAGGGATGGCCTTTGTTTTGGGTATAAATGAGGTGTAATCTAACACCCGAGCAGCCAGGAGAGGGCTAAGCCCACTGTGGGGGAGGAGGGTGGACCCTGCAGGCAGATGGGGGAGACCCGGACCCAGCTTCTAGGGCACAACAGATGAAAAAGGGGGGTGACCCTGTACTGGCAGGTTCAGCCCGGAGAGCTCCCACCGGTTCCGTGCTCTGGGGCAGGAAGGTGAGCACAGTAGGGAGCACCGGGGCTGCACATCCCCCTAGCACCAGATTCAGTTAGGGGGGTCACGGGGGGGGGGGGGGCTGTGACAGGAGCCGGAAGGAAACGCAAATACGGGGCCACTGCTAAGCTGCAGCAAACCAGCCAATGCCACGGCACAGCTCCGCACGAACCCACCGGGACCCATGCACACCCGCGGGGACCCACGCACACCTGCCTGGACCCGCTCACAGACCACACGGACCCACGCACACCCCTCCACCCCTCCAGACCCACACACTCATTCCCGGACCCACATATAGACCGTCATGCACACCTGCACACAGACAGCACAGACCCTCATGAGCCCGAAGATTAGCCTAGACTTTGGGTGTGGGGGGGTCCTACCACCTGCAACTGAGTCCAATCCCCCTACCCCAGAGAAACCTGGGGGGCAGCTCCTGGGCTCCCAAGCAGGGAGCGAGACCCTCCCCATGCAGGGACCCCTTCCCACGCAGGACCCGGACCCCTGTGCCACTCACCGTCCAGCTCACCGGCCCTCCAGAGCCCATCGCACAAGCCCAGCCTGGCCAAACGCCTGGTGATCACTTTCGATTCTGCCCCGGGTGACTCAAAGCTCTGACGCCGCCCGAGGACCAGGATAGGCAGCCACGGAAATTACCTCACGGGCCCCCGCCCCGCCCCAGTCTCGGCCCCCCCCCCCCACAACCCCTGCCCCGCCTCCGCAGCTCCAGATGGCCGCTGCTGCCGCCCAACCCGGGGCCCAGTGTCCCCTCACACACTCACCCAGGGTCCCAGCCGATTGCAGACCCTCCCTCTGCAAGGACTTGTCATGGGGAACCTGCCAGCATGATGTGCCACATCTCAGACCTAGCCCCAGCCTGCAGCTTCTGAGGCTCCGGCAAACCCCAGGGTCTCCCTGGGCCACCTGCCCTAGTCCCTAGCTACATGTCCACTAGCCCCACAAAACAGGGGTCAGCCACGGCACACGGGTCCCAAGGGGATCCCCTACTGAGGTCAGACCAGCAGGGTGAGTGACTCAGACCAGGAAGGGCCTATGAGGTCACACCAGAGTCCCACACGTCAAATACACACTGAAAAGCAGAGTGAAGCAAGGGTCATATTTGAGGGGAGGCCTCACACCCAGTCGTGCTCAGGGATTACTCCTAGCTCTTCATTCAGGAATCCCTCCTGGCGGTGCTCTGGGGACTATATGGGGTGCCAGGATGCAAGCCTTCACCCACTGCACTATATCTCTGGACCCCAAAACATCAGCCATATTTGGGGCCAGAACGATAAGACCATGGATAGGGAGTTTGCCTTGCAGGCGGCCAACCCAGGTTCTATTCCCAGCATCCCATATGGTACCCCAAGCCCACCAAGAGTGACCCCTGAGTACAGAGTCAAAAGTAACCTCAGTGCTACCAGGCGTGCCCCAAAAGCAAAAATAAATAGGGATGGAGAGATAGCACAGTGGTAGGGCGTTTGCCTTGCACGCAGCAGCTGATCCAGGACAGATGGTGGTTTGAATCCTGGCATCCCATATGGTCCCCTATGCCTGCCAGGAGTGATTGCTGAGTGCAGAGCCAGTAGTAACCGCTGAGCACCACTGGGTGTGACCCCCCCAAAAAAAAACCCAAAATAAAAATAAACAAAAAACAAACATCAAATATTAACAACCAAGACCCAGAGAAAACTTGGAATGTGACCCAGAAGTCAACTCTCCTAAGAGACCCTTTGAGTCTAATAAGCCTAACCAAAGTACCAGTGAAAGAGCTGGGGACTGAATACTGAGTTTATTTATTATTTATTTATTTATTTTTGGTTTTTGGGTCACACCCAGCAGTACTCAGGGCTTACTCTTGGCTCTACGCTCAGAAATCGCCCCTGACATCTCGGGGGACCATATGGGATACAGGGATTCGAACCGTCCTTCTGCATGCAAGGCAAACACCTTACCTCCATGCAATCTCTCTGGCCCCTATTTTTTTTAACTGTGTGTTTTGACTCCATGCTCAGGAATCAATCCCGGCAGGTTTGGGGGACCCTAAGGGATGCAAAGGATCGAACCCAGGGTCAGCCACATGCAAGGCAAATGCCCTCCCTGCTTGTGCTATCACTTCAGCCGGGCCAGGAACACTGAATTTAAATTCACTTGCGAGCATTGGTACACACAACAATAGGCAGGAAAACAGGCAGGTCTAGCAGAGGCTAGACCTCGGATACCAAAGGAAGAGGAGGGCATCATGGTTGAGGTGAAAGATCAGTCTCCTGACATAACATCTCAAAAGACACTCGCAAACTAGAGCCAACATGTTCAAAGAGCATGCCAAGGGCCTTTTCTATGAGTGAGAGACATACTGTTGACTGTGGGCTCAAGGGACAACTCAAACCAGATGCACCCTGGCACTGGAACCACTGGCTCAATATGCTCACCCTCACAGCCACAGAAAGAGCATTCGGAACATCTGAAGTGCCATGAGCAGCTGGGTACAGAGGTACCATCCATAGCATCATCATAGCGGGGTCAGGACCCACCAGTCCCTGTCAGTTAGCAGAGATGGGCCTAGGGTCCTCAAACAACAAGGCCACACCCCACATGCACCACTAACTGCTTCGACTCTGGGAGGACAGGACCCTTGCCAGGAGAGAGCTAGAACAGGGAGAAGGAAATGCAGAAAAGGCCCAGTCGAGGAGAGGATTGGCCAGTGAGCATCAACCAGACCCAAAAAGCCACCGAAATCCTGCCTGAGGAAGTGATCTGAGCACCAAAGGACTGCGAGCACTGAGGGACAGTCCCTGCACTGTCCTTCTTCTCAGCCCACAACCAGGGAAGTGACTCGGGGCATTGTAGGACAAGAGGAACCAGCTGATCTCTCTTTACCAACCTCAGTCCCAAGGATGACGACAGAAGTGTTTCAACAGCATTGTTTTTTCTTTCGCTTTGTGGTTTGTTTTGGTTTGAGAGCCATGCCCAGCAGTCCTCGGGGCTTGCTCTTGGCTCTGTGCTCAGGGATCACTTCAGGCAGGCTCAAAGGAACCAGATATGAGTCGGGCGCAGAATGTGGGTCAGCTACATGCAAGGCCCGCGCCCTGCCTGCTGCACTATTGATTGCTCTGGGCCCCGCAGCAACAGCGAGAACAGCTTCCAACGATATTCCCAATGAATATGGATGCGGGAACCTCAGACTCCCGCATCCGTGTCCGCATCCATCCCTGTTCAGCACTGTAGCTGAACCCTGTCTGGCTCAGTGAGTGGCTGAGCACCCTGAGTACTGCTTGGGCCTCCCAATAATGAAAGGCTTTTAGGGAAGACTGGATCAGGGCCTGGGAGCAGGTGGGGACAGGTCCCAGTTTAGGAAATGTGAAACAGAGAAGCCAAGGCTCGAGTTGATTAAAGATTCTTAGTGACCATGGGGCTAAGTGATGGCACAGAGGGGAGGGTGTTTGCCTTGCACAGAGGACCCGAATCCCACCCCCAACATCCCACAGGGTTCCCCAAGCCTGCCAGGAGTTATTTCTGAGAATAGAGACAGAAATAGCTCCTGAGTGCCACTGAGTATGCCCACCCCCCAAAAAATGATTCTCAGTGACCTTCATTTTTTTGGGGGCCACACCCGTTTGACGCTCAGGGGTTACTCCTGGCTATGTGCTCAGAAATCGCCCCTGGCTTGGGGGGACCATATGGGACGCCGGGGGATCGAACCGCGGTCCTTCCTTGGCTAGCGCTTGCAAGGCAGGCACCTTACCTCCAGCACCACCTACCCGGCCCCTCTCAGTGACCTTTAAAAAGACTCCCTTGGGTCGAAGAGATAGCACAGCAGTAGCGAGTTTGCTTTCCACCCGATCCAGGATGGACCTTGTTTTGATTCCTGGCATCCTATATGGATGGCCAGGTGTGGTTTCTGAGTGCAGAGATGGAGTAACCCCTGAGCACCGCCGGGTGTGACCCAAAAACTGAAATAAAGAAAAAAGAAAAAGAAAGAGAAACTCACTCAGCATTTCCCCAGGACTACCAAAAGAACTGGAAAACCCATGAGCAGGGCCAAAGGAGAACCAAGCTGAAGCCCTCACTCCTGAACCAAATGATGCCAACTATCTGATGCCAAAGTGAGGTTGGCATGGAAGGACAAGGTGCAGGGAAGAAAGGGGTGCAGGGAAAGAAAGAGTGCATAGGATGGGGGGCCGGAGAGATAGCATGGAGGTAAGGCGTTTGCCTTTCATGCAGGAGGTCATCAGTTCGAATCCCGGCATCCCATATGGTCCCCCGTACCTGCCAGGAGCAATTTCTGAGCCTGGAGCCAGGAATAACCCCTGAGCACTGCCGGGTGTGACCCAAAAAATCAAAAAAAAAAAAAAAAAAAAAAGAGTGCATAGGATGGAGTGTAGGGGATGCAAGTTGTGCATCTGGAGCCTCAGGCACGATGTGCCCTGCAGAGCCTGCCCTATCCCTGTGCCCCATCACTGGGTGTAGGTGCTATGTAAGGAGCCAGTACTGCAGCCACCACCACTGGCAGAGAAGGGGAAAATGAAAAGAAGGAATGATGAGCCTGGGGGCTAGAGAGACAGAACAGAATGGCAGGAAGGAAGGATGTTTTCTGTTTGACCCCAGCACCACATAGGCTCCCCCTGAGCCTGACAGGGGTGATCCCTGAGTACAGAACCAGGAGTCCACCCTGAGATGGGTGTGGGCCAAAAAAAAAAAAAAGTTTTACAATATAATGTATGTGCCAAAGCAACAGCATAGCAGGGAGGGTGTTTGCCTTGCAGGCTCCCAACCCAGGTTCAATCCCCAGCATCCCATATGATCTTCTGAGCCTTCAAGGAGTGATTTCTGAATGTAGAGCCAGGAGTAACTCCTGAGTGCTGCCAGGTGTGGCCCAAAATCCAATAAATAAATAGATAATAATAACAAATAATAATAACAAATTTGGACCCAGAGACCTGGTGTCAGACCCAGCAATGGCTTGGGAAGAACCTGGATTCAGTCCAGAAAGGTCAGAACTCACAGCAGCTGCTCCCACTAGCATGCTAAGGGCAAAGCAATGGGTCAGACCCCAGAGAGAGGCAGTGTCGGGGGTTAAAGGGGCCGGCCCACTGCTTGGAGCATATGCAGTCCCCTGGGGTGGGGAGAAGACAGGACCCTGGAAGGTGCTAGAGTGTGTTCACACCCTAGAGGCCTGCGTACAGGGACTCAGGATTGTGTCTGAGATGGCTAGGACAGACCCAGGATTTGGGGGTTTTTTATTATTAATTTTTGTTTTTGAGCTGTATTCAGGGATTACTTCTGGCTCTGCACTCATAAAACATTCCTGGCAGGCTCAAGGGACCATATGGGATGATGGAGATCGAACCCTGTTTGGCCCCACACAAGGCAAACACCCTACCGGCTGGGCTGGGCTATTGCTCTGGCCCCTCAGACCCAAGTATTTGTATTGGAGAAGCAAGCACTGTGGCCCGAGAGGCTGGGATAGAGCCACTGTTTTCTGGGATGGCTCTGTGGTTCCCGCCTAAGACACAAACTGGCCATTAGAGCTGACAGGGAGACTGGATAGTGATAGTCACTGACAGAGAAGGACAGTGTGTGATGCGACAGAAGTGGGCTCTGGGCGATGGCAACAGAGAAGGGACAAGTCACGTGTGTCCTGTTGCACCGGAACGTGGCAGCAGCTGTGATCTGTGTGAATGGCTCTTTATAGGACAGGGATGACCCTGGCTCTGACTGTGAAAGCACCGGGTGAAGTTGCTACACAGACGTGGCTGGAACCGACCTGCGGCCATCTCCCACATTCCGTGTGGAGGGAGCAAGCAGACACACAGGGCAGTGTCGAAGTAGGGGCTGCAGCCTGGAGGGACAGGGCTTGAGGCTCAGCCTGGGAAGGATGGTCCCACCAGCAGACACAGCCAGACAGTCGTCCTTCAGCTGCTCAGAAGTGACCAGTCTCTTGAGACCCATGTGACAACACATGTACACACGAGGAGGCACGTATGGGAAGGACCTGTGTATACAGGGCATTGTCCACATGAAAAGACATGGGACGGGCCCGGAGAGATAGCACAGCGGCATTTGTCTTGCAAGCAGCCGATCCAGGACCAAAGGTGACTGGTTCGAATCCCGGTACCCCATACGGTCCCCTGTGCCTGCCAGGAGCTATTTCTGAGCAGACAGCCAGGAGTAACCCCTGAACACTGCCGGGTGTGGCCCAAAAACCAAAAACCAAAAAAAAAAGAAAAGACATGGGAGACCATGTGTGCATGAGAAACTGCATGGAGATGTGCTCTGTGTATGTTCCTGAAAAGGCAGATGTGAACATGGGGAAGACATAAAAGCACATAAAGAGACTTTTGTGATGAGAAGTGTGCACATAAAAACACATGTGGTAAATGTATGTGTAAGGAGATGTGCGTGTTAAACTGTGAGAAGACATGCGTGGCTAGACAGTGCACATGAGAACATGTATGGTATTATACATGTGAGGAGATATGTGTGTGAGGAGACAAATGGACATGCCTTGCCCAGAGCCGCCTCCACCCACACAAGGGGCCCAGGACAGCGGGTGGTGGTCCTCATTCAGCCAACCAGGGTTCCATCCCTAGCACCCCTTTTGGTCCTTGAGCTGTGTGATAAGCAGGCCCTAGATGCAGAGCCCGGAGTGAGCCCTGAGCATCACCAGATGTGATCCCAAAACAAAAAGTTTATGAATTTTTTTGTGTTTATTGAGACTGTACGTGGAGAAAGACATCTACCTGCAACATGCTATGATGTATGTACACATGAGAACAAATATGTTTGTGGCCCATCTGCATGCACATGAATTATATGTGTGCAGAATGACATCTGCACAGTCATGCCCGAGAGGAGGCAGGCTCTGCTCAGAGGACCTACCCGCTAACCTCTGATCTCTGAGTCTGACCCTCGGATCCAGGAACTCAGCCACTGCAGGAAGCAGGGGAGTGTGGAGGAGGGACTGTGAGCAGAGGTGTGGAGAGGGACAAGGAGCAGGGATGTGGGGGGAAGGGTTGAAAGCCCCTGAGAGCCCATTCCCTCCCCTGAGGTCTGGGTACTAGACAGGGCAGTGTCCTGGGTCCTTCACTAGGGCTGCTCTGTCGGAGTCCCTCCCCCACCACACTACACCTGGGCATGCTGCCCTGTTTGCTTTGTCTGTTTGCTTTTGGGTCATGCCCCAAGGTGCTCAGAGGTCACTCCTAGTGGGTGCAGGGGTTCAGATATGGTGCTGGGAGATGAATTTGGGAGTGCTTCAGCTTTTTCTCCCAGCCCCACTCTGAACCCCAAAGGCCCCAGGAAAGCCAGGAAGTGAGATTTGAGTCACACACTCATTGCTAGTAGCCACCTGACAGTTCTTCCTGGTGCCTCCAGAAGCTGGTGAGTGGGAGTTGGGTTGGGGCCAAGTCACACATCAGACCCCACCCCTCACCTGAAGCCCAGCTCTATGGTAATGGACACTGTCCACCCCCAGGAAACCAGAGCTGAAGGTGTGGCCCCTCCCTGAAACTCATACGTGGCTGGACCCTGAGCAAAGGTCCCTGCACCGGAGCCCAGGCAACAGCCACACCCACCAACACCTCACCTGGCTCAGGGGCACAGCTGGGCCCACCCAGGACAGGAGTAACACCTGGCCTGAAAGGGGGAGCCCCCACCCACAGAGCCAGCACAACACCGGGTCACCAGGCAACCTCCCACTCAGAGGCTCCTGGGATACATCCTGAGTTGGTGGTATATCCTGCATCAGAAACCAAATGTCATGCAGATGGAAAGACAGAGACAAATGAACATGCCTTGCCCAGAGCCGCCTCCACCCACACAAGGGGCCCAGGAAAAGCTGGTGCTGGTCCTACATCCGGCCAACCAGGGCTCCACCCCTAGCACCCCTTTTGGTCCTTGAGCTGCGTAATAAGCAGGCCCTAGATGCAGAGCCAGGAGTGACTTCTGAGCATCACCAGCTGTGATCCAAAAACAAAAAAATTATAAATTTGTATACACCCCTCCCCTAAGTGAATAAAACTGGTAGGCTAGAGTGATAGTACTGTGGGGAGGGTATTTGCCTTGCACACAGCCAACCCAGTTTTCATCCCTGGCATCCCATATGGTCCCTAGCCTGCTGGGAGTAATTTCTAAAATCAGAGCCAAGAGTAACCATTGAGGACCACCGGGTGTGGCCCAAAAACAAAAATGAAAAAGGGACTGGAGGCTGCAACTGTTACCTTGTGGCCCCCCTATGCCCAGCAGGGTCTGGGTATATCTACTGATTCAACACCCTACAGCAAAAACTGTGACAGCAACAGCCCCCAGGGCCAGAGTATGGATGCAGCCATACAGATGCAGAGTATTTGATGCAGCCAAAGGCATGAGTGTGTCCTTGTCATCACAGCCTCAGCACCAATAAGTTGGGGGACGAGGCGCAAAGGAGCAACACTGACCATGTAGTGTTGGCAGTCACTGAGAAAAGCGTCTGCTGAACCCAAAGCCAGAGAGAACCATCAGCCTTCCCCACGTCCCACCAGGGGCCCTGTCAATCCTCAACAGCCCAGCCTCCGCAGGCATCATGTTAGTTCCATGGCCTGAGTTGTGCAGATGAAGTTTTACTGGTTCCCCACATCCTATAACCTGGAACCCTGGGGGCCCCCCACCAGCATCAGAGGAGCAAAGTCTGTACGTGGGGTTTACTGGCAGCCATGACCGCAAAGGAAAATAGAAACAGAAAATGCCGCTGTTCAAGTTGGTTCATCATTAAACCCAGCCATTGCTTGTGTGGAAAAAAGCCTCTTAGAAAGCTGAGTTTTCGACCAGAAATCCAGACTGCTCCCAATCAAATCTGCAGAAGCAAGGTGAGCCCCCCAACAGGAATCTTGGAAGTTGTCCTGTGGGTTGCATCAGAAATATGGTGAGGTGTTTTTTTGTTTGTTTTGTTTTGTTTTGTTTTTGGGCCACACCCGGCGGTGCTCTGAGGTTACTCCTGGCTGTCTGCTCAGAAATAGCTCCTGGCAGGCACAGGGGACCATATGGGACACCGTGATTCGAACCAACCACCTTTGGTCCTGGATCGGCTGCTTGCAAGGCAAACGCCGCTGTGCTATCTCTCCGTATGGTGAGGTTTTTAAGGAGAGACAGAAGCAGCTCAAGAGCAGAGAAGAAGCACATAAGGAAACTTGATTGTCAAGAGCAAAGGTACAGGAGGTAGCAGTGCTGGACAGAATCGAGAGATGGTAGGTGAGAAGGCACACCATCACGGTGGAAGGCACTCAGTGCAGCCCAGTGACAGCGTAGGTGACAAGTCAGCTGCTGATGAAATGGCAGGAAATCCGGGCCTTGACGTCCTAAAGTGACTCAAACAGGGAGGAAAATGAGGAAACGAAACTGAAAGAGGCTTAACAGACCCAAATAAAACAAAACAAATAAAACCAAACCATTAAGAGGGGCTGGAGAGATAGCACAGCAGTAGTGTTTGCCTTACAAGCAGCCAACCCAGGGTTCAATTCACGGCATCCCATAGGCCCCCTGAGCCTGCCAGGAGTGATTCCTGAGTCTGAGCACAGAACCAGGAGTAATCTGAGTGCCACTGGGGGTGGCCCCCCCCCTAAAAAGGGCATGTGGCTGAGTGGTGGCGCAAGCGGTAGGGCATTTGCCTTGCACGTGGCTGACCTAGGATGGACCTGGGTTCATCCCCGGCATCCCATATGGTCCAAAAACAAAAAAGGGGGGGCATTAAGGGGCCAGAGAGATAGCATGGAGGTAGTGCGTTTGCCTTGCATGCAGCAGGATGGTGGTTCGAATCCCGGCATCCCATATGGTCCCCCGAGCCTGCCAGGGGCGATTTCTGAGCATAGAGTCAGGAGTAACCCCTGAGCGATGCCAGGTGTGACCTCCCCCACAAAAAAAAGGCATTAAGAGATGCTAATAGCAGCTCACACGGGAATGAGCTGGGCAAAGAGCAGAAGACCCAACCTGAGAGCAGCTGTAATGGGGAATGGGGGGATAGGGTGGGGGCAAGGGACAGGGGGCTGGGGGGGATGGGGACAGGGGATTGGGGAGGCAAGACAGGGAATAGGATGATGGGACTATGGGACTGGATGGACAGAGGATGGGGGTGGATGGGGAGATGGCAGCCAGGGTGCCAAGGTGTTAGGATGGAGTGACAGGGGGATTGGGAGTGAGTGTGTGTATGGGAGGGATACAAGGGCCAAGGGAACACGGGGAATGGGAAGATGGGGTACTGGATACAGGATGGGGGATGGAGGCTTGTGGGATGGGGATTGGGACAGGGTACGAGGAGATGGGACTGGAGAATGGGATGGATGGGGCAGAGGGACAAGAAGACAGGATGGGGATGGGATGGGGTTGGAGAATGAGAGGATGGGGGATGGAACAAAGAAATGTGGGACCAGGGCGATGAGGACAGGGAAAATGGGGGATGGGCCAGGGATCAGGGAATGGGTGGTCATAGGCCTGGGGGGGTCAGTGTGTCCCCAGGAAGGGCACACTCACCACCAACTTCAGCTAGGTTGAGCCATGGGTTCTCCCTCACCCCAGGCCTCAACAGGTATGAACGGTGGAGGTTCCAAAGCGGCTGGTTGGGCTAAAGGATGTGGGGTCCAGTGCAGGGACCCCAGGGCTTCTCTGGGTCCAAGCTGCCCTCCTGAGAAAGGACATGGAGCAGCCCCCTGAGGAGAGAGAGGTGACCCCAGGGGGTGTAGAGGATGGTCTCGGTCTCGGGGCCTTGGGCACCACGCTTACCACTTCCTGCCGGTCTGACATCCTCCAGCACTGGGGGCCACTAGGAGCTGTGGACAGGGCTCAGGGTTGTGTGCAGTGGGCTGGGAGCTCCTTACTGCCCCCTTGCTTCCAAGTGAGGCTTAACCACCAAGTTCCCAGACACACCTGCCACCTAAGTCACAAGGGGTCGTGGGGAATAGCATCCCATCCTACTGGCCCATCATCTTCTCCATTGGCCTCCAGTAACCAACCACAAGGCCGGGTGGCTGAGTAAGGGGGCAATGTGATATAGGGTCGCCCCCTATATCTTGGATCTTCAAGGCTCTGCCCACTTCCCCCTAGAGGACCCCCCAGTGTCCTAGCATGGCCAGGCTGAAGTCTTAAATCATGGCCCAATTCCCTCATTCTTCTTTCAGCCCATGACACCCTGCACCAGCAAGCCCATGGCCAGTGGGCATAGGAAAAGCCCACAGACGTCAGTGCTGGGGATGTCAGGGACACTGGGGCTGTGGAGGGTCACAGCCGCTGAGTACAGCCGGGAGGGCCCTCAGTGGGGGCCATATTGGCCTATGGGAAGGCTCAGCGCTCAGGAAAACTGGTCAGGAGTACTGAGTTGTCTTTGAGTCGACCCACATATCTCTCCCCGGACATGAACACCAACTATGAAAAATGCTTTTATTTGAAATCAAAGTACCAAGCAGATACTTTCAAAACAACGTACAAAGTGGAGTCCAGGTCCCTCTGCCCCTCAGTGGGCCAGGGGACCTGGGGGACCCTGGGTCTCCCCGAGGCTTGGATCGGCCCTGCCAGACGGCAGACAGTCTTGGGCAACAACCCCCCACCCACAGTTGGACGCACATGTGGTCCCCAGAGTCTTAGGACTCAGTAAAAATGAGTTAAAAAAACGTGGACAGACACCAATAGGGAAGGAGGAACAACACACAGAACCAGCCAACGGGGACAAACCAGAGAAGCAGAGAACCACCCAGTACACAGTCCCTCAGGGAAGCCCAGAAAGGGGCTCCAGCCTCAGGGCAGGAGATGTGGTCTGGCATGGGGTCCTCAGCATCTGCTTGCTGGAGACTGACCACCCCCAGCTGCAAGAGCCACAGTTCCCACGGGTCTGTCTGTGGGAACACTGTACGGGGGGCAGGGATTCCTTAGGAGCCAGGGTGAGTTTGCACAAACCCAGGCCCACCTGAAGCCAGGTCCCACCCAGCTCTGTCCTGCCCGTGTGTCTCCGAGGCCGACTCCGTGGGCTCAGCAGCAGCGCCACCATCTGTCCGTTCCAGAAAGCGGACCTGGGGCTGCCACACTAACCCTACAGAAAACTGTGGGAAGTAACCAAATCCATAGGATCCATGCGATTCCACTCTTGGGGACAGTCCCCAAGGCAGGTGTCACTGACGTTCCCCCCAGAGGCTCAGACCCGGGGAGGGCAGTCTTGGGCACCTCCATGCCCGCCCGTCTGCCAGGCACCCCGCTCAGGGCATGTGTAAACAGTGTTAATGAACAACAGATGAGAAACTACATCCCCCCCACACCCCGAGAAAAAGGGAAGTTTCTAACTCGAGCCCAGCAGCTCATTCACTCCCACTTGTCCCTTTGCATCTTCATCTGTTTGGCGTCTCCTCTCTTTGGTTCAGCAGCCCCTGGGGCCCACCAGGCCAGGCCATTGCCCGAGAGGCCAGCCTGTGTCCTCGGCGGCTCCCTGGACCCCGGCTACTTGTGCTCAGGGCCCTCGGTCATGGCTGCCACCTCAAGGGCAGCCGTGTGCTCCTCTGGCCCTGGGGCTGCGCCAGCACCCTCCACTGTGCCCGTGGGCACCAGCACCGTGCTGGCCCCCGGGGAAAGCTGTGTCACGTTCTGCAGGGCCGGGCCCAGGCCGGGCAATGTCAGCAGCTGCAGGGGGCTCACCACCTTCACCACGGTGCTGCCGTCCTGCATGGCTGCGGTGCTCAGCACCGTGAGGCTGGAGGCGTCGGGGTGCAGCTCCACAGTGCCAGGGAAGGTGGGGCCCGAAGAGGCCAGCACCGTGTAACCGCCGAGCAGTGGTGAGGCTGGGGAACCGGTGGCGGGAGGAGCCTGTTGGGGGCCCTTGCTGAGTACAGGTGATGGCAGCGTGGACAGCACCTTGCCCAGGGGGACGCCGGCCAGCTGGGAGACGGGCACGGCCGGGGCGAGGCCTGAGTGTGCCAGCACCTGGGAAGCCACGGCAGCAGGACCCGATGAGGCCCTGGCCAGACGAGGCCGCTTCATGGGGGGCGGCAGGGACACGGGCGTCAGCGTCATGAGCACGTTGCTGAGGTGCTGGGACTTGTGCTTGAGCTCCTTGGCCCGTCGGCGGTGCTCATCACATTGCTGCTCCAGCGCTGCGGGGGGTGGGAGGAGGTCCAGGGGAAACAGCATGAGGCCAGGGCAGGTGGGAGGCCCGGCCTGGCCCAGCCACCTCGCCGCAGGGGAAGGGGACCTCACTATGGGCCTCTTCATAGGACAGAACCTCCTCACAAGGGTGGGATCTTATAGGAAGGAAGCCTCATCACAAGGAGAGGGGCCTCATCCTGGGGGCAGAGCCTCACCACAGGGCAGGGCCTCATCATGGGGGGAGCCTCAACGTGGGGCTGGGCCTCACCGTGAGGTCGAGCTCAATACTAGGACAGAGCCTCGGCACTAGGATGGGGTCTCGTCACAGGGGCTCAGAGCCTCCCCGGGTGTTCCAAGTCTCATCCCAGGCCACCACCACCCCCCCCCCCCCCGTGGGGAGCCAGGAAGCACAACTTTAGCACTCCTGGGAGAATCCCACCAAGAAGACTCACAGGGTGCTCCGTAGTGCTCCAAGGGGAAGAGGCCATGCTCACATGGCCCCACTCGAGCCACTGAAGGCGCCCACTACCCAGACAAGCCTGCGGGTACCTGCTAAGTCACGGGCATACTGCTCCCGGGAGCGGTCCATCTGGCACTTATGGCTGGCCAGCACTTTCTTCACCAGGTCCAGCATGCCAAAGTTCTGCACAATGTTGTTGAGGAGGACGGCATCTGTGGGGAACAATCAGTGAGCCCCGGACAGGCTGGACTTGGGCCTCCAGCAGAAGACGAGCAGGGTAAGGGCAGAGAATGGGCAGGACAAGGTCAGGGTGAGTCTAGGGTGACGGCTGGTTGTGGGCAGGGAGTGTAGCTGTGGTGCAGAGTGGGTGAGGGCAGGATATAGGCACAGTGTACACTAGGTGTGGACAGAATATGGTCCAGGTGTAGGCTGGGTGTGGGCATGGTAAAGACTGAGTGGGGACAGGAAGTAGGCCTGGTGGAGACTGGGTATGGGCATAGTAGAGACCAGTGGTCCTCAAACTACAGCCCTCGGGCCACATACTGTATTTGTTCCCGTTTTGTTTCTTCACTTTGAAATAAGATATATGCAGTTTGCACAGGAATTTGTTCATAGTTTTTGTTTTTATACAGTCCGGCCCTCCAATGGTCTGAGGGACAGTGAACTGGCCCTGTTTAAAAAGTTTGAGGACCACTGGTATAAAGTGGGGACAGGAAGTGGACATGGTGTAAACAGGGATAGTGTAGAGGGGGTGAGGACAGGTTGTGGCAGAAAACCCTCATCTGTCCTCACCTCTAAGCTGCAGTGGGGGGTCCTGGGCTCGCTGCTGGAGGCCCCGCATGGTCTCAACGAGCTCCTGGTGGAACTCCTGGATGACCTCGTCTAGCAATCCTGCATCCTTCAGGCCCCGCCAGAAGGCAAATGTGTCATCTGGGAAGAGAAGCAGGAACCACGTTCCAGGGAAGGCCAGGCCAGTGTAGTCGAGAGCAGACCGGTTGACTCAGGGCTCAGAGCCTGGCACTGAGACCCTAAGCCCCCGACCTGCACCCCGCCCATCCCCCAAACAGCCCCCGTACCTCCAATGGCCGTGGTCCAGTCACTGGGGTCCTCACAGGTCTCTATGGTGATGGTAGCTGGGGAGCCATTCACTAGAATCAAGATGGGACAGTTGCAACAGACTGACCTGGCCCAATACCTTGAGTCCACTCAGGATGGGCTAGAAGCGCACACCCATAGGCAGGGACAGGGGCACGCACACATGCGAACAAGCATGGCGCAGGCACACACACACATAGACACAGGCGCACATGCATGCTGACACACAGATACAAACAAAGATACAGGCAGACATGGATACAGCCTCCCACGGGGAAGGAAACCCCCGTCTGCGCAGCAGTGCCAAAGGCACAGTCCCTCTCATCACCCATCTCACAAGGACAGAATCAGAGATGGAGACGGAGAGGGCTCTGTTCGGCCATCACCATCATGGGATCCTCATGCAGGTAGCGTCTGCACTGCCCAGTGCTTTGTGTGTGCT
Organism: Suncus etruscus; assembly: GCF_024139225.1. Taxonomy (NCBI): domain Eukaryota; kingdom Metazoa; phylum Chordata; class Mammalia; order Eulipotyphla; family Soricidae; genus Suncus; species Suncus etruscus. The sequence goes on from NC_064854.1 coordinate 9,563,765, forward strand.
GTGAGATACTCCTTCCCCCAATGCCTTAAACTTTCTTTCTTTCTTTTTTTTTTTTTTTTGATTTTTGGGCCACACCCAGTGACGCTCAGAGGTTTACTCCTGGGTATGCACTCAGAAATCACTCCTGGCTTAGAGGACCATATGGGACACCAGGGATCAAACCAAGGTCCTTCCTAGGTCAGCCGTGTGCAAGGCAAACGCCCTACCTCAGTGCCTTCACTCCAGCCCAGCCCTAGACTTTCTATTGAAATGTTAATATCCCCTGGATAGCCAGACCCACCCATTCCTGGGATGGGGAGGGGGTATCTTGAATGGAGAATATAAGGTATGGCCTGGGGGGAAGGAGAGAAAGAAAAGGAGCAAGGAATCATGGACAGCAGCAGAAAAGAAGCTGCTTGGAAGAAGCTTAGAACAGAAGCCATGTGAAGAAATGCACAGGGAAGTTAGGGCCATGAAATAAAGCTGGCTGACTCCTGAAACTTTAACTGACTGCCTGTGAATTTTCTGTGCCATTATCCTGCACCTTCAGATCCTCAGGTGGAAGGGGTAAAGGCACCATGCAGAGAAAGACCTCACCTCAAACTAGGACTATATATTTTATATTTACACAACAGTATGCTAGGATGTAATGCCCTATCTGCACATAATGTATGAGTGCACCAAAAAGTTTATGTACCCATGAACTTATGTATGTGTATATGTGCTTATACATGGGTGCCATGTATGTATTGTATATGTGCTGTGTTCACTACTGCAGTTATGTGCCGTACTCATTTTCTCTGCTGTGGCCCACATGCTTGCTATGTATACTTTGTATCTGTGTGTCCCATGTGCAAAGGGCATGCCCATGAGTACACCCATGCTCTTGTTTGCTGCGTCCACGCATGTCTGCTAGGACCAGTGCACTACCGCTGCATATGTATCCCGGCATCTGTGAGTAGCACATGGGTATTGGCATGCTTGGGTATCTGCCGTCTGTGCTGCTCATGTGCACAAAGCGTGCTCTCAAGTAGGCCTGTGCCTAAAGACAGCTGCACTTACCGTCGGCAGTGGCGGGGGTGAGTGGGATGTACTCGGCGGAAGTGGGGCTACTCAGGGACACGCGGGCGCCCGACAGGTCGATCTTGGTGCTGCGGCAGGTGTTGGAGCAGACTTTGTCATGTTGGTAGAAGTCCAGCTCCCCCGAGTCCATGATCTTCCTGAGGCACAGCAGGGATAGGCACCTGCGTGAGCAGCTTTGTCTCAGCTGCTCACCTGGCTGGGGCCGCCACGGCAGGGCTCTGCTCACTGACGCATAGGGTGGGCATTGCCCAGCGTGAGCAATGCCCACATCGAGCTCTGCCCTGCCCTCGTTTCTCTGTGAGTGTGCTGGCCCCCCATGTCCTGCACCCCGGCCCTGGGGTGCTCGGTGGACGCTGTGTCTGATGTGGGCTCGGGGAGCCATATGTGCAGTCAGGGCTCTCCAGACCTGTGACGGCTGCCCTTAGGGCTTCACCAGGAGCTTCTGTGGCTTGTTAGGCTTCCCCAGCCGTCTCTCGAACTCTCCCAGGAGCCCCAAGTGAACGTTTGTAATTCACCCATTTTCACTGCAGAAATCTGGGAGAACCTGGGACAGCCAGGCAGCTGACCACACTGAGGAATGGACCGGGCATCAGTGACCTCACCATCCTCCCACACCTCCCCCACCAGCCCTGCTCAGGGTCAGGGATAGGGGACCTGGGTAAGATGACCTCTCTGATTTTCAGGCCAGACGAAGACTTCCAGGTCCCAGCCCAGGTGGGCTAAAGGGCAAGGACTTCAGGTTGATGCTAGGAGCCACAGTGGAAAACCACAGGGGTAAGCATATAAAGGGAGGGAGGGAAGGAAGGAGAAAAGAAAGGAGGAAGAGGAGGGACGAAATGAAGAAAAAGAGGGAAGGAGAGATGGAGAGGAGGAAGGCAGAGCCTAACCGGGAGAGGAAGGGGAACAGCAAAGTCAAGGCAGAGGAAGAAAAGGAAAGGCGGGCAGAGGAGAGTGGAGGAGGAAAGGGGAAGGCAGGAGTGGGAAGAGGAGGCCAGAGGAGGCGGAGAAGGGCAGAGGACAGCAACCACATGCAGCAGGCCATGCCCAGAATACAGTGGGCACTCTGAGTGTGGCTGCAGAGAAGGCCCAACCAGGCACGCACAAGGACACAGGATCTGTTTTAAGTGGGGACTCTAGAGCCCCACGGCCCCCAGAAACCAAGCCCCACAGTGGGCCAGAGTGGGACAGGCGCACCTGAGCATGATGCCATTCATCCGGATCGCTCTCTTCCAGTCCTTGAGCGTGGACTTGCCCGCCAGGTGCACAAACTCCTTGGGACTGATCACATGCTCATCATACTGCCGAAGACAACCAATGGTAGTAGGTCAGGATGGTCCCACCCAGGGTCCCTGTGGGGGCTGACCATAAAGGGGTCATGGAGAGCAAGGGACCGAGAACCATGGCTCAGACTCATCCCCTAGGCACCTCAGACATGCAGTTTCTGGTAACAGGAACTTGGGGAAGGGGTCTGAAGTGATGGCTCTGCACTCAGGAATCATTCCTGGTGGTGCTTGGGGGACCCTACAGGATGCTGGAGATCAAACCCGGGTCGTCTGTGTGCAAGGCAAATGTCCTCCCCAGGGGCTGGGAAGGTGGCGCTAGAGGTAAGGTTAGAGGTAAGGTGTCTGCCTTGCAAGCGCTAGCGTAGGACGGACCGTAGGATCCCCCAGTGTCCCATATGGTCCCCCCAAGCCAGGAGCAATTTCTGAGCGCATAGCCAGGAGTAACCCCTGAGCATCAAATGGGTGTAGCCCAAAAACCAAAAAAAAAAAAAAAAAGTCCTCCCCACTGAGGTATTGCTCCAGTCATTTATTTTTGCAGTGTTGTGACCACCAGGGCTGCCTGTGAGCTCTGTACCTCTGCACAGGGCCTGAGTGCTCCCCACTCAGGGTAACTACAGACTGCAGGGCGAGTGCCTGGGGTCTCAGGATGAGCCTCCCCCACTTCCCTGCCTCCCACCCCACAGAACCTACACTCCTCCCTTCGGCACCATCTACCCAGATGCAGTCTCTGCCCTATCTCTGCTCGTCTTTACTCTAGCACTGTCATTACTCTAGCCCTGTTATTACTCCACCTTTACTTCCACGTCATTATTACTCCAGCACCATTATTACTGTCTTTACTCCAGCACCATCATTACTCCGTCATTACTCCAGCAGTCTTCGGTTCTGGCAAGCTCCAATGGTGCTCAGGGATCACTCACTCTTGGCCAAGTCTGGGAGCCAGCACAGTGCCAGCTGTTCTGGGGCCTGCTTGGTCGTGGCTTCCCGCACACAGGCACAACCCCCTCTACCTTCCGGGCACCTCATGCTCTGCTGTGGCCTAACCCCCAGTCCGGCTCAATGGCAAAGTCCCTGGGTCCTCGTCCACTTGGCCTAGAAGGTTCTGGGAGTGTCTGGGGACTGTGCGTGAAGTGGGCCTGACGTCATTCTCCCAGGGCAGGGGACGGGGCCCACCCTGAGGACTACCCTGAACCTACTGGAGGAGGCAGAGCAGTGCTGGCCTGTCCCTGTCTCAGCCCCAGGCCTGAGCCTCTCCGACTTCCCGCCAGCTCCAGAGGCAGGTCGGCCAGAGCCCCTGCCGCACACTGGCAAGCCGAGAGGCATCGCTGGCTGCACCCTCACCTGCACACACTTCACGTTGATACCGGGACACACGAACTTCCTCCAGATGAGGTTAGCTCTGCTCTCCCCACAGGTGATGGGGTACACGATTTCGGCCTCCAGGCTGTCATCCTCCTCAGTCATCTTCACTTCTCACCGACAGGCAGGAGGGAGGTAAGAAAAGAGCGTCAGGAGTTTCTGGTGTCACCCACTGGAGCACCGTGGGAAGGCACCAACTCTGGCCCAGGCTCTTGACACCCTGACGGGCCAGGCCACTCCTAGGATGGATGGCTGTGTGGCTCCTACCTAGCACAGCCTCCTTGAGCTGCGAGGACGCGCTGAAGGCAGCAGCGGCGGCGGCGGCGGCATTCTCTGTCTCCATGTGCTCCTCGGTCAGGTCAGCCCTGGAGAAGCAAAGCAGGCTGAGCCCCAGCCTGGCCACGCAGCCTGAGGGGGAGCGGTGCTGGGCCTCTGGGGGGGGGGCCTCTGGCTGTTCTTTCCTCCCTCAGCAGTGTCTCAGACTCACCATTGCTACCCCACTTTATCTATTTTGGTTTTGGGGCCATCCCCGCGGTGCTCAGGGTTGACTCCTGGCTCTGCCCTCAAGGATCATTCTTGGCAGGTTTCAGGGAGCATCTGGGGTATCAGGGATAGAACTGGGTCAGCCCCCATGCAAGGAAAGCGCCCTGCTATCTCTTAGATCCCAAAATATTAGCTTTGTTTTGTATTGTTTTGTTTTTGGGCCACACCTGGTGACATTCAGGGGTTATGTAATCCTGGCTATGCACTCAGAAATCGTTCCTGACTTGGGGACCATATGGGACACTGGGGATCAAACCCAAGTCCATCCTGGATCAGCCACATGCAAGGCAAACGCCCTACTGTTGTGTTATCACTCCAGCCCCCCAAAATATTCACTTCTAAAAGAAAAATCAGGGGCCGGAGAGATAGCGTGGAGGTAGGGCCTTTGCCTTACATACAGAAGGATGGTGGTTCGTATCCCGGCATCCCAGATGGTCCCCCAAGCTTGGCAGGAGCAATTTCTGAGCATAGAGCCAGGAGTAACCCCTGAGTGCTGCCAGTTATGACTCAAACGCCCCCCTCCAAAAAAAAAAAAGAAAAATCAAATCACCATTTGATCGCCAGCCTCAGGTCATCTCACACCAAAGTAAATGCAGAGAAAGCAAATGTGAGGAAGAAGCTGAAGCAAGAAAAGGGTAGAGCAGGAGAGATAGCATGGAGGTAGGCATTTGCCTTGCATGCAGAAGACGGTAGGTTCGAATCCCGGCATCCCATATGGTCTCCTGAGACTGCCGGGAGTGATTTCTGAGCGTAGAGCCAGAGGTAACACCTGAGCACTGCCAGGTGTGACTCAAAAAAAAAAAAAAAAAAAGGGGGGGGAGGGTAAAAGAAAGGTAAACTTGAGGGGCCTTAGTGATAGAACAGCAGGAAGAGCATTTGCCTCACATGTGGCTGACCCAGGTTCGATTCCCGATCCCTGGCATCCCATATGGTCTCCTGAGCCTTCCAGGAGTGATTCCTGAGCACAGAGCCAGAAGTAACCCCTGGGTACTGCCAGGTGTGGTGCAAAAATCAAACAAACAAAAAGATGAATGGTTTCAAGCAGACATATTTTCTTTAAAATGATAATAGAAGGGCCCGGAGAGATAGCACAGCGGCATTTGCCTTGCAAGCAGCCAATCCAGGACCTAAAGTGGTTGGTTCGAATCCCGGTGTCCCATATGGTCCCCTGTGCCTGCCAGGAGCTATTTCTGAGCAGACAGCCAGGAGTATCCCCTGAGCACCGCCGGATGTGGCCCAAAAACAACAACAACAAAAAAAATGATAATAGAAGGGTGCTTGCTTTGGCAGCACATATACTAAAATTGGAACGATACAGAGAAGATTATCATGCCCCTGTGCAAGGATGATACGCAAATTTATGAAGTGTTCCATATTAAAAAAAAAAAAAGAAAGAAAGAAAAAGAGAATAGAAGGTGTCAAGGATAACACAGGAGTTAAGATGCTTAAGAAGGAATCAACGGGCCCGGAGAGATAGCACAGCAGCATTTGCCTTGCAAGCAGCCAATCCAGGACCTAAGGTGGTTGGTTCAAATCCCGGTGTCCCATATGGTCCCCCGTGCCTGCCAGGAGCTATTTCTGAGCAGACAGCCAGGAGTAACCCCTGAGCATCACCGGGTGTGGCCCAAAAAAAAAAAAAAAAAGACATAGCATCCTAACTGGGCCCGGAGAGATAGCACAGCGGTGTTTGCTTTGCAAGCAGCCGATCCAGGACCAAAGGTGGTTGGTTCGAATCCCGATGTCCCATATGGTCCCCCGTGCCTGTCAGGAGCTATTTCTGAGCAGACAGCCAGGAGTAACCCCTGAGCATCGCCGGGTGTGGCCCAAAAACCAAAAAAAAAAAAAAAAAAAAGAAGGAATCAACAGGGCAGACCAGAGTTTGATTTTTGGCATCCCATATGGTCCCCTGAACCTGCCAGGATTGATTTCTGAGCATAGAGTGAGCAAGCCTGGAGCAATGCCTGAGCAGCGCCAGGTGTGGCTAACCCCCAAAAAAAAGAAAAAAGAAAAAATGGGGCCAGAGTGATAGCACAGTAGTAGGGCACTTGCCTTGCTTGGGGCTGACCCAGGATGGACGCAGGTTTGATCCCCACTGTCCCATATGATCCCCTGAGCCAGGAGCGATTTCTGAGCACATAGCCAGGAGTAGCCCGAGCATCACTGGGTGTGGCCCAAAATCCAGAAAAGGAAAAAACAAAAAAAGAAAAGAAAAGAAAAAGAAGGAATCAGGAGTGGAGAAGAGTGAAGAGAAAAAGAGGGGCTGTGGGGGAGAGAGGGCTAGGTGGAGGGGTGGAGAAAGGGGAAAGGAGTGAGAGGGAAAAGGAGTGGGGGGAGAGGAAGAATAAAGAAAAAAGGGGGAGAAAGGTCAGATAGGAAGGAGTGTGAAGAGGAGGGAGGATGGGAGAAGATGAATGAGGTGATAGGAGGAAGAAGGGAGTGGGTGAGAGGGCAAGACGGTAAAGTAGGGAGGAGGGTTGGGGAAGGTAGGCGATGGGGAGAGGGTCAGAGGTTACTGCCTTCCAACCCAACAGGTACTTGGGTCCCTCTGCCTTGGGGACCGGAGGAGCAGCCCTTTGAGAGGTGCCTGTGGTTGCTGCCACGGTGACACAGCAGAGATGGGCTCTGGAGACTGCCACCACCCAGGGACAGGGTGGGCTGGTCATCCTGAAATACCAGGAGGACTGAGTGTAGGCTGTGTCCCATCCAAGTCCTCCTTGACCACCTCCTTGTCCAGGGAGGCAACAGGGACTGGACCTGCTCGAGGCAGTGCCCGGGTACCCAGTAGCAGCAGGGATGGGACTCAGGACATCACTTCTGGAAGACAGGCCATACTCTGGGACAGAGCTGCGGGGACAAGACACGTGTCCACCAGCCCCATTCCAGGAACCACAGGGCCAGGGAGCCAGCTGCCCACCACAGCCAAAGGGTATGAGGCGAGAGATGAGTTGGCAAAAAAGAACCCGGATACTGCCCATGGCTTCCTTTGGAAATGCTGAGAGATGGAACTGGGGGAAGGCACTTGCCCTCGTGTGGGTTCGATCCCTGGCACCACATAGGATCTGCCGGGAGTTATCCCTGAGCACCGCAGAGTGTGGGGCAGAAACAAAGGTAAAGAAAAACTTTCCAGCCAGGGGTCCAGGGGATCTTATCCGGAGACCATCAGCACATTTTCAGACAGCAGCAGTGAGGAAGTGTCACAAGAGCTGCTTTGGGCCACAAGCTACATGCCCTCTACCAATCAGGTACCAGTCTGAGCACTGGGCCACCACCCACAAAGCCCCTCCCAGAGAACTCAGAATCCCTCCTACACAGCCCACCCCAGACTCCACAGGCCCCGCCACAAGCCTATAAGAGGCACCCACGAAGCCCATAAGCCTTGCTTACAAAGCCCCTCCCATAAAGTTCCCAGGCCCTGACCACAGGCCACACCCACAGCCCCGCCCATGAAGCCCACAGGCCGCTCATGACAGGGGCTCACAGGGACCTGCAGGACACCTTCTCCCCCGGAACGCTTGAGGCCTACGGGCAGGTGACCTACCCGTGTGAGGCCAGGTTGGTGGTCACCAACACAGTCTTCACCTCCTCCACGCCGCTGCCATCCATGGCAGTGTCCGGTGTGGTCACCACCACCACCTCCTCCATGTGGACGCTCACATCTGGAGTGGCCATGGCCAAGATCTCGGGACTCACAGGGACAGGGCCGCTAGTCCTGCGGGAACAAAGGATGGAGCCGAGCCACGTCACGTCACATCACGTCACGTCACGTATCCTGTGTTGTCCCAGTGCCTGTCTCTGAGCATGCCCGCGGGCCCAGTGCACCTGAGGGGGACCTGTCTCTCTCCGAGTACCTGCAAGGCCAGTGCCTACTTGCTGCACTACTGCTCCTGCCCCAAACACTTAATGAGTAAATATTTAGAAACGTCCTACACGCCATTCTGTCACTCTGGCCCCTCCCAAACTTTCTAAATAAATTTCAATAAATAATTTTCTGACAGGCCTGAGCAACAGCACAGTGGGAGGTCATTTACCCAGCAAACTGGATTCAGTCTCCAGCATTCCATATGATCCCCCAAGCTTACGAGGCGTGATTCCTGAATGCAGAGCCAGGAGGAACCCCTGAGCACTGAGGGATGTGGTCCAAAAATAAACCAACTAAAACTCTTTCTTCACCGGTGAGTGGGGCTGGACAAGGCAAATAATGCCTCGCAAGTGGCTGACCTGGGTTCATCCCCTGAGCACCACTAAGGAACGATAGCATAGTGGCAGGGCATTTGCCTTGCACGCAGCTGACCTGGGAAGACCCAGGTTCGTTCCCGGCATCCCATATGGTCCCAGGAGCCTGCCAGGAGCGATTTCTGAGTGCAGAGCCAGGAGTAACCCCTGAACACTGAGGGATGTGACCCCAAAAAAAAAAAAAAAAAGCCTAGGAAAGGCAAGAAAGTGAAGAATATGGAAACTGCTGAAGGCCACAGACTTGGCTGAGGGTCAAGTACAGGCTCAATCACGCTGGCTGGAATATTCCAGATTCTTGCTTTTATCAGCTCGTAATGATGCAAGGACAGCGCAAGCCCAGCACCGCCCGTACATGTGACTGACACTGTACTTGCAAAACAACCCTTCATCCCCATCACCTTCGCTTCTACAATTACGTTGTGGTTGAGCTGCAGCCTGTGCAGCGTTTGGGGTCACTTGCATGGGTGCCCAGGGGCGGGGCCCCAAGCTCTCGTGGAAAGAATCAGTTTGAGACATACCCTAGGTTCTTGGGGTCTGAGTCAGAGACAGAACAGCAGGGAAAGCGATCGCTCACCTTGCATGAGGCAGGGTTCAACCCTCAGTACCCCATAGGGTTCCCCAGCCCACCAAGAGTAAACGTTGAGCATCGCCGGGCAAGGCCCGAAATCAAACCAAAAAGAGAGCTGGATTTCTTTCTTTTTTTTTTGGTTTCTGAGCCACACCCAGTGGTGCTCAGGGATTACTCCTGGCTCTGCACTCAGGAATCACTCCTGGCAGGCTCAGGGAACCCTATGGGATGCCAAGAATCAACCCTGGTTGGCCACGTACAAGGCAAACACTCCCCTCCCCACCCCCCAATGTGCTATCACTCTAGCCCAGGCTCCTTTCTTAGGTGGGCACGGGAGGCCCCACACAAGGAGGAATCCACACACCAAGCCAGAAAGGCCCCATGACCAGACCCTGGTTCTGTGAAGCTATGTGAAGAGGTGGAAGGATGCACACTGGGAATTTGGGCCAGAGTGATGGCACAACAGTTGGGTGTTTGTCAATTCGGGTTTGGTCTCCGGCATCCCATAAAGTCCTTTGAGCCTACCAGAAGCAAATTTTTGCAAGGCAAACGCCCTACCGCTGTGCTACCACTCCAGCCACAACAGAGCGATTTCTGGTCACTGAGCCAGGAGTAACCCTGAGTGCCGCGGGGTGTGGGCCAAAAAAACAACAAACAAAAAGACAAGGACGCATGCTGGGAATTCTCAGGGACGTTCTCTGGGGAACCAGGCCGTTCCATTTCCAAATGCCCCAAGATGCTCACATCGGGCAGGAGTTCTGACTGACAGCTGAGTAGTGTCAGGGCACAGAGGTCCCCTGACGGCAGGAAACGTCTGTCCTGGACACCCAGGATTGTGGTCCCAGGAATCACCAGCCGAGTCTCCAGGGTTGTGGCTCCTCAGCTGACTTGAGCCAATAGCAGATTGACTAGAAGTTGCAACAATGAATTCCTTTAAGTCTAAAATGTAACTTTTTGGGGGCGGAGCGATAGCACAGCGGTAGGGCCTTTAGGACTCAGGTTCAATTCCCGGCATCCCATATAGTCCCTCGAGCCTGCCAAAAGTGATTTCTGAGTGTAGAGCCAGGACAAACCCCTGAGCGCCTCCGTGACCCAAAAACAAAGAAAAAATAAACAAATAAAATGCAAATGTTTAGGGGCTGGAGCGATAGCATAGCGGTAAGGCATTTTGCCTTGCACGCAGCCAACACAGGATGGACGGTGGTTCGAATCCTGGCATCCCATATGCCCCGCCCCAGCCTGCCAGGAATGACTTCTGAGAGCAGAGCCCGGAGTGACCCCTGAGCGCCGTCGAATGTGACCCAAAAACCAAAATGAAATCAAATAAAATGCAAATGTTTAAGTTCTGAGCTTTGAAACCAAGTAAAAAGCAATGAAACTTCCGTTGCCAGGTGCCACTGGCCACCCAAACTGCAATGGCAAAGCCCGTCCTGCTGCCAAAGCTGCTCCAGATGTTCAGGTGAAACTATTGATCTGGGTTCCATCCCGCCCAGGACACCGGCATCAAGTACCCACCCAAACAGCAGCAGGAGTGCCCTGAGCTAACGCCAGCCAGGTGCAGCCTCCCCCGTCCCCCGCCCCACTGCTGAGATGTAGCCCCAGAAGCAACCCACTAGTAGTGGTCGGAAACCTTTTTTTCCAATTGAGCCAAATCTCGCCAAAATTAAAATTTATTTTGAGAGCCACACAGGGCGCAACTGACAGAGGCTAGGAGCAGAGTCCTGACTTCTGGAGCGGCTGCCCGGCACACAGAAAAGGCAAATTAAAAGTGTAAAGAGGGGGCCGGGCGGTGGCACTAGAGGTAAGGTGCCTGCCTTGCCTACGCTAGCCTAGGACGGACCGCGGTTCGATCCCCCGGCGTCCCATATGGTCCCCCAAGCCAGGAGTGACTTCTGAGCGCATAGCCAGGAGTAACCCCTGAGCGTCACCGGGTGTGGCCCAAAAAAAAAAAAAAAAGTGTAAAGAGCCACATGTGACTCGAGAGCCGCAGGTTGCCGACCACTGCACTAGACAAAAGAGCAGGTCACAAAGGTGACAGCAAATAGTGTAGATAGGGGCCCGAGTGATAGCACCGTGGTAAGGGTGTTTGCCTTGCATGTGGCCGACTCTGAATTTAAAATTCAATCTCCAGCATCCCATACGGTCCCCTGAGCTGCCAGAATTACTGAGCACAAAACCAGGAATAATCCCTGAGTGCCTCAGGGTGTAACCCAAAATGCAAACGAAAAAGAAAACAGAGTAAACAGAGAAGTCTCCCGGAAGAAACTCATGCCCTAGCAATGGAGGGAGGAGCTTTCCCTGGGGTGCCCACAGGGGCCTTGCTTCACTCACAAAATAGCACAGCAAGCCTTGCACACACCAGGACCATAATGTCCCCAAGCTTGCCAGGAGTAATGAGTCCCTAAGCACCATGGGTGTAGTCAAATCACAAAACTAAATAAATAAAAGTAGACCCTTTAGGACTCTTGCAAGCCCCACCACTGAAACCAAACCCCCACTGAGTCACGTCTGCGGGGATGTGGTCCCTCATCAGCACCACCAACAGAAAGGAACGAGTGTTGCTCTTTGTGCCCCAAGATCAGAGGAAGCACTTCAGTGGCCATTCTCCACTCTACTGGCTGTGGGGAAATTAGAGGCGCCTAGACCCTGGTCAGTGGGAAGGTGGCTCCTACGGGGACACACACACACTCTAAAACACACACCTAAACACACACACACACACACACACACACACACACACACACACACACACACACACGATAGGGCACAGGCAGGGGACACGGTGCTGTGACACAGTTCCCACCACCAGAGCAGCACTGCTGGTCTAGGAGCAAGGGTGCCCAGACAGACTCCCTGGGGTCGAGTAAGTGGGGGGAGCACTGTCCTGGGGGTCAGGAAAACGGGGAGAGATGCAGACCTAGAGCTCAGAGGAACATGATCCCAGGGGTCCCAGGAAGTGGGGGGACACGGTCCCAGGGAGTTAGAGGACAGGGCCCCGAGGATTGGGGGGAAGACAAAGTCTCAGGGTTCAGGGACTAGGGAAACATGGTCTTGGGGGATCAAGGACTTGGGGGACACGTCCAGGGGTGTGGGGACTAGAGGGGCATGGTCCTGGGGGTCGGGGAGTTGGAACAAGGTCCCGGGCTTTGGGGGTTTGGGGAAAAGGGTGCAGGGGATCGGGGGAGTGGGGAGACACAGCTTCGAGGTTTGGGGAGCAGGGGGGACACAGTCCCGGGGATCGGGGAATTGGGGGACAGCCTCAGGGTCTGGGGACTTGGGGGACACAGCCTCAGGGTTTGGGACTTGGGGAGGGGGCATGGCCCCGAGGGTCGGGGAGCTGGAAGGCAGGGTCCTGGGGATTAAGGGGACACAGTCCGGGGAATCGGGGACTTGGGGGACACGGTCCTGAGTATTGGAGAGCTGGGGACACAGTCCCGGGAATCGGGGGACACAGCCCCGGGGTTTGAGGACTTGGGCATGGTCCCGAAGGTTGGGGAGCTGGAAGGCAGGGTCCCGGGGATTAAGGGGACACAGTCCTGGGGATCGGGGAGCTGGGGGACACAGCCTCGGGGTTTGGGGCTTGGGGGGGCATGGCCCTGAGTGTCGGGGAGCTGGAAGGCAGGGTCCTGGGGATTAAGGGGACACAGCCTTGGGGTTCGGGGACTTGGGGGACACGGTCGTGGGCATCGGGGAACTGGGGGACACGGCCCCGGGGTTTGAGGACTTGGGGGGCATGGTCCCGACGGTCGGGGAGCTGGAAGGCAGTCCCGGGGATCAAGGGGACACAGTCCTGGGGATCGGGAAATTGGGGGACAGCCTCGGGGTCTGGGGACTTGGGGGGACACAGACCCGGGGGTCGGGGAGCTGGGGGACACAGCCTCAGGGTTTGGGACTTGGGGGGGCATGGCCCCGAGGGTCGGGGAGCTGGAAGGCAGGGTCCCGGGGATTAAGGGGACACGGTCCTGGGCATCGGGGACTTGGGGGACACGGTCCTGGGGATCGGGGAGTTGGGGACACGATCTTGGCGATCGGGGAGCTGGGGGACACGGCCCCGGGGTTCGGGGAGTTGGGGGACAGGGCCGCGCTCCGCACGGCGATGCAGCCGGGCCGGGCAAGATGGCAGCGCCGCCTCCGGCCCGCGGCCCGCGCCCCGCGCCCCGCGCCCGACGCCCGACGCCCGACGCCCGACGCCCGACGCGACGCTCCGCCCGGCGCGGCTGCCCCTCCCCCGCGCCCGCCGCTCCCCTCCCCCCGCCGTAACGTCCTGACGCTCCGCAGGGACCCCTGAGTGGACGGCGGCGCGCGGCCGGGCGCGGGCGGCGCGCGCGGGGCGGCGGGCGCTCACCTGGCTCGCCGGGCTGCGCGGGCGCCGAGAGGCCCCGGAGGGCGCCGGAGGGCGGCGGCGGCGGCGGCGGCGGCGGGCTCGGCTCCTGCTCGGGGATTCGGCGGCGGCGGCGGCGGCGGCGGCCCGGGCACGCGCTTCCTAGTGACGCAGGCGGCGGGGCCGCGCACGCAGGCCGGGGGCGGGGCGCGGGCGCTTCCGAGTGACGCGTGCGTGTTCGGGTGGGGCGCGAGGACTTTTGTGGCGCTTGCCGGGGTTGCCAAATAAAGACCGAGGGGGTGTGTGTGCGCATGCGCCACCTAGTGACGCCTGTGGCGGGGCCGCGCACGCAGGCACGCACAAGGGCCGGTGCGTCGGGACTTCTTTGGCGCCCGCAAGGGCTGGCGGGCGGGGCCGAGAAATAAGGTCCTGGGGCCGGAGAGTTAGCATGGAGGTAGGGCGTTTGCCTTCGATGCAAAAGGACGGTGGTTCGAATCCCGGCATCCCATAGGGTCCCCTGAGCCTGCCGAGAATGGTTTCTGAGTGTAGAGCCAGGAGGAACCCCTGAGCACTACTGAGTGTCACACAAAAATAAATAAATAAAAATAGGGGCTGGAGAGATAGCATGGAGATAGGGCATTTGTCTTGCATGCAGAAGGAAGGTGGTTCGAATCCCAACATCCCATATGGTCCCCCCAGCCTGCCAGGATGAATTTCTGAGCGTAGAGCTGCTGGGTGTGACCCATAAACAAAAATAAAGAGAAATAAGGTCCGGCGGGCTTTTTCACGCGTGTTCAAGGCTGGACTAAGCGGCCCAGTGCCAATGTCTTCTGGCCCCTGTCTCTGTGGGCCTCTGCAGACTTGGAGATGCAGCCTTGCCCACGGGTAGGGGCCAGTTGCTGGGTCTCTTGTCACTGCGGCCTGTGTATGTGCGTAGAAAGGCCAGTGGGGGTCCAAGAGATGCAGCCAAGTAGTGCCTCAAATTTGGTGCTCCCTTGAGGGGAGCCCGCACACTGCCCTGTCACTGCACAGATCACAGTCCATAATTTCATCCTGGATACGGGCTCGTCTAAACGGAATCCCCAAGACCCACATTCTCTCTCTCAGTCATTCCCTGGACAAGCAAGGAATCAGGGAGCCCATGCAGGTTCCTTGTGAAGAGCTGACATGTAAAGCACAGCAGAGAGAGCATTTGCCTTGCACCAGCCAATCCGAGTTCCATCCCCCAGCATCCCATATGGCACCCCAAGACCACCAGGAGTAGCCCCTGAGCACCACTGGGTATAACTCTGAGTGCCACTTTTTTGCAAACAAGCAAAATAAAGATGACATGCAGTGCCCTCTAAGTCTTGGGATCTCACTGAAGACAACAGTGATGGAAGTGGGGTAGGGCTGAGCCATAGCACAGTGAGCAGAGATCTTGCCTTGCTCACAAGCAATGCAGTTGGATTTCTGGCACCCTGTATATCCACCCTGAACCCAGCAGGAGTGTGACCCCTGAGTTTCACTGGATGTGACCCCCTATCCAATTAGAAGAGTGACATGAGGGCCTGGGGAAGCTCAGAGTAGGATGTGTCAGAGGGATGACATCCTGTGACAGACTTACCCCTGTCACAGGTAGACACCCCATTAAGCCCAGCAGGGAGGAGCTCTGGGTCCCATCTCTGGGCCCTTTCCTGTGGCTACATGGCATGTTCTGCATGGGTAACCTTGGGAAGGTTGGGTGCTGCCCTAGCAAAGGAAGCTGCTCCAAGGGGTTCTGGGGCAGAGGGACAAAACTTTGGGGCTGGTTCTGCAGCCCTAAACTCACTGATTCCCTCATCTCAGCTGCCTGGCCAGAAACTTGGGAGCCACACGAAGGGCCCAGGCTCCCCTTGGGAGGCATCAGAAACCCAGGAGCCTTTCTGGGGAAGAGCCAGAAAGGCCACCACCGGAGGGGGTGGAGGTACCAAGTCTTGGACCACCTAGTAGGGCATGAGCCCAGTCCCTCCTTCAGGCAGGGGCTTGCCAGGGCAGAGTGCACGGTGGGTTCCTCAGGGACTAAGTGGCCCAGCCCAAGCTTTAGCCTGTATGAGGGAAGAAACTGGCAGCCTTGCCACTCTCTGAGCTGGACAGATGCTCTGCCAGTGTGTATTCATCCTGGTCACAGTTGGATCCTGAGTCTTTGAATATCTGGTGCTCCCGAGTCCATGCTGGCCTGCACAGAGTTATTTCCACACCACCACTGTGGCCTCTAGTGGCCAGTAGGTTCCCCAGTGTGTCCCTGCTGTTTCCAAGGAGCAAGAGAGCCAGTCAGAGCTTTTTGTTTGTTTTGTTTGGGGGCCACACCCTGCGGTGCTCAGGAGTTACTCCTGGCTCAGTACTCAGGGATCACTCCTGACAGGCTTGGGGGATCCTATAGGGTGCTGGGGATTGAACCTGGGTTAGCCACGTGTAAGGCAGACACCCTCCCTGCTGTGCTATCACTCTGGCTATGGGCTTCTGTAACTTTGCAAGCTTAGCCCCACTTTGCTTCCTGTTTCAGGGCCCTCAGAGGCAATGTGGTTGATGCATCCTTACCTGGCTTGAAGGGTGCAGAGGAAGGACAGGCACTAGTGACAGAGGTCTATCTCCTACTGGATTCTTGAAGTGGCCCAGCCCAACTTGCCTCTCCTGGTGAGGTGCCTGTCTTCCCAGCCCAGCTCACAGACATTCCACAGCCGCGTGGGAGCAACTACACTGGAAGTGGATCCCCAGTGCCTAGACTATCCCAAGGGGCCTAAGCCTCACAGAGTTATTGGGCAGACACTAGGGTACACCCTGAGCCCAGCTTGGGACTGCAGAGACCAGCAGAATTAGTACAGCTTCTTACCAGGCAGCCGCTCACTCTAGGACTGCTACCTCTGCTCTCTGTCCAACAGGACTGTAAAGGACTATCTTCACTCATGGCCCCAAAGGGCTACATCCCCCCAAACATGTACATGCACCTGGGAACTGGGGAAAGGGGTGAATGTGGGACAGAGCTGAGTGGTCTGGGCCACTGGGAGCTGGCAAGCCTGGTGTCCCCAGCACTGCCTCCCACAGAGGGCCTGGGAACCTCCCAAGAAGATATCCTGGGGCCGGGCAGTGGCGCTAGAGGTAAGGTGCCTGCCTTGGACGGACTGAGGTTCGATCCCCCAGCATCCCATATGGTCCCCCAAGCCAGGAGCAACTTCTGAGCGCATAGCCAGGAGTAACCCCTGAGCGTCACCGGATGTGGCCCAAAAACCAAATAAAAAAAAAAAAGATATCCTTTCTTTTTGGGGGGTGGGTGGGTGTTTGGGTCACACCCGGTGGTGCTCAGGGGTTACTCATGGCAATGCACTCAGAAATCACTCCTGGTAAGCTCAAGGGACCATATGGGATACTGGGAATCGAACCAGGGTTCATCTGGGGTTGGTCGTGTGCTAGGCAAACGCCCTACCACTGTGCTATCGCCCCGGCCCAGATGTCATCCTCTTTTGAATATCAGACTTGGATGGGGCTGGATGGTGATGGGATGAATGGTGAGGACTTTCTCCTCCAGCTCAAACTATTCCTCTGTCACCCTGTTTAGGCCAGCGGGTCTGAGGTTCAGGGGATAGTTTCGGGTAGAATACTCACAGGCCGTCAGGCTTCAGGAGATATTAGCTTTATTCAGTGGATAAGGCTGAAGAATACTTCAGAATGAGCCCCAGCCTTCCTCAGGACCCTTGCATTTATACACTAGAATCAGGTACCACCCTAGGGTGGGAGCAGAATACCAGGTAAAGAAATAATCCAATATATTATTCATAAGGTCACACCCTAGAGGTGGGGCACAATTATTGATTAGGGTAGGATCAGTAACACAACAATCCTCTTCACCTCCAAGTTCCCCATCCTGGTTGGAAGCTGCCCAGGACAGTGCCCAGTCTAAGAGCCTACAAGGGGAAGCCTGTGCTCCAGTTCCATAGACTCAAAAGGAAGGTGGCTGTTGTCCTCGTCTAGCTCTCAAATGTTCCTAGTCGTTAGGTCTGATCACAGTGATGGGGACAAAAACAGGAGCTTGAGGGGCCAGCTGGGAAATGGCACACAGACCTAGACAGAGCCTGTCTCCAGCCCTCCAGCCCCAGAGCACTGACGGGTGTGACCAGAACCACGTCCCTGAGACTTCCAAAATCTGGGTGACATGACAGTCTGACCCTGGCTCCAGCACATGAGGTTTTCCTTCCTTTCAGCCAGTCATGGAGCTCTCAGTCATTCTGTGCTTTGGCTAGGGAAGAGACTCCAAAGGGATGGGACAGGGGTATGGTACCTGCTCCCCTGAGCACTCAGGTATCTATAGCTTTGTCCCTTGCATACTCCTAGAAGATCCACTTCCACATCCCCACAGGTATCTGTGCAGGGCACAGCATGGCAACTTTGGGTCCATGGGTCATGTCATGGCCCCACCCCCACCCCCTGTCCTGCTGTAGAACTGGCCTGGAGGCCTCCAGTTCAGGGAGTCCTTATCCTGGGGCACATCTGTCTCTGCCTATGCTCAGGATGGTGATGGCGGGGATGCCATAGATGCTGGAGAAACCTCTAGGTGGAGCTGGGGTGTGGCATGAAAACTGTCCCCAGCAGCAGAGTCTATAAGGAACACCCCAAGACCATTGCTTGGGCCCCCCTGGACCCCAGCTACTTGGAGGAGACCTGGAAAGCCTATAGCCTGAAGTGCCATGGGGATATTCTGTGAAAGGTCCAAGGATGCAGAATGCATGGGGTCGTGATGAGAGTATAGGGATGCCTTCAAAAGAGGGAGTTCTGAGTCAGTGAGACCAGCAGGGTGTGGATGGATGACCAACTCACTTCCATACATGTGGGACAGTGCAAGGCCCTGGCCGGCTCCAGGTACTGCACTCCCCTAGAAAAACCAGTGCCAAGAACTCCACCCCGGCCCGGGCCAATCCTGGGGGTCCCTGCAGAGTTCCACCCACTGGCTTTGCTCCCAAAGCTTGAGACAGAAGATGGTGGACCCCAGGCCACCAGAAACCCTAGCCAGCCATGGGGGGTTCAAATAAGCCACACAAGGACTCAGATCTGCTCCACCACTGCTAGATTTATTGAGAGTGCCACCAACATCTACGAACAGGGCTGCCGAAGGGGACCCAGCCAGTGCCAGGAAGGAGGGATCGTGGTCTGTGCCCGGTGGGCTCCTGACCAGGGAACCTGGTCAGCCATGAGCACCAGACAGCTCTGTGTGCGGAAAGCGGAAAGCTGGGGGGTTGCAGGACAGGAGGGGGGAGAAGGGATGAGAGTTGCATCTAGACAAAGTCAAACAAAAACAAAAATCCCGAGTGTGTTGTTTCTGCTCAGGATCCAGGCGCCGCCCGAAGAAAGTCCCTTAGCCAGACATCTCCTCCCGCTGCTCCTTGTTCCTGCGTACCTCGGCAGCGTGCAGCTCCTGGGGGTCAGCAAAGGGGTGAGGGAGATGCTGTAGCAGATGGTCCATCACCCCCCCCCCATTCCTAGGCCTCAGGGATCCTTATCCACCCACAAGGACACCTTAGTGGCCAGGACTGTGTGTCCTCTAGAATGTACTTAACCACAGCTTTGGGACACAGAATGTAATCTGTTTTAACCTACCCCTACCTATCAGGGTATTCAGGGAAGCTCTTACCTTCCCCTGAGCTGTCGCCCAAACAAGCCAGTTAATTACTGAGGACCAGAGAATGGAGGGATTGCTTTGGGCCCCACCTTTTGGCAGCTCCTCTCCTCATTTTTAATTGTTTTGGGGGGCCATACAGGACAGCGCTCAAGAGTCACTCCTGGCTCTGCACTCAGGAATTAATCACTTCTGGCAGGTTCAGGGAGATTAGGGATCGAACCCAGGTTGGCCCCATGCAAGTCAAGTCTGTAATCTCTCTCCAGGTGCCCTCAACCCCTCTTCTAGCTCATACTTGTGATGCACGTTTCCTTCAGAGCCCTAAACATTCTTCCCGCAGCTCTTCACCGAGTCCCATTTAGTGAACGAGGTTGGGCTCAGCCCTCAACCTCAAACCCATCTCTTCACCTTAATTAAGTCTCCAGCAAACGCAGGTGCCAACCCAGCCCCGACTTCCCGGCATGCCCCACTTCTAGCCACACCCACTCTTGATTGGTCTCAGCAGGGCCCGTCGTTTTCACCCTTAACAAAGATGGCTTCCTCTACTTCAAAGACTTACCTAGGCGGGAAGCTTCTAGAGGGGAGTGGCCGTGGTTCCTAATCAAAACTGCGGCTTTGGTCGGTTTCTTTCTCTATCCCTCTCCCTCTCTCTCTTTTGTCTCCTCCCGGACGTATTACAGCGTGTGGAGCCTTACAGCACTCCGTATCCGTGCTTTAATTTACTTCCGCCCGCCCTCTTTCGCCTCATCTTCGCCCCGCCCGTCTCATAAAGCCCCGCCCATTCAAAAACCCCACAAGCCCGCCCACATATTAAGCCACGCCCCGCCCGCACGGATCCGCCTATCCCGGCGCTCCATTTCAATCAGTCACGCCCCTTCGACGTCTAGTCCCGCCCCCATTTCAGGTAGCCCCGCCCTCCTCTCCGGCCCCGCCCCCGCCGCACCTTCTCGCGCAGCCGCTCTCGGAGCGCCGCCAGGTGCGCCTCGCGGATCTCCTTGCTGAGCTCCATCTTGTAGTTGAGCTTCTCCTCGGCCAGGCGGCTGAAGTTGTTGTTGTCCTCCAGCGCCTTGTGCAGCACCTCGCGCTCGTGCTCGCGCCGCTCCGCCAGCTGCTTCAGCACCTGCGCCTCCCTGCGTCT
This sequence comes from Suncus etruscus, assembly GCF_024139225.1. Classification (NCBI taxonomy): domain Eukaryota; kingdom Metazoa; phylum Chordata; class Mammalia; order Eulipotyphla; family Soricidae; genus Suncus; species Suncus etruscus. Next base: position 9,583,898 of record NC_064854.1, read on the forward strand.
AGTGAAGAGGCGTGGAGTCGGGGGTGTGACCCGCACTGTCCCCCACCATAGGCCAACCCCCTGGCAGGGACCCTGGCACAGCCCAGACCAGCTTGCAGGCCCCCCACATCGTGTGCACAAGTCCTGGGTCCCAGGACAAGAATGGCAACCACTCCCCGGCTGTGCACAGAGCTCAGGAGCACCAGGATGAGAATTTTGTGCATGAGTTGGGGTGGGCTCCAGGGACCACAGACCGTCACTGACCCCCAGCATGGAGGGTCCCACATCTCACTCCCTGCCCTGGAGAAGGGGCCAGGATCCCTCCAGCCTGGTCCTCCATCGACTGGCTCCTGCTTGGGTCCCTGCACACCTGGCAGTGCTCAGGGGTTACTCCTGGCTCAGTGCTCAGGAATCACTCATTCCGGTGGTGCTCGGAGCATAAGGGATGTCAAGGATCAAAACCCCAGTCAGCATCATGCAAGGAAACACCCTACCACTGTGCCATCGCTCCAGCCCCACTCTTCTCTCTCGTTCTTAGGTTCAGGGAATCAGGAGCCTTCCCACCCCCAACCAAGGGCCAAACAGGCCTTGGGCCTGTCACCTTTCTCCTCTCCTCGGCCGCATCCAACCGCTTCTGCAGCTCCTCCAGAGAGGGGTCCTTCCTCTTGGGGGGCGAGGAGAGCACGGGGCCTCTCAGGGGGACAGGTCTGAAGGGGGACTTGAGAATGACCTCGAAGCTCTGGCCAGAGGCCCTCTTGTCCAGCTGTTTTACCTCCATGTCTGCAGGGAGGAATGCGAGAGCCAGGGTGAGGGGACACTTGGCCCTCTCCCCCCCAGCCCAACAGCAAGGTGGCAACAGGCACTCACCCCCATACTTGGTAGATGGTGGTGGGGTGCGGCTGTGAGTACAAGCAAGAGCAGATGAGTGACAGGAACGGACAGTTCCTTCATCTTCTCCTTGTAGGCTGTGGACACAAGGCTCAAGGGTAGTGTCAGGCCTCTCGCCCTTTCCTCACCCTCCCAGACCCTGGCATTCCTTTCACACTTAGCTCTCTTAGGGTTCCCCCACCCCAGGGCTGCCTCTCCTGGACTCCCCATCTCTCCTGTCTCTGTCCACACTTTCCTCATCCCCTTGTTTTCAATCTGTGGCTCTCCAGGCCCTTTCAACCCCGCCCGCCACAGTCTTCTCTCTCTGTGTCCCAACAAAAACATGAGGCCCCAGAAGTTATTTAGCTTGTTCATTTGGAGGGGGGTGGGGGTTGGGCCACACTCAGGGCTATGACACCAGCCTGGCATCCTCCTCAGGCAGGGAGCTGTCTACTCAGGGAGCTGTCTGTCTCAGGTGAGACAGTCCCCTCCAGGTGCAAGTGTCACAGGGTCCTGCAGACTCTGCTGGTGACATGAGGCCAGGTGAGGACTCCCCTGAGCCCCTTAAATGGCCTTTTGTTTTAGGGCACACCCAGCGCCCACTTCAGAGGCTACACCTGGCTCTGCACTCAAAATAGAAAGTGGTATTGGAGACTTGGGGGATCAATAGAGTCTTAGCTGTTGCCTGCAGAGGGAGGGGGTCCAAGTGGGGGGTGGAGCCTCAAAGGAACTTGGACCAATGTGCTAGTTTCTCTATGACTTTGTTACAACACATGGTGGGGTGGGTGTTGGGGTTGGAGTGGTAGCACAGTGGTAGGCATTTGCCTTGCATGCAGCTGATGCAGGACAGACACAGGTTTGATCCCTGGCATCCCATATGGTCCCCCTGAGCCAGGAAAGAATGTCTGAGCACAGAGCCAGGAGTAACTCTTGAGTATCCCTGGGTGTACCCCAAAAACAAAATAAAAAAACACATGGTGAGGGCTTGGGGCTGCTCCCAGATCAGTGCTAAGGGGCCATGTGATACTGGAAATGGAGCCCAGGAGTGCACATGTAGAGCAAACCCCACAGCCAACTGCCCCTCATTTTTTCTAGGTTCCTTTCTTTTTCTGGGGGGAGAGGTTGGGCCACATCCAGTAGCACTCAGGGATTACTCCTTAATCTGCACTCAGAAATCATTACTAGTAGACTCAGGGGACCATGTGGGATGCGGGGGATTCAACCCAGGTCCCAGGTAGGCATGCAAGGCAGACACCCTACCCACTATGCTATCGATCTGGCTCTCTGGGTTCCTTTCTGCTGGGTTCCTTCTTCCCCTGGTTAGTAAATTCTTGGCTTGGCTTGGGTTTTGGGGCCACACCTGGCAGTGCTCAGGGCTTACTCGTGGCTCTCTGCAGGGTACCAGATGGATTGAGGGAGACGGAACACAGGTTGATCACATGCAAGGAAGGCCAGTGTACCTTCCTTGGCTGTAATTGCTCTGACTTGTTTTGTTTTGCTTTCTTTTGGAGGCCACGCCCGTTGATGCTCAGGGGTTCTTCTGGGTATGTGCTCAGAAACCGCTCCTGGCTTGGGGACCATATGGACGCCAGGGGATCGAATCGCAATCCATCCTAGGCTAGCACTTGCAAGGCAAACGCCTTACCTTTAGCGCCACCGCTCCGGCCCTATTACTCTGGACTCTTAAGTCCTCTGTTAAAGGATGCTGAGCTGGTCAACTGGTACCTGCCAGGAGGGCTGCCCATCCTCAGTCCTCAGAGCCAGCCCTTCAGATCTCAGATCAGGAGCTCTGGAAGGCTAGAGGTGGGGACGGGCCACAGGGATCCAGGAGATAGGTCAGACTGGAGTGGCCAGGAAGGAGGGAAGAGAGTTTAAGCCCGCCTCACCTCTCAGTCTCTCATCACCACAGAGCCTTAGCAGGGCAGTAGCCCTGGTCTTTGGTGCCATCTGACCTGACTGGGATTGTCTCCCAGAAGAGCTAGACTTAGTCACATGGCAGTTGTGAACACTGTGTCTGAAGAGGGGAGAGGCATCATGGGCAGCTGGAGATGGACCTCACAGCTCTGCCCAAGGGACAAGTGTCCAGTGAGGAAGGTAGCAGCAGAGGCCCTTATTTGTACCTGAGAACCCATGGTCTGTGCCCTGGACACCCCCAGTTAGTTTCCCACAATTTGGTCAGTAACAAGGAGCCCAGTCCTGTCCAGGAGACTTTCTTAGGGGACCACATGCTGGTGACTGCAGGTTAGACAAGAGCAGATGGCAGGTGCAAAATGAGGGTAGGAACACTAGAGAGAAGGAGCTTGGGGGAAGAACAATGGAGGAGAGCACAGAAAGGAAGCAGAAGACCCAGCGCATGGCTCTGGTCACAGCCAGACTCAGTCCTGCCAGGGCTGGAGAGGCTACAAGCTTAGTCTGGGAGCCAGAGAGGCAACCTTGCCTGGCTGTGGGTGAACTTTGAGCATGGGGCATCCATGTTTGATTCCTGAGATTGTTCAGCCCCCAGGAGTGACCCCAGAGCCAAAAGTATCACCAGTGGGTGTGGCCCAACCAAAGGGTTTTGTGGGTCCGGAGGGCAGAGAGGGAGAGTGCTGGCCAGACACTCTTTGAGCAGTGGCCTCTCTCTGCTCCCTGCAGACAGGAGGGTCAGGCTCTTCTCTGACCCTGTCTTGTTGGATGGGAAATGAGCAGAGGTTACCAATGGAGGAGGAAGGCCCAGGTGAGCACAGAGGGCAGGTAGTTGACCCCTGCCAAAAGGACTACAGCTGCCCAAGTGCCTTGGCCCTGCCCACACATCTTCATGGAGCGTCTCTGCTTGGCCCAAACACCAGCTCCAAGTCAGACAGGCCACCCCTGCATGAATGGGGGAAACTGAGGACCTGAGACGTGAGTGGGCAGAGCCCCAGGGCCACCTGGCAGCGAGAAGTGGGAATCTGCACAACCCCCCAACACCGGCACTGTCCCAGCTTGTGGGCACCATGGGTCACCAGACTGCTCAGTGGTCAGCGCTGTGTGGCTCTGAAGGTGACAAGCCCCCCCCCCCAGTCAAAGAAGCAGAAATGCTGACCACAGTGACACTCGCTGTGACAGCTAGCATCAGGCTCCTCTGGTTCCACCTTGAGGCCTGGCATAGAGTTAATGAAAGTGGCTCCCACCATACTGGGCAGGTGTAGGGGGATCAGGGCGAGAGACCCCCCCCATACTGGGCGGGGCTGGCCCCATCCCATCCCTGGGCCCAGATCCCCACCCAGCCCAGCAGAGCCTCGGAGAGGGGTGGGCACAGCTGGGCTCCTGGGCAGGGACCCCTCCCAGGGTGGCAGCCAGCCAGACGTGGTTGTTTCAGCGATGGGGAGGGGTGACTCTGCTCACTCTGCCCCCCTCCCCAAATGCAGGCACTCCCTCAGCACAGGCCCTCTAGAGACTTCCCCCAGCTTCAAAGTCTGGGCACAAGCACCTGGCCTGCCTGCCCCATGCCCAGTGCCCGCCCTGCCATCCCCACAGCCCCAATGTCCCCATGGTTCCCTGCAGTCTCACTGCCCTGCCGTCCCCTGCAGTCCCCACCCGCTATCCCAACCATCCCTGCAGCCCCCCTGCTGCAGTCCCTCCGACCCCTCATTCTGTTGTGCACCCCACCACCCCACTGGGGCCTCCATGGCCATCCATCGCCATCGGCGCTTAGCTGCTCCCTGACCGTGCCCGCCTGCTAGCTCTACCGGACTAAGGATGAAGGACATGCAAGGAGACACCCCACCGCACCCGCCCGGGGCCTACCAGACACGGTGCTGGCCATGGTGCTGGGCGAGGGCGGCAGACTGCAGAGAGCAGGCGACTGTGGCTGCAGTGGGGGAATGCGGTCAGAGAGGGGAGGGGAAGGCAGGGAGGCGGAGAGACAGAGGGAGGAGAGAGGGAGGGAGGAGGGGAGGGAGGGCTGCGCAGGGAGGGGGAGGGCTGGGAGACAGAGGGGAGGAGGTGGAGGATGCCAGGGGTGAGGGGAGGAGGAGGGGAAGGAGGAAGGTCGAGGGAAGAGATGCTAGAGCAGGGAGAAAAGCAGGAGGGGAGAAGGAGAGAAAGAAGGAGGAGGAAGGGGAGATGGGAGAGGAACTGGAGGAAGGGGAGGAGGGAAAGGAGAAGAGGAGGGAGGGGGAGGAGGCAAGCTGGGGGAGATTAGGAGGTGGGGGAAGGAGAGAAGCTGGGGGGGAGGGGAGGAGAAGAGGGGGAGGAGCCCCACCCAACAATCTCTGGGCACTGGGAGATGGCAGCAGCCTGAACTGAGGTGTGATCCTGCCTTTGTCCAGTGGCTTTTTCACCTGATTCTGTGCAGGCTTTGGCGGGTGGAAGGGGGGCGGGCATGGAGACAGCTGGGTTCCTAGGGACTGTAGCAAGAAACGCAGTTGCAATGGTTGTCCAGCGGCAGCTCTGGGTGGGGCTAGTCCTGCAGGCACCCCCAGTAACCCCACCTGCCCACCACTAGGCACCCAGGGCAGAGAGGGGGAGGAGAGGGGGAGAGAGATCCAAACCAGGCAGTCGGGACTGGGACTGAATGTGATAACGCCAGCTCCAGCTCCTGCAAGGTCCCCCAGGCCCCCATTGCCAGTCCATGAGCTCAGGGGTGAGGTCAGTCCCACTCACAGTCAGGTGAATACGTGGGTGACCCAGCTTGTGGCAGGACACTGCCCAAGTGGAGCCAAAGGGATGGCACCTTCCCTGCAAGAGGCCAGAACACTGGAAAGCATTGTGCCTGGGATGTCCTTGCTCTGTTCTAACAGAAATGTAGGGCAGGGGCCTTGTGGGAGACCCCAAGATCAGGGGGTCACCCATGAGTACTCTGGAGCAGCATGTGGGCTCACAGGATTCACCATTGCCCCACGATCCTGTGAATTCCTGACTTTCACCATATAACCATCATGAAATAATTTGGGCCTATTGGGAACAGAGTATAGCTTAGCAGTATGGTGTTTGCCTTGCATGTGGGTCAACCTTGGGGACGACCTGGGTTCGACACCCAGCATCACATATGGTCCCCCGGAGCCTACCAGAAGTGATTTCTGAATTCAGAGCCAGGAGTAACCGTGAGCATTGCCGGGTGTGGGGCCCCCCCCCCCAAAAAAAAATTTGGGCCTATCAAAAATGTGGGGCCTGTGGAGGGGGGGGCTGGAGCGATAGAACAGCCAGTAGGGCTAGGGCACTTGCCTTACACATGGCTAACCTGGGTTCCATCCCCAGCATCTCATATGGTCCCCCAAGTCGTCCAGGAGTAATTCCTGATCGCAGAAACAGAAGTATGCGCCCTGAGTACCACCCTGTGCGGTCCAAAAGACCAAAAAACAACGTGTAAGGAACAGGTGTTTTCTTTGCATGTGACCAACTGCTGTTCAATCCCCAGCATACCATAGGGTTCTCTGAACCTGCCAGGAGTAATTTCTGAGCGCAGAGCCAGGAGGAACACTTGAGTGCTGTCAAGTGTGGCCCTAAAAAAAACAAAACAAAATTGTGGAGGGCCAGAACATTAACAGTGGGGAAGGCATTTGCCTTGTAAGCAGCCCACCAGGATTGATCTTTGGCATTCCATATGGTCCCCCAATGCTTCAGGGAGTAATTTCTGAGCACAAAGCTGTTGTGTATGTAAATATATTTACATACACAACACAAAGCCAGAAATCCCAGGGCACTGCTGGGGTTCCAAAAAAAAAAAAAATGTGAAGAGGAAATGAACAGACACTCCTCTGAAAAAGATAGATAAAGCTGATAGGCACATGGAAAAGTGATTCTTATCACTTATTACAGGGAAATCCACATCAATACACCAAGGGTGTGTTATCTCTCACCCGTGAGAATAGCACATATCAAAAAGGGCCCTGAGAGATGGTTACAGCAGAGAGAGATTAGGGTGTTTGCCATTGCACAAGGCCAATACAAAGTTTGGTCTCTGGCACTCCCTATGAGTCCCCCAGAGCTGTGATCCCTGATCATATATTTAGGAGTAAGCCCTGAGAACCAGTGGGGTGTGGCCTCTCACTCCAAAATGCTGGATGGAAACACTCAGAGTTGGCATGGATGTGGTGAAAAAGTAACTTTTTCCCACTGCTGATGAGAATGTCATCTGTTCAAACAGTATAGAGATTCTCACAAAAATGGGAATTAAATTGCATTATGTCCGGCAAAAAATTCCAATTCTGACACAAAACATCAAAAATATTCCTTCAGCAGGACAAAGCACATCACTATTGATTGCAGCATTTAGTACAATTATTAAGATGCAGAATCAGGGTACCGGAGCAGTGGGGCAAGCGGGTAGGGTGACTGCCATGCAAGTGCTAACCTAGGACGGACCAAGGTTTGATCCCCCGACATTCCATATGGTCCCCCAAGTCAGGGAGCAATTTCTAAGCGCATAGCAGGAACAATTTTCTGAGAGCATAGCCAGGAGTAACCCCTGAGCATCACCTCTGTGGTCCCAAAAACCAAAAAAAATAAAAATAAAAAATACAGAATCAACCTAAGACTCCTAAGAGTCTAATGATAGATGATTGGACAACAAAAGTGTGTGATTTATACACACACACAATGGCAGTTCTCTTTTTTTTTTTTGGTTTTTGGGCCACACCCGGCAGTGCTCAGGGGTTACTCCTGGCTGTCTGCTCAGAAATAGCTCCTGGCAGGCTCGGGGGACCATATGGGACACCAGGATTCGAACCAACCACCTTTGGTCCTGGATGGGCTGCTTGCAAGGCAAACGCCATTGTGCTATCTCTCCGGGCCCACAATGGCAGTTCTAACAATTATGCCATTATGCAGTTTACTGCAACTTGGTTGGAATTGAAGTATATCAAGTTAAGTGAGTCAGAAAAAAGGGACCAAAAAAAATTAAAAAGGATGATTTCACTTATCTGTGATATGTAGAGTAACAGGACAAAGAAATGCAAGGAATTAAAAGGGGACACCTGGATTACTCTGGTAATTAGAGAGCTGAATGTAGCTAACCACCATAAGCATACACCCAGTTTAAACACCCAGAGCACGGGCCGGAGAGATAGCATGGAGCTAAGGCATTTGCCTTTCATGCAGAAGGACAGCAGTTCGAATCCCGGCATCCCATATTGTCCCCTGTGCCTGCCAGGAGCGATTTCTGAGCATAGAGCCAGGAGTAACTCCTGAGTGCTGCTGGGTGTGACCCAAAAACAAACAAACAGAAACAAACACCCAGCTTCCCCTAATCCCTTTACTGTGTCTTGTCTAAACACAGAAGCACATACCCTGTTTTAATCCCCTCCCACCTCCTACCTGATTGGCTGACAGAGTCCACATCTTACTCTCCCCTAATATAAATATTAATTTCCCACCTACAATAAATTGTGTTACTCTGTGAAAGTGGTTGGTGGATGCTTCTTAGTGAGTGCTCTACTGCCTGGGATCTGACCTCATCTGTGTCTTCTACGTCCAGCGACTCTGACCTTCCCAGTGACTTCTACATCTTGGGATCTGATTTCACCAGTGTCACTTACACTGAGGACAGAAAGGAAGAAGTTGAGGGACACTACAAGCGTCAGACCCAGGGACCAGAGAGATAGCATGGAGGTAGGGTGTTTGCCTTCCATGCAAAAGGATGGTGGTTCGAATTCCGGCATCCCATATGGTCCCCGAGCCAGGAGTGACCCCTGAGCGCTGCCGGATGTGACCCAAAAACAAAAACAAAAACCAACAAAAACAAGCTTGAGACCCAAGCTATAACAACCAAACTTAAAAATGTGATTCTTGGGGCCGGAGAGATGGCACAGCGGTAAGGCGTTTGCCTTAGATGCAAAAGGACAGTAGTTCGAATCCTGGCATCCCTCGAGCCTGGCAGGAGCCAGGAGTAACCCCTGAGCACTGCCGGATATAACCCCCCAAACCCAAAAATAAATGTGATTCTTGGATAGCATAGAGATAGCATAGAGGCAGGGCATTTGTTTGCAGGACACGGTGGTTCAAATCCCAGCATCCCATATGGTCCCCCCAGCCTGCCAGGAGCAATTTCTGAGCATAGAGCCAGAAGGAACCCCTGAGCGCTGCTGGGTGTGACCCAAAAACCAAATCTAAACAAAGAAACGTGATACCTGGGGCCTGAGCGATAGCACAGCGGCAGGGCATTTGCCTTGTACACAGCCAATTCAGGACAGACGGTGGTTCGAATCCTGGCGTCCCATATGGTCCCCCCAAGCCAGGAGCGATTTCTTTTTTTGGGGGGATTCACACCCGGCAGTAACTCTATGCTCAGAAATCGCTTCTGGCAGGCTCGGGGGATCATATGGGATGCCGGGATTTGAACCAATGACCATCTGCATAAAAGGCAAATGCCTTACCTTCATGCTATCTCTCCGGCCCCAGCCAGGAGCGATTTCTGAGCGCGTAGCCAGGAGTATCCCCTGAGCATCACCGGGTGTGACCCCAAAACAAAAACAAAACAAAACAAAACAAAACAAAAACAAAATCAAACAAAAAGCAATTCTTGGCTCTGGAATGACAGTACCGCTGGAGGGTGCTTGCCTTGAATGTAGCTGACCTTGGTTTGATTCTCAGCATCCCATATGGTCTCCCCTAAGCATTACTGAAGAATAATTTGAGTGCAGAGCCAGAGCCAAGAATAAGCCTTGAGTGGGGCCGGGCGGTGGCGCTCGAGGTAAGGTGCCTGCCTTACCTGCGCTAGCCTAGGAGACGGACCGCGGTTCGATCCCCTGGCGTCCCATATGGTCCCCCAAGCCAGGAGCGACTTCTGAGCGCATAGCCAGGAGTAACCCCTGAGCGTCACCGGGTGTGGCCCAAAAACCAAAAAAAAAAAAAAAAAAAAAAAAAGAATAAGCCTTGAGTAATGATAGGTGTGGCCCAAGCCTTCCCTCTCCAAAATATTTTTTTGGGGGCACACCCAGTGACGCTCAGTGGTTCCTCCTGTCTATGTGCTCAGAAATCGCTCCTGGCTTGAGGGACCATATTGGACGCCAGAGGATCAAATTGCTGTCCCTCCTAGGTCAGCCGCATGCAAGGCAAATGCCATATTGCTCTGCAACCGCTCCAGTTCCGCCCTCCAAAAAGAATTTTTTTATAATTATCTTTATTTAAACACCATGATTACAAATATGATTGTAGTTGTATGATTACAGTCATGTAAGAACACCCCCCCTTCACCAGTGCAAGATTCCCACCACCAATTTCCCAGATTTCCCTCCTCCCCAGTCCCCCACACCTGTACTCGAGACAGGCTTTCTACTTCCCTAATTCATTCACATTGTTATGATAGTTTTCAGTGTAGTTATTTCTCTAACTGCACTCATCACTCTATGTGGTGAGCTTCATGTCATGAGCTGCACCTATCAGCCCCTCATCTCTCTTGTCTCTGACATACTGTTAAAATGTCTTTTTTTTTTTTTTTTTTTTTTTTTTTTGGTTTTTGGGCCACACCTGGCGGTGCTCAGGGGCTACTCCTGGCTGTCTGCTCAGAAATAGCTCCTGGCAGGCACGGAGGACCATACGGGACACCGGGATTCGAACCAACCACCTTTGGTCCTGGATTGGCTGCTTGCAAGGCAAAGGCCGCTGTGCTATCTCTCCGGGCCCACATTTTTCTTAAAGCCCATAGATGAGTGAAGCCATTCTGCATCTTTCTCTCTCCCTCTGACTTACTTCACTCAGCATAACAGATTCCATGTACATCCATGTATAGGAAAATTTCATGACTTCATCTCTCCTGACTGCTGCATAGTGTTCCATTGTGTATATGTACCACAGTTTCTTTAGCCACTCATCTGTTGAAGGGTATCTTTTTTTTTTTTTTTTTTTTTTTTTTTTTTTTTTTTTTTGTGGTTTTTGGGTCACACCCGGCAGTGCTCAGGGGTTATTCCTGGCTCCAGGCTCAGAAATTGCTCCTGGCAGGCACGGGGGGACCATATGGGACGCCGGGATTCGAACCAATGACCTCCTGCATGAAAGGCAAACACCTTACCTCCATGCTATCTCTCCGGCCCCTGAAGGGTATCTTGGTTGTTTCCAGAGTCTGGCTATTGTAAATAGCGCTGCAATGAATATAGGTGTAAGGAAGGGATTTTTGTATTGCATTTTTGTGTTCCTCAGGTATATTCCTAGGAGTGGTATAGCTGGATCGTATGGGAGCTCGATTTCCAGTTTGTGAAGAAATCTCCATATTGCTTTCCATAAAGGTTGTACTAGACGGCATTCCCACCAGCAGTGAAAAAGAGTTCCTTTCTCTCCACATCCCCGCCAGCACTGCTTGTTTTCCGTTTTTGTGATGTATGCCAATCTCAGTGGTGTGAGGTGGTACCTCATAGTAGTTTTGATTTGCATCTCCCTGATGATTAGTGATGTTGAGCATCTTTTCATGTGCCTTTTGGCCATTTGCCTTTCTTCTTTTTCAAAGTGTCTGTTCATTTATTCTCCCCATTTTTTGATGGGGTTAGTTGTTTTTTTTCTTGTATAGTTTTGTCAGTACCTTGTAAATTTTGGATATTAGTCCTTTATCTGATGAGTATTGGGTGAATAATTTCTCCCACTCAGTGGGAGAAATAATAATGATAGGGAAGAAATGGACATTTTTTTTTGTGGTTTTTGGGTCACACCCGGCAGTGCTCAGGGGTTATTCCTGGCTCCAGGCTCAGAAATTGCTCCTGGCAAGCACGGGGGACCATATGGGACGCCAGGATTCGAACTGATGACCTCCTGCATGAAAGGCAAACGCCTTACCTCCATGCTATCTCTCCGGCCCCAGAAATGGACATTAAGAGAGCAATCCCATTCACATTAGTGCCACACAAACTCAAATATCTTGGCGTCAACCTGACTAAAGACGTGAAGGATCTATACAAAGAAAACTATAAAACATGCTCCAAGAAATAAGAGAGGACACGCAGAAATGGAAACGCATACCCTGCTCATGGATTGGCAGGATCAACATCATTAAAATGGCAATACTTCCAAAAACATTGTACAGATTTAACGCAATTCCTCTAAAGATACCCATGACATTCTTCAAAGAAGTGGATCAAACACTTCTGAAATGTTTTTGTTTTTGTTTTTGTTTTGGTTTTTGGGCCACACCCGGTGACGCTCAGGGGTTACTCCTGGCTATGCGCTCAGAAGTCGCTCCTGGCTAGGGGGACCATATGGGACACCGGGGGATCGAACCGCAGTCCATCCAAGGCTAGCGAAGGCAAGGCAGGCACCTTACCTCTAGCGCCACCGCCCGGCCCCCACACTTCTGAAATTTATTTGGAACAATAAACAACCTCGAATAGCTAAAGCACTCCTTGGGAAAAGGAATGTGGGAGGCATTACTTTCCCCAATTTTAAGCTGTATTACAAAGCAATAAAAACAGCATGGTATTGGAATAAAGACAGACCCTCAGATCAGTGGAATAGGCTTGAGTACTCAGAGAATGTTTCCTCAGACATATAACCACCTAGTTTTTGATAAAGGAGCAAGAAATCCTAAATGGAGCAAGGAAAGCCTATTCAACAAGTGGTGTTGGCACAACTGGTTAGCCACTTGCAAAAAAGCAAACTCAGACCCCCAGCTAGTACCATGTACAAAGGTAAAATCCAAATGGATTAAAGACCTTGATATCAGATCTGAAACTATAAGGTATATAGAACAACATGTAGATGAAACACTCCAGGACATTGAGACTAAAGGTATCTTTAAGGAGACAGCACTCTCCAAACAAGTGGAAGCAGAGATAAACATATGGGACTATATTAAGCTGAGAAGCTTCTGCGTCTCAAAGGAGATAGTGCCCAGAATACAAACATTTTTTAAAAAGGGATTTATCGGGCCCGGAGAGATAGCACAGCGGCGTTTGCCTTGCAAGCAGCCAATCCAGGACCAAAGGTGGTTGGTTCGAATCCCGGTGTCCCATATGGTCCCCCGTGCCTGCCAGGAGCTATTTCTGAGCAGACAGCCAGGAAGTAACCCCTGAGCACCGCCAGGTGTGGCCCCAAAAAACAAAACAAAAAAAAAAATAAAATAAAAAATATAAAAAGGGATTTATCTCTTGCAGGTTTTGTTATTTTTCTCTGTGTGTGATATTTTATTTTTTCTTTTTTGGCCACACCTGGCTATGCTGAGGGGTCATTCCTGGCTCTACACTCAAAAATCACTTGGGGACCAAATGGGATGCTGGAAATTGTCATGGGCCAGCCGTTTGAAAGGCAAACGCCCTATCACTGTGCTATCACTTCGGCCCTTAATTTTTCTTAATTAATATATTTAAGCACCATGATTACAAAAATGTTTGTAGTTGGGTTTCAGTTATAAAAAAAAGAACACCCCCGTTCTCCAGCGCAACATTCCCAGCACTAATGCCCCCTTTTCCTTCCTCCCCCACCCGCTGCCTGTATTCCAGACAGACATTCTATTTTTCTATCATTGCCATGGTATCAGTGTAGTTATTTCTCCAACTGAACTCACCACTCTTTGTGATAAGCTTCATACTGTAGGCCGGTCCTTCAAGCCCTCATCCCTATTGTCTCTGGGTATTATTACAATAATGTCTTTTTTTGTGGGGGTCACACCCGGCGGCACTCAGGGATTATTCCTGCTATGCTCAGAAATCACTCCTAGCAGGCTCAGGGGACCATATGTGATGCCGGGATTCGAACCACCGTCCTTCTGTATGCAAGGCACTCTACATCCATGCTATCTCTCCGGCCCCACAATAATGTCTTTTATTTTTCTTAAATCCCATAGATGAGGGCCCGGAGAGATAGCACAGCGGCATTTGCCTTGCAAGCAGTCGATCTAGGACCAAAGGTGGTTGGTTCAAATCCCGGTGTCCCATATGGTTCCCCGTGCCTGCCAGGAGCTGTTTCTGAGCAGACAGCCAGGAGTAACCCCTGAGCAAAGCCGCGTGTGGCCCAAAAAACAACAACAACAACAACAAATCCCATAGATGAGACTATTCTATTCTGTGTTTATCTTTTTCCTTCTGACTAATTTCCATCAGCATAATAGTTTCCATGTCCATCTATGTATAGGAAAATTTCATGACTTCATTTTCCTGATGACTGCATAGTATTCCATTGTGTATATGTACCATATTTCTTGCAGGTTGTTGGCCCCACGGGGCTCGATCTAGTGGTCCTCTGGCCTAGTGAGTGTTTGGAAGCCTCAGAGTGACAGCAAAATGCCTAGCTGGTGATGGGCTGGAAACTGCTTCGAGGAGGGCAAGGAAACCTCCAGTTTTTCTTTTTTTTTTCTTTTTTTTTTTTTTATGGTTTTTGGGTCACACCCAGCAGCACTCAAGAGTTACTCCTGGCTCTGTGCTCAGAAATCACTCCTGGCAAGCTCAGGGGACCATATGGGATGCCAGGATTTGAACCACCGCCTCTGCATGCAAGGCAAATGCCTTAACTTCATGCTATCTCTCCAGCCCCCAGTTTTGTTTTCTTTTGGAGGCCACACTGTGTGATGCTCAAAGCTTGCTCCAGGCTTTGTGCTCAGGGGTCATTCCCGGTGGCACTCAGGAAAGCATATCTAGTTCTGGGTATGGAACCTGGGTTGTCTATGTGCAAGGCAAGCATCTCCCCACCGTCCAGTCTCCAGCTTTCCTTGCTGTGAACTAGCTGAAGGGAAGATATACTATCTCTTGGTTCCAGAAACAAGCTTTTGGCCATGGCACCAAACTGACACCCAGTGCCTGTGCTTCGATGCCCTTAGGCTTTCAATTCCTTGAAGAGGAATCGGGAGGGGAGAGGGTGTGTGTGCTCAATCCTCCTGAGTGACCCCATTGCTAGCTGCTTGGGTCCAGGACATTGCCAGCCTCCACTGTGGGCAGGTGAACTGCAGTGGTTGTGTAGACCCATGGACTTGGTATGTCTCTGTATTATTCACTGACAGTGTTTAGGGTTGACTCCTGCTCAGGGCTTGAGGGACCATATGGTGTGGGGTAAAAACATGGCTCTTCTGCCTAAAAAACTTGTACCCATTTCAAGCTCCCCATGTCCCCAGCCTAGTGTTCCTCAGTGCTCAGCTGTGAGTGGGATGGGGTGAAAGGCCCAGCACACAGCCACTGTGGGAGATTCTGCTCTGTACAGTGCTAGGCTGGAAGCAGATTCTGACTTTTATGGTTTGTTTTTGATTTGGGGTCATACTTGGTGGTGCTTGGGGGACCATATAGAATGCCAGGGTCAATCACATGCAAGGCAAATGCCCTACCCACTGTGCAACACTCTGGTCCCAGATTCTGACCTTTTTTTGGGGGCGGGGTACACCTGTTGATGCTCAGGGGTTACTCCTGGCTATGTGCTCAGAAATCGCTCCTGGGCCTGGAGAGATAGCACAGCGGCTTTTGCTTGCAAGCAGCCGATCCAGGACCAAAGGTGGTTGGTTTGAATCCCGGTGTCCCATATGGTCCCCTGTGCCTGCCAGGAGCTATTTCTGAGCAGACAGCCAGGAGTAACCCCTGAGCACCGCCAGGTGTGGCCCAAAAACAAAACAAAACAAAAAAAATCACTCCTGGCTTGGGGGGACCATATGGGATGCCAGGGGATCGAACGAACCATGGTTTGTCCTAGGCTAGGGCTTGCAAGGCAGATGCCTTACCTCTAGCCCCACCACTCCAGCCCCAGATTCTGACCCTTTTGGAGAGAGATTGGAGGCATACTTACTGATGCTCAGGGGTTCCTCCTGGATATGCTGGAATTATTATTCTTGGGGTCCTTGGGGGACCATAAGGGATGCTGTAGATTGAACTTGGGTCAGCTATGTGCAAGGCCAAAGCCCACTATGCTATTGCTTTGGCCCCAATTCTGACTTCTAACCTGGGCCAATTGAAGGTCATGTATGAGCAGCATTTCAAAGCATGTGCCCTACATGGCCCTTGGGAACTTGCTGCCAGACCCCCACTGCATCCACGGAGCCCAGTGTTTTCAGGTTGCTCATGTGCCAGCTCACAGGTCAGGGCACACAGCTCATGGCACCTGCTCATGCCCCAAAAGGGTTGCACTAGAGCCCTTGCTGTGCGACCTCCCAGTCCTGTGACTCTACTCTCTCCTATCCAGGCCCAGGGTCAGTGTCCAGTCAACCCCCCCAGGATAGGTAGTTTCCTCCAACCTCAGGCCCCCGTTCTGAGCTAGTGGACACTGATCTCTGAAGAATCCCTACACTTCCAAGACCCAGCAGCAGAGTGATTCAGAACTCAGGTGGCTCAAAATCAGTTCCTCTTTTTTGAGGGGGCTGGGGGGCTTTCAGGAATTCCACATCTCTGTGCTCAGAAATCACTCCTGGCAGGCTTGGGGGACCATGTGGGATGTAGGGGATTGAACCCAGGTCTGCTGTGTGCAAGGCAAAAGCCTTCCACACCATACAATCGCTCTGGCTCCTTTTTTTGCCTCTTACACGGTGCAGGGACCAGGTGCAAGGCCCGCACCCTGGGGGCTGACTGGCATGAGGGTGCTGCACATGCAGTCCTCGGCTGGGCCTCAACGCCCCTACTGGACCCTGCCTCACTGGATGGACATATGTAAGGGAGTGGGCTTAGTTGCTGCCTGGCTTGGCTTGGCCAGGCCTGGCTTTCTCGGGGAAGGCTAGCAGGTCCAAAGAGCTGGGATGGTGGGCCTGGGCGTGTGCCCCTACTTTTCTAAGACAATCCCTCCACGAAGCAGTGGCAAGGTCAGCGAGTGCAGGGCCACCAGGGTACGGGAGAACTCCAGCTAGACAAGAACACAGCCCGGGGAAACTCCAGGGCCCAGCTGGTCGGACCATAGAGCAGAGAAATCCCGGAGGCCCAGCTAGACGGGACGCAGCCTAGAGAGGCTCCAGAGTCGCTTCCGGTAGCACCGAGTGGCCTGTAGTTCTGCCTAGAGAAGCCGCAGACTGCCGTGGACCACGACCCGAAGAGACTACGTGATACCAAGGCCCCCGCGAGGGCGGGACTTCCGCCGGAAGCGCTTCGCCGTCCGGAAGTACCGCTGGTCCCGCCGCGCTTGCGCGTTCCCGCCCGCGTAATCCAAACGGGCTGGCAGCGGGTGATCCGATCGGCGGGACCCGGGTGAGCTGACGGGCACCGCACGCGCTGGACACTGTCCTAGAGGCGACTTGGCGTGAGTTTCGGAGACCCAGGTACTGGGGGTGGGCGCGTTGCATTCTGGGACTTGTAGTTTTCTCGCTCGGCGTGGTGGTCTTCGCTGGGATGTGATGCTCTGCGTTTAGGCAGCTGGCCAGATGTCAGCGACCTTGCTTGTCCAGATGTCAGGGGTGCTGCGGGGCATCTGGAGCCCGTGCCCTCTGGCTACATCCGGCCTTTCACCTTGGAGGGGAGCAGGCCCGGCCCTGCAGACCCTTGTGTGCGGTTGCCTTGGCCAAGCCGGGCTGCAGCCTCTTGAAGAGGAGAGGGATCAGATCAGCCTCCTGGTCCCCGGTTGGGTGTCCCGGCTCGTGTGGGGTACCCGCCTGCCTGCGACGAATGAGGGCCATCTGGGAAGGTCTGCTATCTATCTATCTATCTATCTATCTATCTATCTATCTATCTATCTATCTGTCTGTCTGTCTGTCTGTCGACGGATGAGGGCCATCTGGGAAGATCTGCTATCTATCTATCTACCTATCTACCTATCTATCTATCTATCTATCTATCTATCTATCTATCTATCTATCTATCTATCTATCTATCATCTAATCTATCTATCTGCTGTTTATCCCCTAGGGCTCACCTGTTACAGTCTGCTATCTATCTATCTATCTATCTATCTATCTATCTATCTATCTATCTATCTATCTATCTATCTATCATCTATCTATCTGTCATCTATCTAATCTATCTATCTGCTGTTTATCCCCTAGGGCTCACCTGTTACTTGCACTCCAGTCTGAGTCCTCACCACACGCAGCCATGCCCCAGATAACGCTGAGGGGGGTGACGGTGGATTTCCCCTTCCAACCATACCCATGCCAGGAGGTCTACATGAGCCGGTTGTTGGAGTGTCTGCAGGAGGTAGAATTAAAAGGGGGGTCAGAGAGGGGCCGGAGTCATAAGTGTCCTGGGCCCAGGGTTCACCCCCTCCCAGGGTGCACTAGAGCTTACTGGGCTTGTGAGTCCCGCTAGGTTGTTCACTCCATGGGTGAGTAGGGACGGAGGGGAGTGGAATTGGGCCCCCTGGAGAGCTATTTATGCAGCCATGCCTGCAGGTCCCTCCCTGGGGCCCTTTCCAGGGTCAGTGCCCAGATCTGGGGCGGGGCAGGGCAGTGCCTTCTGGCCCCCCCATCCCAGTTTGCCCCTCGCTCTGGGTGGAGTCCAGCTGGAACCCTTCCCTCCCATGCTCCTGTGCCCCCAGAAGGTGAATGGTATCCTGGAGAGCCCCACGGGCACCGGGAAGACCCTGTGTCTGCTCTGTGCCACGCTGGCCTGGCGTGAGCACCTCCGGGATGCCATCTCTGTCCGCAAGATTGCCGAGCGTATGAATGGAGATCCTTTGTTCCCTGGAGCTGTTCCATCCTGGGGGTGCAGTGCCACTGCTGATGGAGATGGCCCAGGTGTGACCCCTGTCCCCGCCCCTTGCCCCTCCCCCATGCAGTCCTGGTTAGCATCTGAGACCCCCTGACCAGCTCCTTGCTCGCCAGCTTCCTACATGGACATTCCTAAGATCATCTACGCTTCTAGAACACACTCACAGCTCAGCCAGGTCATTGGTGAGCTCCGGAATACTTCCTACAGGTGCGTCCTGGGTCTGGGCATCTGGGCTTATGCTCCTGGCATGTAGGGGGTGTTTGTGCAGCTACAGGTATGGGAAGAAGGCTCCACTCTGTGGCCATCCAACCCCTACCCCATCCTGCAGCCATCCACCCTTACTCTAACCCCCAGCTGTCTACCCTTCCCTGGCCAGCAGCCCATCCCCCCACCCCTTCTTGGCCACTTCAAGCCACTCCCGCAGCAGGGAAAGCCCTTCCTAGGCCCAGGATGTGTCCTGGCCCTTGCCCTCCATCTAGTTGCCCCCCGCCCCACTGCCCCTGTGTGCCCTCTCTGCAGGCCTCGGGTGTGTGTCCTGGGCTCGAGGGAGCAGCTCTGTGTCCACCCAGATGTGCGGAAAGAAAGCAACCACGTGCAGGTGAGGGGCTCTCACTCGGTCCCTGTGGGCAGGCGGGTGCTGTGGTATTGGTAGACCTGCATGCACGGCTGTGCTGCCCCCTTCACATCTCCACTGCATTGAGTCCTTGTCCTTTTTTAAACCTTTCTTGGGAGCCACACCTGGTGGTGCTCAGCGGTTACACCTGGCCCTGTGCTTAGTAATTACTCCTAGTGGGCTCAGTGGGACTTTTGGAAACCTGGGTCAGCCACATGCAAGACTAGACAGTGCCGAGAACACCTACTGTGCTCACTCTGGCTCACAGTCCTTGTCCTTCTTTCTGCTTGTCCTTTCAGATCCACTTGTGCCGCAAGAAGCTGACAACCCATTCCTGTTCTTTTTATAGAAATACTGAGGGTGAGGCATTGAGTGTCCGGTTTCTGCTGCCTCCCAGCCAGGGCGCCCCTTTTTAGTTGCCATTTAGGCATTTCCCTTCCTGTCCCATTCAGGCAGGATCTAGCCATGGCCATGGTTTCCCTGAGTCTCCAGAAGAGGGCCTTCTCTTACTCCCAGGCCCCTCATACTCCTCCCTGCTTTGAAAGGGTGCTGGGCAGATGTCCAGGCTAACCTCAGTTCTGCAGTGAGTATGTTGTGGCCCAAGGTGTGGCCATCCTAGTGTGCATCATTTTTTGCTTTTTGGGCCACACCCTGTGATGCTCAGGGGTCATTCCTGGCTATGCGCTCAGAAATTGCTCCTGGCTTGGGGGGCCGTATGGGATGCTGGGGGATCGAACCGAGGTCTGTGTTAGGTTATTGCATGCAAGGCAAGCGCCTTATGGTTTGCGCCACCGTTCCGGCCCCTCCAATGTGCATCTTTTATTTTATTTTTGGCTTTTGGGCCACACCTGGCAGTGCTCAAAGGTTACTTCTGGCTCTGCCCTCAGAAAAATCACTCCTGGCAGCCTCTGGAACTATATGGTATGTCAGGGATCAAAACTGGGTCAGCTAAGTGCAAGGCAAATGGCCTTTCCTCCCGACTATGCTGTGCTATTGCTCTGGCCCCCAACAAGATGCTCCAGTGTTCATCTTCTTTTGCCCTAGTGCCTGTGACAGGCCTAAGGGCAGATTCCCTGCAGGTTCTTCCTGGGGCTGGCCAACTGAAGACTCCCCCTTCCCTAGATGGCCAGGTCAAACCATTGTTAACTTAGTGGCTGGGCACCACATTCAAGATGGGCTGGAGGAGCTCTGCCCTTTATGAGGGGGACTGTGTTCATACCTTATTCATCCCTCCTAGAGAAGAGCCTGGAAAAGGATCTGACCACCCCTATCCTGGACATCGAGGACCTGGTCAAGGCTGGGGGCAAATACAAGTGAGTGCGGAAGACCTGGGCCTGCGGCAGTCCCAGACTTTAGGGGCTGATAGAGCATGGGCCCTGCCCTGCCCTACCCTGGTGCCCTCTGTGGTCCCAGACTCATGGCTGTTTAATCCTCCCTGCCTCTCAGGCCTAGCTCCCCATAAGATGTGCTTCCTTCTTGTTTGCTGAGAACAAGGCCCACGGGCTGGGATCTCAGAGCAGCCTGGGAAGGGAGCTGGAGCAGTGGTGGAGAATGTGTGTGTCATGGATGGACAGATGGGCAGGCTCAGATCCTGTGTCAGTGTAGCTCTGTCCTCTGGCCCCTGCAGGCCTGGGACGCTACCTGTGGGCCTGGGTCTCCCCCACCTATCTCCCCTGTTGGGAGGCTCAGCTGCATGTGGTTCTGTGACACACACACCCACTTCCCACCTCAGGCTGTGCCCCTACTACCTGGCCCGGAATCTGCGTCAGCAGGCTGACATCATCTTCATGCCTTACAACTACTTGCTGGATCCCAAGGTGAGGCTGGCTTGGGGGAAGTGGGAGCAGAGGAGAAATCGTTGGGCAGGGTTGTGGAGATGAGGCCCAGAGAGGAGCACACATGTGTGTGTGCATGCATGCATGTGTATAGGGGACTTAGGCAATGCGTTACTGATGGTGCTCAGACTGGCCAGAAAGCTCCACCTTCTACTGGCTCGTGGCAGAGCCACGATGCTGGTGTGGGCAAACCTGGACTGCCCCCATGCCTGACACCAGCCTGTTCACTCACTCCAGAGTCGCACAGCACACAATATTGACCTGAAGGGCACGGTGATTATCTTCGATGAGGCTCACAACGTGGTGAGTGTCAGGCCACAGCACCAACTGCCCGCAGCTTCCCTGGCTCCAGATCCCTGGCCCAGCCCCACTATCTGCCCAGAGCCCTGAGTGGTGCCTTTTCTGCTGGCTGTAGCTGCACAGGCTCCCACCTTGTCCTGCAGCCCTTCCTTCTAAGCCCATATGGCCATACTGGTCTGTTCCCTGGAAGGGAGCACTGGGACACCCCATTGTTGTTCTGGTGGAAGCCAGTCCCTAGTCTGGACTCACAGGGACTCATGGGAGGCTGGAAGACCTAGGATGTTAACAGCTCAGCAAAGTTCGTCTCTAGACCTTTCGCGGGTGGGACAGGATGCACCTGTCCCCTGTAGCCAGGTCTGGCTTCCTTAGCTGTGGCCCGTGCCGATTTCTGGGACCGGGTCGTTCCTGACTTGGATGCCTGCCTGGCTCCCAGGAGCAAATGTGCGAGGAGTCAGCATCTTTTGATCTCACACCCCATGATGTGGCCTCCGGGCTGGACGCCATCAGCCAAGTGCTAGAGGAACAGACCCGGGCCGCTCAGCAGGGGGAGTTGTCCCTGGCCTTCGGTGTGGACTCCACCAGTGCAGAAGACAGGAGAGGTGAGGGCAAGGGAGTTGGGGGGACAGGGGAGCCATAGGCAAGAGAACCATGGTAATGTTGCAGAGGGAAGGAAGTCTGGGGCAGGGGTGCTGCAGGCTGGTGAGTTGTGGCAAGAGCTGTCAGACCCTTTACTGCACTGGGCACTATTGTGGACCTTTGGGGGTGGCACCAGCAACTTGAAGCATCTAGCAGTGCTCAGGTGTTCCTCTTGGCTGTGTGCTTAGGAATCACTCCTGGCAGGCTCAGGGAACCCTATGGGAGGCTGGGGATCCAATTTGGTCAGCTGTGTGCAAGGCAAACAGCCTACCCACTGTGTTCTCCTTCCAGCCCCTCTTCACGCTTCTTTGCCTTTGCAGCGGCTGCTGCGCCTTTTTCTTACCCTGTGAGCACTTGGTTCTCCCAGTGCATGCCACTGTACTACTGTACTTGGGTCGTTGGTGGGGTTTTTCATGTGGAAAGGTACATGTGGGGCTGCCTAATTTCCAGGGTGGGCACAGAGATAGACTATTCTCTCATTCTTTCATGCAGGGCTGAGTCTGGGGCCAGAGGATGTGGCCAAGCTGAAGAGTGAGTGTGGCTCCCTTGTGGGAGGACTGGGGAGGGTGGCCTTCCGCCAGCCCCTGACCTCCTGCCTTGCCACAGTGGTTCTTCTTCGTCTGGAGGCTGCCATTGATGCCATCGAGATACCGGAAGACAACAGTGGTGTCACCAAGCCGGGGAGGTGAGGCATGGCACACAGGGCAGGGCAGTACTCTGACCTGATCTGTGCACCAACTCTCCTGCCATTGTGCCATATAGACCACTTCGCTAAACCCTGTTAGGCTAAGCTAGTGGGGAACCAGCTGCTTCCCTGGTAGGGCTGAGCCTCCTGACTCCAATATTCCACAGACATCCCCAACCATGCAGGCCTCTCCCCACCCATTCCACTCAGGGTGTCACTCCTGGCTCTGCGCTCAGAAATTGCTCCTGGCTTGGGGGACCATATGGGACGGCGGGGGATTGAACCATGGTTCGTCCTAGATCAGCCACATGCAAGGCAAATGCCCTGGCACTGCACCAGGCTCCGGCCCGTCCTGGAGGATCTGAGCTTGTTCCTGAGCAGAGTTAGGGTTGATCTTGTAGCAGCCGCCTGCATGGAGCACTTTCTCTTCCCAGCTTCATCTTCCAGCTCTTTGCCGAAGCCCAGATCACGACACAGACCAAAGACTGCATCCTGGACTCCCTGGACCAGATCATCCAGCACCTGACGGGGCGTGAGTCCCAGCCCAGGCTCCTCTCCCAGTCCCCACTGCATCACGCTCTGATCAATGCTGCTCATGTTACCTGAGCCTTCGTTCCTGCACAGGGTCACTGGGTGGGTGAATGGGCAGCATGGGCCTCCTGCTGGCACATCCCGCGGTGGAGGGTCAGCACCCACTGTTCCGACAGGTCCTGGGCCATTCATCTACACGGCAGGGCTACAGAAGCTGGGGAACATCATCCAGGTAGGGCTCAGGCACACACTGCCCTGGAGCACAGAGTTGTCTACCCCCAGCCTCATCAGCCGCTGCCACTCCAGCTGGCAAGGCCAGGGGCAGTTCAGGGCCAAGGACCCAGCTCCTCTCCTGAGACAACTGGGCCTTCCATGCCTGTGGGCACCAGGAACAGAGTTCCCGTCCAGGCTTTCCCTGGTCCTGCTCGCTACTCCTCGCAGTCTTTCTCAGCATGCCTGTCTCTTCTATGGAGCTCTGGGTGGCTTCTGGCTGGGAATCCTAAGAGGGTACAATGCTGAGGGGACCCCAGGGGTGTCCAGGATCCATGTGAAGGGCTGGCCCAGTTGCTGTCCATCAATGAACCTGTGTCTGGGTGGTTTTTCTTTTCTTTTTTGGCTATACCCAGCGGCATTCAGGTAATACTCCTGGCTCTGCACTCAGAAATTGCTCCTAACAGGCTTGGGAACCATATGGGATGCTGGGAATCGAACCCAGGTCTATCCACAGTTCAGCCATGTGCAAGAACAATGCCCTATCGCTGTGCTACTGCTCTGGCCCCATGGATGGTTTTTCTGTTCCCTCTTCTTGTCACCACTGTGGGGATGACACAGGTCACATGTGGGCAGGTGATACCCAAGGCTGGACATGCAGCCTGGTGCTAGCAGGCCATCCAGCATCACTGACTTGTCCTTACCCCTGTGGGTGCTGCTGGCTACATCGATATGCCTTGTGTAGGGATGACCCAGCAGTCTCAGTTTCCCCAGTTTCCCCTGCAATGGACCTTTTTTTTGTTGTTGTTGTTGTTTTTGGTTTTTGGGCCACACCCAGCATTGCTCAGGGGTTACTCCTGGCTGTCTGCTCAGAAATAGCTCCTGGCAGGCACGGGGGACCATGTGGGTCACCGGGATTTGAACCAACCACCTTTGGTCCTGGATCGGCTGCTTGCAAGGCAAACGCCGCTGTGCTATCTCTCCGGGCCCGTTTTTGTTCTTTTTTAATTTTTGGGCCACACCGGTCACATTCAGGGGTTACTCCTGGCTATGCACTCAGAAATCGCTCCTGGCTTGTGGGACCATATGGGGTGCCAGAGGTCGAACAGCGGTCTGCCCTAGGCTAGTGCAGGCAAGACAGATGCCTTACCGCTTGAGCCACTGTTTCAGCCCCTGCAATGGGCCTTGATGCCCCCTCCACTGAGCCTTTTGCCCCCATCTTTCAGATTGTCTTTAGCTCAGACTCTGCACAGGAAGGGCCTGGCTCGGTGACAGGATTCGAAGTTTCTCAATTCTACAAGGTGAGCATGGTGCCCGCTGTAGGCTTCCCTGGACTCCCTGCTGTTGGCGGTGCCTACAGTGGACTCCCCTGGGGTCCCTGCTTTGGCCTGTTCCTGGGGAGTCTGCTCACACTGCCGGCACCACCATCAGGTGCACATCCACACCGACACCAACCAGCGGAAGACGTCTCAGCATTCTGCTTCCTGGAACAACCCTGTGGTCAGGAAGTCAGGTAGGGGAGTCCTACGTCCTCCTTCTTGGCGTCCTGCCCCAGCATGCTGGGTGAGCCCACAAGACTGAGATGGCCTAGCCTCACCATACCAGGTACCTCAGCATTAGGCAGAGGTAATTGTTCCAGGGTCATGCCCCTGCGGGACCTCACTTTCTAGCTCTTGGCTGCAGCCCACGTGAGGGCCTAAACCCTCAATGGCAAACCTATGGCGCTGGCACGTGGGAAAGTCCTCAATTAAGATATGCGGCGTGTGTCACATAGTTCTTAGATACTTTAATCTTGTTATTAAGGTTTAATTGACTTGCTGGCACTTTGTGTGTGTGTGTGTGTTTTGGGTCACACCCGGCAGTGCTCAGGGGTTATTCCTGGCTCCAGGCTCAGAAATTGCTCCTGGCAGGCACGGGGGACCATATGGGATGCCGGGATTCGAACCGATGACCTCCTGCATGAAAGGCAAACGCCTTACCTCCATGCTATCTCTCCAGCCCCTACTTGCTGGCACTTTTGAGGAAACTCTTTGGTTTTGTGCGGCAGTTTGGGCACACGGGCTCAAAAAAGGTTAGCCATCACTGGCCTAAACTGTCTCGGGGGTCATATCCAGACTGTGTCTTCCTGAGGAGCTGGGGGAGTCAGGGTGAGCCTGGGGTCTCTGCTGGGGATTGCCTGCTTCCTCCTGTAGCACCACCTCCAGGCTGACACCCAGCCCTTGCCCGTGCCTGAGGCACCCAGCCTCACACTGCTTCCCACTGAACTCCCTGTATGTGTGTCTGTGTTGTCCACATGTGCCTGTAGGTTGTCAGGCCGTCCCTGATCCTGAGGTGCCTAGCCTCACACTGCACTCCTTGTGGGTGTGGCTGTAGGTGGTCTGTGTACCCCTTATTCTACATGCGCCTGTATACTGCCCTGCGGGCGTCTCTACTGCCCCACCCACCCACACTGGGCTGCTGTCCCCCCACCCCCAGGGAAGGTGCTGAGTTACTGGTGCTTCAGCCCCGGGCACAGCATGCGGGAGCTGGTCGTTCGAGGTGCCCGCACCATCATCCTTACCAGTGGCACCCTGTCGCCCGTGTCCTCCTTCGCCCAGGAGATGCAGATGTGAGTCTCTGCTGTATCCCTTGGTGACCCCCACCAAGGTTGGGGCGTGAAGGTTCGATCTCCCCTCTCCCTCTGTGCCCGCAGCCCCTTCCCAGTGTGCCTGGAGAACTCCCACGTCATCGGCCAGCACCAGGTCTGGGTGGGCATCATCCCCAGGGGTCCAGATGGAGCCCAGCTGAGCTCAGCGTTCGAAAAGCGGTAGGGGCGGGCAGGGAGGGTAAGTGAGGGTAGGTGGGAGCTTGTTCGGGGAGGGGTTCCTGGGATGGGAGGGCCCCAGAGGGTGGGGAGAATTTCAGAGGGGAGACATCTCATGGGGCCAGGGAGGGCACCCATGAGGGTGTGGAGGGGTTCCCAGGGGGCAGGGAGGGCCCTGGGGGAGAGGACACCATCCAGCATTGATGTCTCTCCCACAGGTTCACCGAGGAGTGCTTGTCTTCCCTGGGGAAAGCACTAGGTGAGACCCCTTGTGCCAACCTGGCCCTCTTTGCCAGTGCCTGGGACACCAGACTCGCCCTGCCCCCAGACTCTCATTCTCCCCCTAATGGATGCCCCCCCGCAGGCAACATTGCTCGAGTGGTCCCCCACGGGCTTCTGGTCTTCTTCCCTTCCTACCCGGTCCTGGAAAAGAGCCTGGACTTCTGGCAGGTATGTACCCCCACTGGTCCCTGGGGCTCTGCTGGGCCAAAGCCTGCTTGGTGTGACACCCCCCAACCCCACAGGCCCATGACTTTGCCAGGAAACTGGAGGCCCTGAAACCTGTGTTTGTGGAGCCCCGGAGCAAAGGAAGCTTCTCTCAGGTGTGAGAACATGGGGCAAGGCTATTATGGTGTATATAGAGGTGGGGCATGACAACAGGGCAGGACATGGTAGAAGGAGAATGGCATGATGGAGGAGGAGTGGGACAAGACATGGGACGGGGAGCCTCTGGATCTGAGCCATCCCACACCCTTACCTGTCCTGGTTGCCCCTCTCTCCCCTTTGGTCTCCCTGGACCCCATCTTCTTGGTGGGGTGGGTGTGATCCTTGAGGCTCAACCCTTGCTTTCCACTCTCGAAGGTCATGGATGCCTATTATGCACGGGTCATCGCCCCTGAGTCCAGTGGGGCCACCTTCTTGGCGGTATGCCGGGGTAAGGTAAGTCCCCCCAGGAACTCGGGTGGGACTTTGGGGTGCGGTGGGTGTCTTCCAAGAGGCACCCACCACAAGACAACCCCAACTGCCCCCCAGGCCAGTGAGGGGCTGGATTTCACCGACTATAATGGCCGGGGCGTCATCATCACGGGCCTCCCTTACCCACCACGCAAGGACCCCCGGGTGGTGCTCAAGATGCAGTTCCTGGATGAGATGCGAGAAAAGAGTAGGGAGGGCCAGGTGAGGGGCTACCTGGTGGGTGGGGTGGGGTGGGATCATATGGAGCTGTCAGGCTAGGTTGAGTGGAGCTGCAAGTGTCATGTGACAGGGATGGAGCCTTGGGTGGGTGGGCAGAGTCCAGTCAGAGTGGGTTGGATCACGAGTGGGATCCAGTCTGACTCCACTCTGCAGTTTCTCTCTGGGTACGAATGGTACCGACTGCAGGCAACCAGGGCCGTCAATCAGGCCATCGGGCGGGTAATCCGCCATCGTCATGACTATGGTGCGGTGTTTCTCTGTGACCACAGGTGGGTGCGCTGCCTGTGGGCAGGGTCGGGAGGTTGGGCCCTGGGATGTGAGGCTGATGGCAGGACTTCCCCCCCACCCCACCCCAGGTTTACCTACGCAGACATCAGAGCCCAGCTGCCCTCCTGGGTGCGCCCCCATGTCAGGGTTTATGAGAGCTTTGGCCATGTGATCCGTGACGTGGCCCATTTCTTCCGTGTGGCTCAAAAAACAGTGAGTACAGGGCACACCCAGGGAGGCTGACTGGCACAGCTGGGAACCCACCCTTGACCCAGCCTTGTCGTTTGTGCAGATGCCTGTGCCGCCCCACCGGAATCCGGCCCTGGGTCCTGGTGCGGAAGAGGGTGCTGTGCCACTGCTGTCTGCATCGCACAGCCCTCTGCCCACGAGGAAGGCTCGGACCCTGGACCTGCATGTGCCCAGCCTGCAGCACAGACAAGCTGGTATTGGTTAGGGGCAGAAAGAGGGTTGAGGACCAGAGCTTGGGGGGGCACCCATGGGGTACCATCCAGGAAGATTGCTGTTGGGCAGGATCCCCGAGTGACCGGGACACCATGGGCAGTCTGTGCGTGGAGTACAACCAGGAGTCAGCCCAAGCTTCGAGGAGACCTGGGGGGCTGCTGGCTGCCCTGGAGCACAGCGAGCAGCAGGCCGGGGCACCTGATGATGATTCCCCACGCAAGGAGGAGCAGGTAGGGCTGAGCAGATGGAGCATCCCTGACCCCCCTCTGCTCAGCACCCCGTCACCCACACCTGCCTTGTTTGTGGCATTGCCCAGTTCAGACCCTACATCCGGCCTCTGCCCAGAGCCTTCCAGCTCCTCAGAGATAAGAACTGGGCCTGTCTCAGGCTGGAGTGTCAGGTGTGGGTACTTCACTTTTCCCCCAGCACAAGAGACCAGTGGAGCCCCGAGCCTTCCGGAGAGGTGGGAGGAAGAAGATCCGGCTGGTCAGTGGCCCGGTATGGAAGCCCCTCATGCCCGGGCACCTAGCAAGGGTTCTGGAGGGCCCAGGAGGTACCCTCACCCACAGGGCACAGCCTCTTTCCCCCCAGTGAACAATGCAATTTTCCACAGCGCTTGACTTGCAAATGTTTCGGTCTCTATCAAACATACAGAACTGGCTGGTGCCCCACAACCCTCCCTGTCAGGGTGTCTCCACTCTGCAGGCCTGGATTAAGAGGGGGGCTCTTCATGGTGACTGGGCTCCTAGTCCTGGCTCAGAGCATCTCTGGAGGGAGGGTTGGGGGCTTGTCTCCACACCCACGTTGCCACTCCATACATTTCTTGGAAGTGCTCACTTATAAGGTAGCAGTGGCGCTGTCAGGATGCTCTGGGGGCTTAGCCGTAGCTGGGGCTGGAGACTAAGGCTTGTCATGGCCAGGGTGTGGTCACGCTGACCAGGGGATGGACTGTGTCCAGCAGGAGGGCTCAGCACCCGAGGCACAGACCGAGAAGGCCAAGCTGTTCATGGTGGCTGCAAAGCAGAGGCTAAGCCCAGCCGGCTTCCAGGTGTTCACGAAGGCCCTTCGGGCGTACAAGGCCTCAGACGACTTCCAGGCCCTGGGGACCCACCTGTGTAGTGTTTTTGGCGAGGACTCGGAGAAGCATAACCTGTTCCGAGGTGCGATGGGGCCTGCCAAGTGCTGGGTGAGGAGCCTGGTGCAGAGCTTGCCCTGCTCAGATTTCCTCTTCACAGGCTTCTACCAGTTCGTGCGTCCCCACCACAAGCAGCGCTTTGAGGAGCTGTGTCTGCAGTGGACGGGCCAGCGCTGTGGTGGTGCTGAGCCGGTACCCTGCCTGTCCAGGGCCAGGGTCTCTGGTGAGCTTGCTCCCCTCTAGGCCCCTGAGCCCCTCCCAGTTCCTCATGCTATGGGCAGGAGTTCACTATGTGCCCTTCCTTTCTGCAGTGGTACCCCCAGAGCACCGGCTCTCTCCCCTGCTTTAAGACCCTGCCCCTTGTGACCGACAGGGGGCCACCTTTCATTTCCTCCCCATTTCATTTCCCCTTCTCTGGCACACTTGGTACCCTGGAACCCATCTGGCCCTGTATGTCCCGGCCCTGCAGGAAAGCAAGATTCTCAGTCCAAGCTGACAGTGTCCGAGGGTACGGCCAAACAGCTGGACTCCGAGGGGCACCTGAATGGAGGTCGTTTGCACCTGGTGTCTGGGGCACTCCCTGCAGGTGAGAGCAGAACCTGCCCACTGGATAGGAGCTGACAGTATCAGCGCTGCCCAAGCAGGCCCCTCAGTAAGGTCCCAGTGCTGTCTGTCCGCTGCAGGAGCCCCCCAGCCAGAGTTCCCCGGGCAGGCTTTGGAGCGTGAGTACCTGGCCCAGGTGCACAGGGCCCTGGGTCCAGCAGGGAGTGGTCGGCTGCAGGAGGTGCTGAGAACGTACAGGCAGGACGGAGACCTGGGGAATGCACTGGCTGTGGTGGCTGACCTCACTACTGAGAGACCTGAGGACTTCCCCCTGCTGCAGGGTCAGTAGGCGGGCCCTAGGCTGGGGGTGGGGGGCTGAGGGAAGCCCCTGAAACTGAGCACTCACCCCTTCTCTCCCTCCTGTCCCCATCCTCGGCAGGCTTCAGCTCGTTCCTGAGGCCTCAGCACTTGCCGCATTTCCTACAGATCTGCTCTGATCTGAAGGGTCCACCTGCCTCTCCCAGCCCTGGAGGGGGCGGGTGCTGAGCCACTGGAACTCCCACTGAGGAGCCTGACCCTTGCTCTGGTTCCCGGGGCCTGCGGGCCTGGTGGGTGACTGCCCATCCTTGCCCAGGTGAATACCTCAGCCAGTGCTGGACACACTGTGCTCTCTCCACTCCAGGAGAGGTCCACTCCAGGCCTCTCACCAAAGCGAAGCACACACCTCTGGGCGGCATGCAGGGGAGCTGGCCCTCCACTCACTCATCCTGTCCCTGGGTGTGGAGAGACTTGTGTCATCTGGCAGTGGCCCTCTCTGTGACTCTGTACTGCTGACCCTGGGTACACACCAGTAGACCCTGCACCACCGGCCACAGTGTGGCCTGAAAGAAAGCACACAGAATTGTGCAGTTTTTCTGACCTGAGGTCTGGTGAACACAGCACTGCCTCCTGCAGGGGACCAAGGATGCCAGGAACTGTGGGGTGCTGCTGTGGGGGGCCAGCCCAGCAGGAGAGGACCTCAGGGATGCCAGTGTGGGCAAGGGGCCCACTTTTAGGACACTGCTAATAAAATAAGTGAAGGAAAAGGTTATCTGGCCCAGTTTGTAGGTGGTAGGACATGGGAGTGGTTGCTTTGCAACAAGTTTGCCCTGGGGCACTTTGGTGCAGAAGCCCATTGGTCTGGAAAGCCCCACTCTCTGTGGCCCATTCCCATTGCACCACTAATGCAGTTCTGGAACTACCTGCAGTGCTACTGCAAATTGGCAGCCCTATGGGCAAGTGCCTACCAGTGACACACCTATTTTGTTTTGTTTTGGGCCACACCTGGTGGCTCTCAGGGGTTACTCCTGGCTCTGTGCTCAGAAATCACTCCAAAAACAAAGAAACAAAAAGATATCACTCCTGCCAGGCACAGGGCTTCGAACCACCTTTCACACTGGATCAGTTGCATGCAAGGCAAACACCCTACCACTGCTATCCCTCCAGCCCCTGACGCTCTAACTTATATGAACACACTGCTGGCTCCTGCCTAGAGCACTGGCCCTGCCTGCAGGGCACTAGCAGGACGCAGGATACAGCACACCTTGTGGGTGTGATAGGAGAAGTATGTGGTGTGAGTGCATAGGAACAGGCACTGTCATGCCAGACACGTGGTGCCAGCATGCACCTGTGATAGTGTTGACACTGGAACCTGCTGACCACATCACAAATGCACATTCCTGGCCCTGACCATCAATGTGCCCAGCTCCTCGTTCCATGATGCGCTGTGCACCACCTTTACCAGATTCCCCAGACAGTGCACCTGCTGAGCCAGAGCCAGGTGCACTGGGGAGGACATGAGAGGAACAAGTGCAGCAGCTTTTCTTGCCCTTCCTGACCTTCCCTCAGGCTCCCAATCCAGTGGCTGTCTGCCGTGCCCATCCTTCCTGGAGGAGTGAGAACACACCATTATTGATTTCATGGTGTTCGGGAGCTGCTACCCTAGGACTTCCTGATGGCTGTGGCAGGCGCCGCAGGGCTTGGACACATGACTCCCTGCTCCACACCCTAGGCTCCAAGCCTGGTAGTGGCAGCTGCTGGAGTCACTGCCCTGGGTCCAGAAGGCTCCTGTAGGTGTTATAGGTCACTAAACTGCAGAAACTGGAGCTGGGCATGTGCGTGCAATTCCTCCCATAACACTGAGCTGTTTTTCCCACTCCCTTGGGTCTCAACCCCTCTCCCACCTCCCCACCCACCCCTAGAACACTCCCTAGGAGGCTGAGGCAGGCTCCAAAGTTTAATAGTCTTTTGTAAACTTGGTTGTCCATTGTCTGGTTAGTGCTTAGCAGGAGGCCGGGTAGGGTAGCACCTAGGCCCCCTGCTGCCCCCAACACGATGGGTGCAGGGAGGGCCAAGGTCAGCCAGGGCATCCACAGATAGAGGTCTGGGCCTGCCCCAAGGCGTGCCTCCACAGGGGGACCATGGGACATTCCAGGCTTCCTGAGAATTGCTGGCAAGCTACCCCGAAGAGCTCCAGAGAGCTAGGGGGAATGTCAAGCCTGGCTCATCTCACCTGCAGCTGGCCCCCACCATTCTCTAGCAGCACCTCTCCTGTGTGCAGGGATACAGCTAGGACACTGGCCCCATTTGAGGGTCTCTGCTTCCCCCATACCTGGGCTTCTTTTGGGATACCACAAGGGGATTCAGTGTCTGGGGCAGGTCCCCCACCTGGTCTCAAGGCCCCAGCTGGCTGCTGACATGGGCTGGAACACCTTAGGGATGGAACAGCTCAGGCCAACCCAGCCTTGGTGCCAGGTCCTTCCTGGGGCAGGGTAGGGGGACCCTTGGCTGAAGCCGGCCCAACTGCTCAACAACCCTGTACAGAAGCCCCAGGGCCCACACACTTCCAGACACACAAGTTTGTGGGGAGAAAATCCAAAGCCATTGAGACATGGGGAGGGGAAGGGCTGGAGAGGGCAGTGGAGCCGGCCGGGTGGCTACGTGATGTCGGTCTGCCGTGGTGGTCGGCGCAGGTTACGCACCACACACTTCACCATCCACTCAATGCCCTCGCGCACACCTTGGCTGTGGAGACATCAGTTGTGAGTGTGGGCGGGCCAAGCTTGGCCCATGGGTGCTGGGAGGGCGACAGGACACTCACCCTGTTAGGGCTGAGCAGGCCTGGGTCAGGCAGTCGCGCCTGCCGATCTTGGAGGTGCAGTCGCTGAAGGCTGTCTTGAGATCAGGGATGGACAGGCAGGTCTGGGGGGATAGGATTGAGGGTGGGCGTGGCAGGTCCCTCTGCAGTGCATACACACTCCCGGTGGACAGAAGGCACATTGCAGGACAGGGCACCCAGCACCCGACACCCTGCACCCCAGCCCAGGGATACCTCTCACCTCCACATCCTGCTTGTTGGCCAGCACCAAGATGGGCACGCCGTCCAGAGCCTCACTTGTGACCATCTTCTCTGGAGGGCGGAGAGTTGGCCCCATGACCCTCCATCCTGCCCTGTATCAGCCTCCCGGGGCCCGCGGAGAGAGTAGGAGGGAGCAGCACCCAGTGCCCTCCCGTCCCCTCTTCACCCACCACACTGCACCCACCAAAGGCCTGCTTGGACTCATTTAGCCGCTCCTCGTCTGTGGAGTCGATGACATAGATAACACCATGGCACTCTGCATAGTACTGGGGAGAAGGAGATAGAGACAGAGATCATGGGCTGAACCACAGGTACCGGTGCCCAGGGCAGGCCTCAAATGCAAGTCCCTCTGGAGGACATAAAAAGTAGGTTGTGCCCAAGACCTTTCCAGGAAATGACGGCTGACCCTTGGGGATGGCCTAACCCCACAAACTCCACACCAGGGTCTGCTCCAAGTCATCAGAGGCCCAATGGAGGGACCTATAGAGGGATCCTGCCAGGGATGATGAGTGATGGGCCACATAAGACAGCAGGGCCAAGCAACAAGGCACTGTCCCTAAGCCTGGTGCTTCCCAATGGGTGTATGTCCAGAGGGGACAGAAACCCCACCGCTTTTTTTTTATTTGGGTTACACACAACAGCGCTCAGGGGTCACTCTATGCTCAGAAATTGCTCCTGGCAGACTCGGGAAACCCCGTCAATTAATTGCTAGGGTCCAAGGATAGCTATGGAACAGAGTACTTCTGGCTGGGGTCCCAGGGAGCCTGAACAACGAATCATGCCTGCTCTGCCCGCCTGTCCCCAGAATCTAGGGACTAGTGCCTCCATGGTCTGTGCTGAAATATGCTGATCAAACTCTGCACGGCTTCATGCAGGTAGGAAGCAGACCTAAAATGGCAGAGACCCACAATTGCACACAACTCCACTCACACCTGTCCTTAAGGACACAGACCCTGACATGGTACATAACCCACACACGTCCTGGAGGATCCAAACCCAAGATGGTACAGAACCCACACCTGTGCTCACACCTGTCCTGGAGGACACAGACCCAAGATGGTATAGAACCCACACCTGCGCTCACACCTGCTCTGGCCCCAATGCGGTCGGCCTAAGATGCCCCAGCAGGAAGTCAGGCCTCGCTCTTAGAGGCACACACAGGGCTTCTAGCAATGTGGCCCATCTGAAGAGAAGGCCCTGGGAGAGATGAAGCACCCCATTTGAGGGACAGGACCTGGAGACATCCAGGACCATGTTAGCACAAGTACTTTGGAGCCTTCCTGTCACCGTAGAACTCGGTCAGGGCTCCAGGTCCTGTCTCTGAGGTAGGGGTAGAGCAGGAGAGTGTGTGTGTGGTGGTGGTGGTGGTGGTAGTGGGGAACACAACGACTCACCTTATCCCATAGAGACTGCAGCTCCTCCTGGCCCCCCAAATCCCAGAACATGAGGCGCGCCTTCCCCACATCCACGGTGCCGACTGTGAAGAGAGACGGTGTGTGTGTGTGTGTGTGTGTGTGTGTGTGTGTGTGTGTGTGTGTGTGTGTGTGTGCGTGCGCGCACGTGCGCTGGATCCGTGAGTCCGAATGCCTCCCCGACCCCTATCCATCCCCCAAGGCAGTCCTTACTGTTAAGCCCCACAGTGGTGGTGATCTTGGACAAGCTCATGCCCTTGTAGCTCCTGCTGAAACGGGTCTTGGACTGCTCCAGGAAGGTCTGGAGAGAAGGGGTGATGAGAAGGGCCCCCCTGGCCTTACTTATCTCCATGGAGGGAGGAGACTCCCCAAGGCCAATGGGGGGGGTGGGGAGAGAGAGGAGTGGGTTGTCTCCTACTCCAGTGGGTACGGTGGGTTCAGATGAGGGGACTCGGGGGTGCACGAAGAGGATGTGGGGGACAGCCACAGGCAATGGGGGAACCCATAGGGGGGAGAAGTGTTGGGGTGTCGGGGTAGGGGCCCTACCTACCGTTTTGCCCGCATTGTCCAGGCCGAGGATGAGGATGCAATACTCGTCTTTCCGGAACATGTACTTGTACAGGCCCGACAGGAGCGTATACATCCTGCCCTGTGCACAGGGCAGCGCAGGGGCGCCTGCTGAGCCGCGCTGGGACACCCCCCGGGACCCCCTAGGCCCCCAACATCCCGCCAGCCCGGCTGTCAACCCCCTGGCCTGGCCTACCTGCGCCTGACCCCGCGCTGACCCCGCGCAAGGCCCGACGGGAAACGGGGCAACAGCCGCGGCAGCGACCACGGAGCAGCGGCTCCGTCCCAGCAGCCCTCGCGCCGTGACGCACTTCCTGCGGCGACGGCGCCGCGC
The DNA here is from genome assembly GCF_024139225.1 of Suncus etruscus. Taxonomy (NCBI): domain Eukaryota; kingdom Metazoa; phylum Chordata; class Mammalia; order Eulipotyphla; family Soricidae; genus Suncus; species Suncus etruscus. The sequence continues at coordinate 9,619,151 of NC_064854.1, forward strand.
GAGAAAGTGACGTCACATACCGGAAGTATTTCCCCCACCCAGTACGCTCTAGCCGGCGGCGCGCCGCTCTATGCTCTTAATGGCGGCGCCCAGAGCCTGCGAAGAAGAACCGAGCAGGGTTGCGGCGAGCGGGCCGGAGCAGCCCGGGGTGCGGGTGCGGGTGCGGGCGAGTTGAGCTGGGGTCGCCCCTCGGGGTTCCTGTCAACGGGGCGCAGCATGGACGAGGAGAGCCTGCAGGCCGCGCTGCAGGCGTCGGGCGCGCAGCTGCAGCAAGTGGAGCTGGCCCTGGGCGCCGACCTGGACCCCGCCGAGCTGGCCGACCTGCGGCAGCTGCAGGGCGACCTCAAGGAGCTGATCGCGCTCACCGAGGCCAGCCTGGTGTCGGTGCGCAAGAGCAAGCTGCTGGCCACGCTGGACGGACAGCCCCCCGCCGCCGGCCAGACCCCACCCGCGGCTGCTGAGACGCAGGACCTCCCGCAGGAGGAGGAGCCGGAGGACGAGGAGGACACCGACGAGGAGGACGCCTGGGCCGGCCGCAGGGTGCAGGCCCCGTTCCGCAGCGCCTGGGGACCCCTGGAGTACCACAACGCCATGGTGGTGGGCGCCGAGGCAGCGGGCGTGCGCGTGCTCTGCCTCTACCCCACGCAGCCCGCGCTCAAGCCCTGCCCCTTCTTCCTGGACGGCAAGTGCCGCTTCCAGGACAGCTGCAGGTGAGCCGCTGAGGGCCGCCCTCGCACACCCCTCGGTGGACGGGGGGGGGGGGGGGGGTCGTGCACGTTTAGAGGGTCGAGGCACTCGGCCCCTGATTCTCAGGAATGGGCCTGGCTTCGCCCTTCCGCTGTGGGTACACGGTAGGTTGTACCTGTGACACACCACACACACACACACACACACACACACACACACACACACACACACACACACACACACACACACACACGAATCATCACTCCATGCTGTGCAGACTCCGCTGAAAGTGGCCCTCGCACTCTCCATGCCTGCTCCCCTGTGCTTTATCCCACACTGGTCTGGAGCTTGTGCTTGGGAGAGCTGGGAAGGGGCACCACCCCCTTGGCTGCTGTCAACAGCCTCTCTCCTCGGTCCTATGCCCGGCTGTTCTAAGCCTCCAGTGTCGCGTCCCGTCTGCTGTGCCCATCAGATGAGGCAGAAGTGCCTTCCACCTGCTGGGGCTGACCCATGGGTCTTGCCCAGGCTCTGGTGGCAGCTGCCTGGTCCTTTCTGTTCATTCATACACGACAGTCTTGGTGGCAGAAAATACATTTGAAATGGGCTTAGATGTTCTGGCTCATCTTCAGGTTGGGTTTTCCTGGCTGATGTTGTTTGTTTACCACTCCTTGAGGATGTATTCCGCTGTATTTTGTCTGCATCTTTTTGTTTGTTTGTTTTGTTTTTGGGTCACACCCGGCAGCGCTCAGGGGTTACTCCTGGCTCTACACTCAGAAATTGCTCCTGTCAGCCTCGAGGGGGACCATATGGGATGCCGGGATTTGAATCACCGACTTTCTGCACGCAAGGCAAACGCCTTACCTCCATGCTATCTCTCCGGCCCCTGCATCTTTTTTTTTTTATTTGGTTTATTGAACTAGAGGACATCTTAATCCATGCAGCTGCCCTCTGTCTGGTGAGGCCCAGGTGTGGATCCCTGTTGGCAGGTGTCTATAGTTTCTATTTCCTGTCAGTTTCCATAGCCCTCAAGTGACCCAGCTGCGAGGAGGGGCTCACTGGCCAGTGCACAGTCCCCTGGCTGGTTTGAGCCCCAGCACCATCTGGGTCCTTGAGCACTGCTGGTAGCGAGCCACAATAAAAGTGGGAGAGTTGCTTCTGGCTTGAGATTGCATCTCCTTCACGGATGGCTGGCGAGATAGAACAGCTTTTCATGCTTTTGTGATGACTTGAGGACAGGCATCTTCTGTAGTTGTTAAGGAATGGATTGTCTTAGAATGTACAGAAAATTCAGAATGGACCTAACACAGAGAAGGTAATAGTGGTATTATGTTTATCTTGTTGCTGTCAAATAGAGATTGTGATTCAAGAAATTGTTCTCCAGGGAATCTCTACCAGTCTCACTTGAAAGAACTACAATTTTGCCACCTCCCCTAAGAGGCCTTGTTTGCTTCTGATGTCAGTACAGTTTTCTTCTTTTGTTTTTTGTTTTTGGATCACACCCGGTGGCGCTCAGGAGTTACTCCTGGCTCTTTGCTCAGAAATCACTCCTGGGGCCGGGCGGTGGCGCTGGAGGTAAGGTGCCTGCCTTGCCTGCGCTAGCCTAGGACGGACCGCGGTTCGATCCCCCGGCGTCCCATATGGTCCCCCAAGAAGCCAGGAGCAACTTCTGAGCGCATAGCCAGGAGTAACCCCTGAGCGTCACAGGGTGTGGCCCAAAAACCAAAAAAAAAAAAAAAAAAAAAAAAAGAAATCACTCCTGGCAGGCTCAGGGAACCATATGGGATGCCAGGAATCAAACCCTGGTCTGTCCTGTATCAGCCATGTGCAAGGCAAATGCCTTGCCACTCTGCTATCGCTCCAGGCCCCCGTTTTTTCCTCTTCATGTTTCTGATCCCTTGTGTCTCTGTGGCTGGCTGGATCCCCATGGGGCTGCTCTGTGGTCCTGGCCATGATCTCCTGTGTGGCCGCTCTGTGGTCCTGGCCATGACTTCCCCATGCCTGACTGGCTCCCTTGTGACCATGTTGGTCCTGACTATGTTATCCGTGTCTATAGCTGGTTTCTATATGGCTCTCCCACTTTTAGTCATGACTATGGCCCCACCATACCACACCCATGTGTTTGTGCTGGGCCACACCTGGCTGTGCTGTAATCCTAGTGATTTATTTTGCCCTGGTTGTGCTAGGCCCCAACTGACCATGCCCTGGGTGTGAATCTGCTGCAACTTCTCCTGACTGCCCTGTTATAGGGTCTGTCCGCAGATGCCCCCTGCATCCTCCCACGTTCCTGCTGAGTGAGACTGCCACCTGCTGCTGGCCCTTGCCTTCCTTCTGCAGCTTACTCATCTGAGCATAGCACTCCCAGTCTCTAGCTGTCCTTAGCCATGCTACAGCTATGAATGAATGAGCCACCGCTTCTCTGCTGTCAGTTGCCCATAGGTGCTTTGAGCCCTCAGGTGTGTGAGGTGTGTGGGAGTGCAGAGGAATCGGCATTAGGGTGTCTGCTTGCAACCGCCCACCTGTAGTCACTGCTTGAGGATTGTGGCGCGAGGCTGAAAATCTCGGAGTCTTATTCTCTACCTTGGCATAATTGTCTTGAGTCTTTGATCTCTTTTCTCTGATGTGGTCTGAATGTCCGGCTTCATTGATGCAGATGAGGAACACACAGACCCCTCTGTCCACCCTTCTCCTTCATTCTGAATGTCACTGGCTCACTCATACAAATGAAGGGCCTCATTTGGCTGTTTTTCAGCCACACCCAGTGGTGCTCAGGGATCAGTCAGGGTGGGCCGCAGGGTAACCTGCAGGTTATCTGTGTGTAAGCCCAGCGCTCTTGCCATCTGCTTCAGTCCTGTAGCACAGAACCCCTTTCCTATGTGAGGCCTAGGGCCTCACCCACGCGAATCAGGCTGTGCCGCCCCGTCCAAAGGTCCCAGGTTCCAGTGGCATCTCTCCTATCTTGGCGACTCTGGTTGAGTCTCCTGTCCGGGATATGAGGACACTCCTGAGGCCATGCTGAAAGAGGAACAGACAGCCGAGCAGGAGCCAGCATGTGCTATGTGTCCAGGAACACGCACATGCATGGTATATGCTCCATTATGTGTATGCAAAGTGAATTTGTGTCCATGCTGTGTGCTTATTACATGTATGCTCCATTATGTGTACCCATTTGCCATACATGTACTGTGCTCAAAAAGGTGCACAGTGGTGTGTATTCTTTAACACATATATGTGTTGTGTGCTTTGGCACACATGTGCAAATGCAACATGTCATGCGTGCACTGTGCTAGGTGTACCATGTATCCAGGAGTGCACATGCAGGTATTCCAAACGTGTGCAAATGTGAACATGTGTAGTATGTGAGCTGTGCTAGGTGTGCTGTAGTATGTGAGCTGTTCTAGGTGTGCTGTTGTGCCAGTGTGTACACATGGGATCACTTCGTGCAAGTCCATGCCTGTGTGTGCTGTGCTGTGTGTAGCATGCATGGTGTGGGGCACAGACCCCAACTGAGCCTCCTGCACTCTCCCGGCTCTCCTCCATGGCCCCGTGTGAGCCTGTCCCTGCCTCTCTCTCACAGGTTCTCCCATGGCCAGGTGGTCTCCGTGGACGAGCTGCGGCCCTTCCAGGCCCCGGACCTGAGCTCCCTGCAGGCAGGCTCTGCGTGCCTGGCCAAGCATGAGGATGGCCTGTGGCACTCTGCCCGGATCGTTGGTGAGGCTGCCCTGCTCCTTCAGCCCTGTGCTTGCCCACACACAGCAGGGTCACGGCCTGCCTGGCCTCCGATCCCTCACCTCTGGCCCGGCTTTGTCTGCAGATGTAGACAGCGGCTACTACACAGTCCGCTTTGACTCGCAGCTGCTGAAGGAGGCTGTGGTGGAGGGGGACAGCGTCTTGCCCCCTCTGCGTGCTGAGCCTTCCACAGACTCGGACTCGGATGGCAGTGACACAGATGACACCAGTTATGCCCGAGGTAGGTGTAGGAGCTGGCCTGCCAGTCTTGCCTCCACAGGTCCTGGGGGCTGTGGATGGGGCAGAGCAGAGGCCTCGGCAAAGGGCTGGGCACTTTGGGGAAGGACCCGAGTGCCCAGTGTATGGTTCTCAGCTCCCTGCTGAATGCTGCCTGTCCCCACAGTTGTGGAACCTGCCCCCGAAACCAGCGGGCCCTGCAGTTCCGCCTTTGCTGGCTGGGAGGTGCACACGCGTGGCATCGGCTCCAGGCTCCTGGCTAAGATGGGCTACGAGGTCGGCAAGGGTGAGTGCGTGCACCGTGGCTCTGCCATTCTCTCCCCCTGTGCCCCGCAGCGGGTGGAGGGCTGCCCTGGCTGCCACACTGCCCCTGTGTGCCCCCAGGTCTGGGCCCTCGGGGCGATGGGCGGGTGGAGCCTATCCACGCTGTGGTGCTGCCTCGGGGGAAGTCGCTGGACCAGTGTGCGGAGATCCTGCAGAAAAAGACCAAGAGCGGCCAGACCAGCACCCCCAGGCCCCCCAAGAACCGGAAGCCTGGGGCCAAGGGCCGCCCACCACCACAGCCTCGTCGCAATGTGTTCGACTTTCTGAATGAGAAGCTTCAGGGCCAAGTTCCTGGGGCACCGTCCGAGGCAGGTGCCACGCCTCAGGGCGGGAAGAAGAGCAGCAAGGACTTGTACCACGCGGGCAAGAGCGCCAAGCGCGCCCTGAGCCTGCAGCTCTTCCACACGCAAGAGAAGATTGAGCAGGCCCAGCGGGACATCAAGGGCATCCAGGAGGCCCTGGCCCGCAACTCTGGACGGTAGGTGATGGCACTGGCGGGCAGAAGGGTTTGGGCGGCTGCCCAAGAACCCCAGTGACCCCAAGGCCATCTCCAGGCACGGCGTGACAGCGGCCCAACTGCAGGAGAAGCTCACCAGAGCTCAGCAGCTCCTGAGCCAGCTCCGGGCCCAGGAGGCAGGTCTGCAGCGGGAGCAGAGCCAGGCAGATACCCACAAGAAGATGACAGAGTTCTAGCATCTCCAAGGATGATCTGGGATGCGCCTGCAGGGGGAGGGCGGCCTGGGGGTACCTCCCTGTACCCCCCACTTGTCATATCAAGGTGGTGCTTCTTGAGGACATTAAAGACTCTTGTTTCTCATGGGATACTCCTCTGGAGATAGGGATGGGAAGTAGGTGGGTGGGTGGGGCAGGAGGGTAAAGACGTGTTGTGTGTGTGTGTATGTGTGTCACCCCATCCCCGTGTAAGGGTTCTGCACGTGCATCCGTGCTTGCGTGCATGTGTGTGACCTCATTCCCGTCTAAGGATTCTGCACCTTTCAGGGGCTGGTGCTAGTTCTGAGACTGGGAACTACCCTGGGCTGTGCATCCGAGGCTGGGTTCAGCCTAAGGGCCCAAAGCACTCCAGGTATCTCCCTTCCTGCCCCTGTGAACCTCCTGGGGAGGGCCCTGTTCTCTGCACATCTGCATCTACTAGCTGACTCTGGACCAAGAGGCACAGCTGGCCTGAGACTGGAAGTGGTGGCACAGAGTTTGGCCACCTGCCTGCCAGTCTGCAATGGGCATCAATAAGTGCTCACTTGGCCCCCAGTAGTTGAGCCAGGGCCCTGGAGGAAGGGGTGACCAGGACAGCAAGGTACCCTCTGCAGGAAAACCCACCCTGGAAACAGTGGCTGCTCCCCTGGAACCAGCTCAACCTGTGCCATTGCATTCAGAGGCCTTGGCCACTGCAGTTACCTGCCCACTGCCCTTTTCAGGCCTGGGAAGCAGACTTGCCAGCAGGAGGCTGGAGAGGACTGGTTTGGATCCATGGTGCTGGCTTGTCTCTGGAAGGGGACCAGACGTGGGAGGAGCCTGAGACTTGGTCCTGAGTTATGGGGGGCCCTAAGGCGGGCCTGGGGCAGGGAAGGTAGAGAGGGCCTTGACCTCCAGAACTTCTCTATGTTTGGATTCCAGCTGCAGCAACCACAGCCTGCTTTAGGCCCTACCCCTGTTCTGTACCCCTTGCTAGCCAGTCATCTACCCCAAGGCCTACATGAACTCACCAGGTCACAGGCCAGCACTTTCACTCACATGCACCTGCCCCGCCTAGAGGCTACCTACTGGAATATGGGGCTGGCACCCAGTCCCTTGGGGCCAAGGGCAGAACTGGCCAGGTCTGCATGGACATGTGCAGAACGCCTGAGGAGTCCCTGGGGGCCTTGGACAGGGATAGGTTCTGGCAGCATCTGAGACAGAGTGGGTGGCACTGACACCTCCTTGGGAGCATCTTCTCTTTTTAGGGGCACGTCCTGTGCTCCAGATGACCCAGAGATCCCTGAAAACGTGCACTACAAGCCCAGAAGGGCCAGCAGCCTCCTGCCAACAACCTATGAAGGTCCAGGGGCCATCGAGGGTACAGCTTAGGAGAGGCCAATGGGGACACGGGGAGCCCAGCACACTGGCTAATGAGAGCGCGGCTAGCCAGCAGGAAGGGTTCCAGCCCCTGCCAGAAGCTAAGTGCCCACAGTTAAGATGGGGTTGGCGTGCCCCACAGGTTCGGTCCCAATAGCAGTTTGTAGTTGTGGGTTTGCACCTTGGCGGGCTGAGTAGAAGCACTGGTGCCTGGCTCTGCTGCTGCTGGGCAGGCAGGGCTGGCTTTAGCCCTGTAGTGCTTGGAACCAAGTCTCTCCTGCTGTCCCTGGTTGATGTGTCTTCTGCCCAAGTAAGAGTTATTGTGGGCTGGGGCCAGAGTGATAGCATAGCGGTAGGGCATTTGCCTGTGAGCTGCCGACCTGGAACAGACCCGGGATCGATCCCTGGCATCCCATAGGGTCCCCTGAGCCTGTCAGGAGCGATTTCTGAGTGCAGAGCCAGGAATAACTCCTGTATGCTGCCAGGTGTGTCCCAAAAACAAAAAGACTTGTGCAGAGGTCCAGGGGACAGGAAACCTGTACATGTGCTCAGGCCTGAAGGCTGAAGTCAGGTGGGTGGGTCCTGGGGGTTCCACATAATCTCCTCAGAGCAGGAGTGGAGCATTAAGTATAGTTGGCAGGGTACTTGCCTTGCGCGCAGCAGACATCTGCTTGGTCCCCAGTGCTCTCTTGGAATGATTCCTAAGTGCAGAGCCAGGAGTAAGTCCTGAGCATTGCCAGGTGTGGCCCAAAAATCAAACCTTGGGGCCAGAGAGATAGCACAGTGGGAGGGTGTTTGCCTTGAATGCGACTTATCCAGGACGGACCTGGTTTGAGTCTCAGCAACCCATATGGTCCCCCATGCTGCCAGGGGCAAACAATTTCTGAGTGCAGAGCCCCTGAGTGCGCTGGGTGTGGGCCAGAAACCACTCAATCAATAAATAAATAGTTTTTTGGGGGGGTGGGGTCACACCCAGTAGTGCTCAGGGGTTACTTCCGGCTATGTGCTCAGAAATCGCTCCAGGTAGGCATGGGGGACCACCATATCGGATGCCGGGACTTGAACCACCATCTGTCTTTGAGTGGCTGTGTGCTAGGCAAATGCCATAGCGCTCTGCTATCTCTCCAGCCCCAATAAAGTTGTGGTTTTTTTTAAATCAAAACAAGAAGGGGCCAGAGAGAGAATAGAGGTAAGGCATTTGCCTTTTATGCAGAAGGTAGGTGGTTCGAATCCCGGCATCCCATATGGTCCCCTGAGCCTCCCAGGAGCAATTTCTGAGCATAGAGCCAGGAGTAACTCCTGAGTGTGGCCGAGTGTGACCTAAAAACAAAAAAACAACAACAAAAAACAACCCAAACAAACAAAACAAGAAGAAATATCTTCAGAGCCCCCTAGGAAAAGTCAGAGCTGCAGCAGCCCCAGAGACTCGTGGCCTTGCTGAGGGTGGGGAGCAAGGCCAGCAAATGCCAACCCCCCCCCCCCCGAGAAGTACCCAAGAGATTCATCTCTGCATTGCCAGGGCCACCCTCCCTCCAACCTCCCTCTTCCAACAACACATTTGCAGGGCCCAAATCAGGCTTGGAACTGTCCATTGCTTCATCCACCAGCCACTGGGAATACATGAGATTTGTGATTTCTCCAGACCCAGCCTCTATTCTTGGCAGGGAGGGCCCAATCGCGGGGTGTCTGAAATACACGGAAGGCACTGGCTAGAGCAGCAGATTCCCACTTTATTGAAAGCGAGCGCCTTGCACGTCTAAGCTAATCCCATCACAGAAAGAAGCCGAGGGCAGGCCAGAGCCCAGCGATAGACCGATAGCCTACAGGGCAGCATCCCACCGCCTCCAGGACGGGAAGAGGCCGCCGGCACAGCAAACACGTCTCCAATACAAACACAGGTTTACTGCAGTTCATGTGAAGTCAATAGAATAGAATATAGATTATTCCCCCGAGAAAACGCTGCCTTCAGACACTGCCCGTGTGTTTTTGTTGACAGGTCGAAAGCATGTTGGAAAAATAAATATCTCAGAAAAAGTACACAGCACCCTCACCATAGACAGCTCCAAAGGGCTGCGTACAAAACATGAAGATCTCAAAATAAAACCCACGACCACGGAGTTATGGCTTTCTCGAGTCCTACACGTCACAGAACAGGCTAAAATAAGATTGTTTCATAATATTGCAAAAAGTTCCAGTTTCTGCATTTTTTTTTCTCAGTTTTCTTGGTAGAAGATGTGCAAAGTCGGAGCAGTGGCTGTCGCCGCAGAGTCCTGGCATTTGCTGTGACTGAGTTCCCTCCCCAATACCCAAGACAGGCCAAAAGCTAGTCAGGATCTGGAGCGTGAGGCCATGGCTCCACGGACGCCCACCCAACCCACCAGGGTTTCCACTTTGGTGCTACAGACACCAAAACACACAAACGGAAGGTACAAAAATTTGAAATGTCATCTACACATTTCTCCTCTTCATAAAAAAATATTTATTAAACATTGGTTAAAAAAAAATCGTCACATAAAAAATCCTGGTCCGCAAGGCTTCCGCTGTGCACACCAGAGCCAGCAGGGCCCTCATGTCAGCGTGCCAACTGCAGAGTGGGCGAGTGGCCCTGGGCCAGGAAGGAGACATTTCCCCAAGAGCACTACTAGCCAGGCAGGACCCCAGGTGGCTATATGGGGCAGGATGACCTGAGAGCAGATGCAGGGGAGCCTTGGGATCTGTCTGCCAAGAGCGTGATTCCTGCACAGAACAGCCTGGTGGGGACGGTCACACCCTAAGGTCCCCAACGGTGCTTCTAGGCAGCTCCCGGGTCAGCCAAACCTTGAGGCTAAGGGCAGCTGGACTGTGGAGGGCACAGGGAGGCAGCAGGCCTGAGCAGAGTCGACCTTAGCCGGGGCCTAGTGGCCGGGGAGCCTTGGAAGGGGCTGAAGCCAGGCGGCGGCCACACACAACCCTAGAGGACAAGACTGTCCATCACAGGATGTTAGCAGCAAGGAGGAAATAGGGGTGGACCCCCAGAAGTGCACACAGAACGAGGGGAACCAGGCCTGGGGAGCTGCCAAGGGAGATAGCACCTGAACCGAGCCTGCAGCGGCTGGAAGGGAGCGAGGCCATGGGCAGTCAGGCAAGGGTGGGGTGTGGACCCCAGCACCTCCTAGGTGCCCCCCTATGATACAATGACCTAAGGTTGCAAGGCCATTGCAGGAGGAGGCCAGGCTGGCAGGGGGGTGTCCTAGAACCCTGCCCCCAGCTGTGGAGACACTGTATGGATCGGACCCAGAGCCCCACCTCAGCACCAGGTGACACCTACTTCAGCCTCTGCAAGGGAGCAGCTGGGTAGAGGGGCCAAAGCACTCTCACGCTTTAAGACACCCAGGCCAGGTCTTTGGGGCCCCCATCCAGGTCCTCCTCGTCCTTGTCCAGCAGCGCATCCTCGTGGACCAGCCCCATGTCCTCCTTCCACTTGGCCTCATCCTCGTCGTCGTCCAGCTCCTCCTCGCCATCCCCGCGTGTGTCTTCAGGGTCATCCAGGTAGGGCCCGTCTCCCGCAAAGAGCTCTGGGGAGCCACCACCGGCACCAGGTCCGTCCAGGGGCCCCGTGGTGCCACGGCCCGCACAGTCCGTGCACACGCCATGGCGCCGTGAGCCGTGCTTGATGCCCACGCTAGCGGCTGACATGAAGGCACGGCTGCACAACTTGCAGACATACTTCTTGTCCTTGCTGTGAACCTGCGGGACAGGGGCAGTTGTGGACAGAGCAGCCACACCCGCAGCTGTGGCTTCCAGTGAGGGACAGCAGGACAGCCACATCCCATCCTGTGCACTTGCTTTGCAAGTGGGGCTGGGGCTCAGGGTGACGTGGCTCCCCCAGGGTGCAGGTATATCCTCTCCCTGCCTTTCCCCTGAGCACTCCCTCCCACACACACCCCTGCATCCAACCCTGCTCCGTATGCCCCTCACCCTGCACCTTGGGCCCCGCACCCACAACCACACCGCTCACCAGTGTGTGGCGCTTCATGTGCTCGCGCCTGGTGAACTTCTTGCCGCAGATGTCGCAGGGGTAGGGCCGCTCGCCCGTGTGGGAGCGCATGTGACGCTTGAGGATGCACTGGTGCATGGCCGAGAAGCTGCAGTACGGGCACTTGAACTTCTTCCTGATGACCGTGAACTCATTCACTGCAGGCAGCAGGTGGGGCCATCAGAGCCCACCCCACAGACCCACAGACCCCATGGCCTCCCTATAGCCTCGAGGATGCCACAGATCCCCCCGCACAGTCGCAAGACTCACACAGAGCCCACATAGATGCCACAGACCCACATAGTCTCATATAGACTCACACAAACCCCACAGACCTCAAAGATCTCACAGACACTCCCCCCCCCAGACCACTAAAAAAACCCCATAGATTCAGGATCACTCCTGGAGGTGCACAGGGGACATTGGGGATGCCAAGGTCTACCCAGGTTGGCACGTGCAAGGTCAGTGCCTTATCAGCAATACTTATCCAGTTCTTCACTGCTCACCTCCTAGTATTTTTATTTCTTTATTTGGGAGGGGGCACACCCGGCGGCATTCAGGGGGTTACTCCTGGCTCTGTGCTCAGAAATCATTCCTGGTGATACCCGGGGGACCCTATATGGGATGCCAGGGATTGAACCTGGGTTGGCCATATGCAAGGTACATGCCCTATCCACTATAGCACTCTGGCCTCCAGAATTATCTTATTTCCAACTAGAGTGAAAACCAAAAAAAGATTCATTTCCCAAGTGCCCAGTTTCAAAGCTTCGTTCAGGGGCTTGGGAAGTCCCTGCCTCCCACTACTAACACCCTGACCCTTCAACCTACACCTGAACACTCCCAGGACCCACTACTCAGGACTCCCCACCTGCATGCTCCTGGGACCCTTAAGAAAAGGGTGGCTTAGGGCCAGAGAGATAGCATGGAGGTAAGGCGTTTGTTTGCCTTGCATGTAGAAGGATGGTGGTTCAAATCCCGGCATCCCATATGGTCCTCCAAGCCTGCCAGGAGCGATTTCTTAGCATAGAGCCAGGAGTAACCCCTGAGCGCTGCCGGGATGACCCAAAAACCAAAAAAGAAAAAAAAGGGTGGCCATAAGCAAAACAGGGGCAGCCTCTGAACTGGGCTGAGGGGCTGGGGTGGTGGCACAAGCAGTAGGGCATTTCCCTTGCACGCGACTAACCTAGGACGAACCTTGGTTCAATCCGTAAGTGTCTCATATGATTGGTCTCCAAGCCAGGAGCAATTTCTGAGTGCATAGCCAGGAGTATCCCCTGAGAGTCACTGGTGAGGCCCAAAAAGCAAAAGCAAAAACAAAAACAAAACCCTCAGGAACAAAAGGGGTTTTTTTTGTTTGTTTTTGTTTTGTTTTCTTTGAGTTTGGTTTTGGGGTCACACCTGGCATCGCTCAGGGGTCACTCCTGGTTCTATGCTCAGAAATCACTCCTGGCAGGCTCAGGGGGACCATATGGGATGCCGGGATTTGAACCACCAACTTTCTGCATGCAAGGCAAATGCCTTACTTCCATGCTATCTCTCCGGCCCCAGGAACAAAAGGTTTTAATAAGATGAACTGGACTGAGCCTGCTGCCCTCCAGCTGGGAATGTGGGGGGCCAGAGCGACAGCACAGTGGTAAGGCATTTGCTTTGCACTCAGCCAACCAAGGATCAATTCCTGACATCCCATATGGTCCCCCAAGCCTGCTAGGGGCAATTTCTAAGCGCAGAGCCAGGAGTAACCCCTGAACGCTGCTGGGTGTGACTCAAAAAACAGAAACAAAAATAAACAAAAAAACAGACACACACACACACAAACCTACACAAACCTACACACACACACACAAACACACACACACATACACACATACACACACACACACACACACACACACCCCAAGCCTGCCCTCCCACCCACAATTGCCAGTATCCTGCGAGGCCCAGCAGGACAAGCAGACATTCCTCTCCTCTCACGCCCAGTCCCTCCCGCTGCCTGACCGCTGGCATCCTGGGCTCCACCACTTACAGGACAGGGAGTGGGCACCCCGAGGCAGGCACTCCAGCAACAGTGAGCTCTCCTCGCCGAGGACGTCCGCCTTGAGAGACAGCAGGCTGTTCTTGCTCATGAGCGCCGCCCGCAGGTTGGCTACCGCAGCCGCCTGCTGCAGAACTTCATCCTTGTCAGGCGTGAGTGGGGGGCCCAGGTAGCTGGTGTCCCCTCCCAGGAGACTTTCCTCCGCGTGGGGATAGAGGTCAACCCTGTCCCCGTGCCGCTCGGAGCCGCCAGCTTCAGGGACAGTCAAGTCTGCACCTGAGGGGAGACATGGGTAGCCAGAGGTCACTGCAGGCTGCAGGCCTGAGGATTCAGGGGGGTGGGCCCCACCTGGGCCCCACAGGGCATAGAACAGGGCACCACCAAAGCCCTCCAAGACTTGGCTCAGCCTGGAACAGGAACCCAAGAACAGATGGTCCAGTTCACACTGAGAGGAACCAGCCAGGACCTTGGAGGGGCCAGGGGGTCAGTGACCAGCACAGGACAAGCCAGACTAGGAGGAAATCCAGGCAGAGAACTCTGGAAGGAAGGAGAGCTGGCAAGTGAGGGCTCCTGGGTCCCCGGGCATCGAGGTGATGGAGGTTGTGCATGTGTGTGAATGGACTATGGGGTACCTCGAAGTTCATACAAGGTGCCAGAGATGGGGAATAAAAAAATGGACTACTGGGCCCGGAGAGATAGCACAGCGGCGTTTGCCTTGCAAGCAGCCGATCCAGGACCAAAGGTGGTTGGTTCGAATCCCGGTGTCCCATATGGTCCCCCGTGCCTGCCAGGAGCTATTTCTGAGCAGACAGCCAGGAGTGACCCCTGAGCATTGCCGGATGTGGCCCCCCCCCCAAAAAAAAAAAGACTACAGGGGCCAGAGTGCTAGCACAGAGGGGAGGGCATTTGCCTTGCACAGGCTGATTCAAGTTCGATCCCCGGCATTCCATAGATTTCTCCAAGCCTGTCAGAAGGATTCCTGAGCAGAGATAGGAGTGACCCCTGAGCGCTGCTAGGTGTGCCTCCCCCCAAAAATGGGCCACATACTGAGCTCCGGCAGTCAATGAGCTGCACTCCCCTGGCTGGACACTGAGCCTAGTGACTCTACAGCACAACTGGGTCATGTGTCCCATTCCCACCCACCCCCCCCACCCCCCAAAAAAAAACCTGGGCTGCAGAGATAGAACAGAAGGGAGGGGTGTGGAGCAGTGGCACATAGGTCAGGCGTCTGCCTTGCCCAGACTAACCTAGGACAGACTGGGATTCGATCCCCGGCATTCCAGGAGCGATTTCTGAGTGCATAGCCAGGAGTAATCCCTGAACTTCACTGGGTGTGGCCTCCCCCCAAAAAAAGCAAAAAGCAAAAAAAAAAAAAAAAAAAAGAACAGAACAGCACGTGGCTGGCCCAGATTCAATCCCCAACATCCCATAAGGTCCCTGAATAGCACCGAGGGTAATTCAGAGGTGCCTGTACCTCACTCCTGCATTGGGCTATGCCTGTGCCAGCCTCCCTCAGAGCCCCCCCAGAGCTCAGGGCAATGTGCTTTGTCAGGTCCCCCCAGGAGCCCATGTCTGGCTCCCTCTAGCCCCCAGAGGACCGTCTCTGGCCACAGGGATCTCTGCAACAAGGAATTGGGATCTCTGCGGCGAAACAAGTCTGCAGAGGAAATGGGGGTGAAAGGCAACAGCGGCCACAAGGCCTGTGCTGGGCTTGTAAGGGTCCACACCCCCAACAGGCTGTGAAATTGCTCACGGTTGCCATGGCAACACACAGGGCTCCGCCAGACCCACCTGCTGCGGACTAGGAGTGTGTCCCCCTTCCCTGCCTCCCGCAGCCACAGATTCTGGCTGCCCAGCAAGACCAGAGCTCAGGACCATGAGACACAGACCCACAGTCCCTCCCATGGTGACAGGCTGGCTGGACCTCCAGCCCAGAAGCCTTTGCACAATTGGGACCTCGGATGGGCAGGCAGTATTACCAGTGCACACCAGCTTTTGCTTGGGGACAATGATTTTGGCAGCTACCCCTATGCAAGGCAAGTCTATGGCGGTCACACTGGCTCACACGGGCCATGTCATGGTGCCACACCGAAGCCAGTCCTGTGCAGGGTCATCCACAGCATCCACAGCCGTGTAGGATCTGGGCAGGTAACTGAGCACACAGAGACATTGCTCCTGCCACTAAAGAGGACCCCCATCCCCAGCCCTGGCTCAGCCCCTTTTCTCTACTGCCTCCATCAAGCCTGGAAGTCACCTAGACTTTGGTACTCATAGATGTCACCGTGACCGTGAAAGGCAAGTGAATGGGAACCTGGCAGCTCCTTCCTGCTCCTGTCTTGACTGAGACCACCCAGGGCCAAGTCCAGCTCCTGTCCCCGCTGCATGCTCAGGAAGACTCTCCTGCCCCAGCAGCTCAGTGCTCATCTTCCAGGGCCCTCTCAGAACACATCCTCGCTGAGGGGTCTCCCCCAGCCTGGCCTACCCGTTCTCTATGGCAGACCATCTGTCCCCCTGGGCCCAGCCCTGAACCACACTGCCCCAGGTGGGAAGGCAGGTGGCTCCCTGGAGCCACGTATGAGGACTCATGGGCCAGGCTTGCATCAGGCACCTCTGGGACTGTTTGGGGCAGGTCTGGAGTTCAGACTTAGGGACACTAGTGCCAGAGGCAGGGTTGGGGGAGAAGCAACTACTCACATGCAGGCAGCAGAGAAAGGGGCTCTGTCTGTTTCCATGGGACTAGGACCACGGCAGCACCAGGATCATAGAGAGGACCATGGGTAGAGATGTATGTTCTGTGCCTTCACATCATGTCATCCTTTCAGTTTGTTTTGGGGCCACACACAGCGGGCTGTGTCAGTCAGGGCTGACTACCCACTTTATGTTAAGAAAGCACTCCAAGGGGCAGGAGAGATAGCATGGAGATAGAGCATTTGCCTTTCATGCAGAAGGACGGTGGTTCTAATCCTGGCATTCCATATGGTCCCCTGTGCCTGCCAGGGGCGATTTCTGAGCATAGAGCCAGAAGTAACCCCTGAGCGCTGCCGGGTGTGACCCAAAAATAAAAAAAAAAAAATCACTCCAAGGGGCCGGAGAGATAGCACAGCAGTAAGGTGTTTGCCTTGCACACAGCCAACCCAGGATGAACAGTGGTTCGAATCCCGGCATCCCATATGGTCCTCCCTGAGCCCACCAGGGGTGATTTCTGAGTACAGAGCCAGGAGTAAGTAACCCCTGAGCACTGCTGGGTGTGCCCCACAAAAAAGAAATCACTCCTAGGCACCCCAATTAAACAGACTAGATATATAGCAAGAGCTTACTAAACCTCTGCCATTACATCAATGACTTTATTGGGGATCAACAATTTTCACAAGTGAGCTGCTACTGTACTTTTTCTTTCTTTTCTCTTTCATTTTCTTTTTCTTTTTTTTTTTTTTTTTGTTTTTGTTTTTGGGCCACACCCGGCGATGCTCAGGGGTTACTCCTGGCTGTCTGCTCAGAAATAGCTCCTGGCAGGCACGGGGGACCATATGGGACACCGGGATTCGAACCAACCACCTTTGGTCCTGGATCGGCTGCTTGCAAGGCAAACGCCGCTGTGCTATCTCTCCGGGCCCTCATTTTATTTTTCTTTTAAATTTTCCCCAATAACCTTGCTGTGACTTATTCAGAAACAAATGTATTATGATTAGCTATGTCAACTATGTGATACATTTTTTTAATACATTGTAAAATATGGTTAGAAAAAATAAAGAAATCACTCTTGGCAGGGCTTGGGGACCCTAAGAAATGCAGGGGAGAAAAAAACGCAGGGGAAGAAACCCAGACTGAATGCTTGAATACATGAAAGACCAGCGTCCCAATGCTGCTCTCTCTCTCTCTCTCTACCCCCCTCTCTCACACACAGACACAGACACAGACACACACACACACACACACACACACACACACACATGCATGCATGTGCCTTGTTTCACAGTTGCATGCCTGAACTGTTGCAAGTCATTAACCCAGGGCATGAGCACAGCTTGGAGCCCTGTGAGGCCTGGCTTCTGCCCCGGAATCACCAGGGAAGAAAATGAAAACCAGGTGTCACCAGAGCAGTGCTGGTGCCAAGGCTGCTCCACACCCATACCAGGCACTGGGGGAGCTTGTCCTGGTAACCCACTGCTCCTGCTGCACCCCCCCACTGCCTCAGAGAAGCCACATACAGAGGAAGTGGGGGCAGTCCTGAAGGCAGTGGGTGGAACTGCCAGAAATGATGGTGCCAAGAGCCCGGCTGTGCCCCCATACGCCCAGAACCAGGGAGAGGCTCACCCGAGTCGCGGCTGCTGAAGGACCAGGCTGCGGCAGGTAGGAAGGAGGGCACCCCCGGTGAACTGGGCTGGCTGTCATCATCTGCCTGCTGCGTGATGTGCCTCACAGTCTCCTTGTTCTTCCGATTCTTCCGGCGGCCGGAGGGCTGCCAGCTGTCGCCCCCAGCCTGCTCGGAGAAAGGGTTCTGGGCACCAGCATCCCTGGTGCAGGGCAGCTCGCTCTCCTGGTAAGGAGCCACAGGCGAGACCTGTTCCTCTTTGATGGGCAGAGCCCCACAGCCCACGTCACCCGGCCACAGGGCCTGAGCTGAACCCAAGTCCTCGGCGCCATCGGCCTTGGGCTCCGAGTCCTCCTTCCCGTAGCTGCTCCCACCTTCGTGGCAGCTGGCTATGGCCGAGTCCCCCGAGGAGTTGGTGGGGCTGGTGCGGCGAGCCAGCCAGGGGGAGATGCTCCTGCCGGCCATTACGGCCGAGATGAGCGCGTCGGTGCCACCGCCCGGCACTGCGCCCATCTCGAATTCGGAGAGCTCGTCCGAGGCGTCGGGCTTGATGCTGATGTCCAGGGCAGCCTTGATGAAGTCGTGACAGGCCTGGACGATGTCGGTCATCTGCAGGAAGCTGGCGGCCGACATAACCTCGATGACATTCCTGCTGGTGAGGGCCAGGTGGGCCGAGTACATGAAGTCGATGATGGCCTTGAAGCCCTGGGCCGTGACGATGTCCAGGTGGGTGACCGTGGCCTGCTCCGTGGACGTCTTCTGCACCTGGCAGTAGAGGGTCTTGAAATAGCGGCTGCTCCCCAGCAGCACGTTCTTGTGTGCTCGGAAAACCTTGCCCTCCACCACCACGCACGCATCGCACAGGACACCATGCTGCCGCTGCTCGTCCAGCTCTCGCAGCAGCTGCCGGTAGTGGGACGCGATTTCCATATCTTCCCTGTGGCTGTGCATTCGGGAGTCTGGGAGGTGGCCTAGGGCCGCTGCGGGAAGAGGAGAGAGTGAGTAGGGCTCGGGAGAGACCAAGCTGTGGGAAAGAGTGGGCCACGGTGGGGTGCACAAGACAGGATGGGTGAGGGGATGCACAAGATGGAATGGAAGGGTGGATAGGAAGGGGAGAGCAGTGTGGGGTGGGATGGGATGGGCAGTGTGGTTTGTTTTATTTTGGTTTTTGGGTCATACCCAGCGGTGCTCAGGGGTTACTCCTGAATCTGAGCTCAGAAATCGCTCCTGGCAGGCTCAGGGGAACATATGGGATGCTGGGGATCAAACCCGGGTCCATCCAGATCAGCAACGTTAAGGCAGATGCCCTACTGCTGTGTTATCACTCCACCCCTCAGCAGCGTGGGGTTAAACGTGGGATGGGCAGTGATGAGGGTTGACAGGATGGGAAGTGTCGGGGTGCACACGACACAGTGTTGGGTGGACAGGAGCACCATGCTGCAGGCCGGGAGCATGGGGACAAGCCCACCACCGAGAAACACATGAGCTCAGTGAATTCTGAGCAGACGGACAGGCAGGGCCACTAGGAGCAGGAACAACACCCAGAACTAAGAAAACACCCGCTGGCACTTGGCGTAGCTTTGCACTCTCATGGCCTGAAGTGTTTATAATATTTCTCTGTAAAATCCTTATCTCTGCCTGTTGTCCCACCTGTCACCTTCCAGGTGGGGGCGCTGTGGAGAGCCTAATAAATAGTGGTTGAGTGTCCTGCTCAGGGTCTTTGGGGGCAGCTAAAGGCAAGCTCTGGAGTTTTGGAGTTGCTGGCAGACTTGACAAAGGATTCTGCATCTGACCTTCTTGCCCTTTTACCCTCCTGTCTGAGTGGATTATTTGCCACAGATAAATATTACCAAGATGGCTTCCCTTTCCTAGGGGAATGAGAATCAATTTCTCATTCTGGGAGCTCTTTGAGGATGCATCGATAACCAGTCAAGGAGCAAATCTAAGCCAACAGAAGCACATGGAAAAATCCAGAAACGGAGCAGGAAAGAGCACAACTGGACATATATGGACAAGCCTCATATATGAGGCAGACCCAGGGCCCACCCTCAGCACCACATGGCCCCGAGCACTCAGCTTGAAGCAGACCCAGAGCATTGCCAGGTGTGACCCCCAAACTTCACCAAATGGGGCAATACAGCTCAGCGACAGAACCCACAAGGACAGAGACATTTGATGTATCCCTCCTGGTACACCTGATCTGGTATATCCCTCCCAGTACATCTCACCTGGCATACATGTTCTGGTATACTCTACCAGGTTATGCCCATCCTGGTATACCCAACATAGTACACCTGGTTGGTGCACAGAGTCTGGTATATCCTTCCTGGTACACCCCACATAGTATACCTGGTCTAGTATACCCCACCAGGTTAAACCCCTCCTGGCACACCTGGTCTGGTAACACATGGTCCGGTAGATTCCTCCTGATACACTCCTCCATCTGGTACACCTGGCCTGGTGTTTCCCTCCTGTTGCATAACAGCCCTTGATGGGGCTGGCTGAATTCTGAAGCCAAAAGCCCCAGAATCAGCCCTGGAAAAAAGCCCCTGCCTTCCACAGACCCTTGCTTTTATACATTAGAATCAGGGACCACCCTAGGGTGGGAGCAGAATGCCAGGTCACACCCTAGGGTAGGGCACAATTATTGATCAGGGTAGGATCAGTAACATAATAATCTTTTTTCTTTTTGGTTTTGGGGCCACACCTGGCGGTGCTCAGGGGTTTCTCCTGGCTGTCTGCTCAGAAATAGCTCCTGGCAGGCACGGGGGACCATATGGGACACTGGGATTCGAACCAACCATCTTTGGTCCTGGATCGGCTGCTTGCAAGGCAAACGCCGCTGTGCTATCTCTCCGGGCCCAACATAATAATCTTTTTTTTTGTTTGTTTTGTTTTTGTTTTTGTTTTTTTTTTGGTTTTTGGGTCACACCCGGTGACGCTCAGGGGTTACTCCTGGCTATGCGCTCAGAAGTCGCTCCTGGCTTGGGGGACCATATGGGACGCCGGGGGATCGAACCGTGGTCCATCCAAGGCTAGCGCAAGCAAGGCAGGCACCTTACCTCTAGCGCCACCGCCCGGCCCATCCAACATAATAATCTTATAGAAATGTTTACATACATAACACCTTCCAGTACACCCCGCCAAGTTATACCCCACCTGGTATACCTCATCATACACCTTGGTACCTGTCACACCACCACACTCTACAGCTGGATGAAGCCCCTGCTCCCCTAACCCTCAGGATTCTGTTCTCCACACCAACATAATTCCTGGGGTCTCCGCAATTTCAGGGGCAAAGTGATGTCACCCAGCCCAGAGTGACCAGCTCACAGGGTGGGACCCCAAGGAGCCTCTGCCAGAGATGAGCCTGTGGGGCTCAGAACCCTCAGCTCTTTTCTTTCTTGGTCTGAGGCTGAGGTCAGGGCCAGACGGTGCTGTTTGTGACCCACCATATACCACATGCCGGTGCTGCAGTCCCGGGGGTAAGTCTACCAAGAACCTGGTCCTACTCGTCAATGTATTCATCTGGGTGGGGATGGAAACCTGAATCCCTGCGACAGAAGGGGAAGGTATGGCAGCATTGGAGATATAGGCTACTGTCTTTCCTCAGGAAATCCTGAGAAGAAATGCGTCACCCTGGGCTGGAGAGATAGCATGGAAACAGGGCGTTTGCCTTGCATGCAGGAGGACGGTGGTTCGAATCCCGGCATCCCATATGGTCCCCTGAGCCTGCCAGGAGCGATTTCTGAGCATAGAGCCAGGAGTGACCCCTGAGCACTGCCGGGTGTGATCCAAAAAGCAAAAAAAGAAATAAGGAAATGAGTCACCCAGATTATGAAGAGCCACAGGGATCGGCACAGCCCAGTGGGCCAGGAGTCCTGGGGACACTCAGACCCTTCAGCAACTCTGCCTGTGAAGGTGGGTCAAAGTGGGAAACTTTCCCTGGGCATCACAGCCCCACAGGGCCAGAGAGGCAGGCGGGCAATGGAGCCGGCCAAGTGTGCTGAGGACCTGCTATGTTCCGGGTTGACTCAAGGCAATGGTGAGGTGAACCAGAGAGCTATTACAATGGGGAAGGCACTTGCCTTGCACGTGGCCAACGCGTGATCAATCCCAATGTCCTAGACCTAGAGTGTCCCCTGAGCACCACCTGGAGTGAATCCTAAGTACATAGCCAGGAGTAACCCCTGACACTGCTGTAACACCAGCTGCTGCCGCAGGGGCGTGGCCCCAAAACAAAACAGAAAGTCATGGTGAGGGGCCCCAGCAAGACTGACTGGTAGCATGTGCGGTAAGGGGCCTGATGTACTAGGGGGGGTCGGGGAGCAAAAAAGCCCTCCCAGCAACCCTACTAGGTTGATATAAATGAAGAAGTTGCTAGAAACCCCGACAGGCGGGGGACAGACCCTTCCTGGAACCAGCAGGGGGCCCAGGATCAAGTTCTCTGTGTCTAATTTCTCCATTCCGTCGTTTTGACTGTCATCCCAAGGGCTCTGACCCTCCGTGACTCGGGTGTGGGAGCACTGAAGGAAAAGGACACACACATGCAGAGACATGGGCACACACACACAGAACCCAAGAAACAGTGAACATAGGCACACGCATAAAGAGAATGTGCACAGACTCAGATTCATGCAGACTTGGAACACACATTCACAAATGGGACATGCATGCAAACAGATATATGGAGACACATACAAAACGCCCACACATCCATCAGTAAGACATAGAATATGTAGGGATGCACATACAGACACTAGGACACAGACACGTATACCCGGGAACACAGGAAGACAGACACACGGGGACACACACATAAGAACACACAAATAGGGGCTGGAGCAGTGGCACAAGCAGTAAGGCGTTTGCCTTGCAAGTGGCTAACCTAGGACAGACCGTAGAGTTTGATCCCCTGGCATCCCATATGGTTCCCCAAGCCAGGAGCAATTTCTGAGTGCATAGGATGTGGCCCAAAAACCAATAAAACAAACAAAAACACCCAAAAAAAAACACACACAAATATAGGCACACATATGCACACCAATACACATACAAAGGGACACAAATAGACATGCATATTCATGCATGTAGACACAACAGCCAGCTCCCCTCCCTCTTGCCCTGCATCACCCCTGCAGCATCCTCTGTCCCAGGCTGAGGCTTATCGGAGGCTTCTGAACTGAGGGAGAAAGAAAGGCATGGGAATAAAGGGAAAGCTCGTGGGGACAAGGGCTTCTTGATACCAGGGGTCAGGGTGGGCCCTAGGGCTTCTCGGGACCAGGTGCCTAGGTCCTCAAACAGACACCACCCACCTGAATGAAAGGCTACAAGGTGCTGGAAGGTCCATTTCTATTTTTCTCTCTTCAGTTTTTTGATACACTCGGATGCTCAGAGCGTCCTCCTGGTGGGGATCATTCCTAGTGGTGCTCAGGGGACCAGGGAATCAAACTTGCTTTGGGTACGTGCAAGGCCAAGTGCCTTCCCTGCCATACTATCTTTCTTGACCCATCTCCTCTACTTTCTTTTTACTTCTGATGGAATTGCTCGAATATCGGACCCAAATGCTTAGCAGTAAAGATGTTATTTATTGGCCAATTAAAATGTTTAAAGCGTAGGGGCCAGAGCAATAATACAGTGGTAAAGCATTTGCACTGCTGATGGCCGACCCGGAACGGACCCGGATTTGATCCCCGGCATCCCTTATGGTCCCCCAAGCACCACTGGGTGAGCGCCCTCCCCCCAATTCAGTTCAGTTGTTCAGAATGAAAGCAAGGTTTGGGGCTAGAATGGAGGCCAAAGGAATCACTGGTGCAAATGCCATTCAGGAAAGTGAATGTGGCTGCCGGGACTGAAGGGGGCAAAATCTCTAGCAACATCTGGTCTCTGAGACTTGGGGTAACTTAAAATTTTAGACAAGTCTAGATGAAAGAAGGTACCATGAATGGAGATATTTTGGTTGAGAGAACAGGAGGAATATTCTGTCTCCAAGTCAAACCAAAATTGAATGAAATATCTAGGACATAATGTGCAGTAAAGGACTGGGCAGAAGGTTGTGAGTGATGGGAAAGAAAATGTGGAGGGCAGGAGCAATAGCACAGCAGGGAGGGTGTTTGAGTTGTACATGGCTAACCCAAGTTTGATCTCCAGCATCCCAAATGGTCCACCTAACCTGCCAGGAGTAAATCCTGAGTGCAGAGCCAGGCGTAACCCTTGAGCGCCACTGGGTATGGCCGAAAATAACAACAACAACAAAAACAACTGTGGAATAGAAATTAATTGCTTTCTCAGGGTGAAGAGTTTGGAGAGGAATTTCTCCCGGCACTTCTGGCAGTTCTTAGGGGACCATATGGGGTGCTGGGATTGAACCAGGATCTGTCATGTGAAGATAAGTGCCTTAACCTTATGCTATCTCTGGCCCTCTAATTGCTAGTTACTTTGTTTTGTTTTGGGGCCACACCTGGTGACACTCAGGAGTTACTCGTGGCTCTGAACTCAGAAATTGCTCCTGGCAGGCTTGGGGGACCATATGGGATGCTGAGATCGAACCCGGGTCTGTCCAGGGTCAGCTGCATGCAAGACAAATGCCCTACCGCTGTGCTATTTCTCTGGCTCCTAGAGTCACTTTTTTTGTTTTGTTTTGTTTTTTTGGGCCACACCCAGTGACGCTCAGGGGTTACTCCTGGCTATGCACTCAGAAATCACTCTTTAAAAAAAGGGGGGGGCGGAGAGATAGCATGGAGGTTAAGGCGTTTGCCTTGCATGCAGAATGTCGGCAGTTCAAATCCCGACATCCCATATAGTCCCCCAAGCTTGCCGGGGGCAGTTGCTGAGCATAGAGCCAGGAGTAGCCCCTGAGCACTGCCAGGTGTGACCCAAAAACCAAAAAAAAAAAAAAATCACTCTTGGCTTAGGGGACCATATAGGACGCCAGGGAATCAAACTGTGGTTCATCCTAGGCTAAGCGCGGGCAAGGCAGACACATTACTGCTAGCAACACAACTTCAGCCCCTAGAGTCACTTTTTAAATTTTTTCTTATTATCTCTCTTTATTTATATCTCTTTATATTTGCATTTTTTACTTTTCTCAAACACCATGGTCACAAAGTTGTTCATAATTGCATTTCAGACTTATATACTACCCTTCCCCCATGAACGAAATATTTCCTGCTGGGCCGGGCGGTGGCGCTGGAGGTAAGGTGCCTGCCTTACCTGTGCTAGCCTTGGAAGGACCGCGGTTCGATCCCCCGGCATCCCATATGGTCCCCCAAGCCAGGAGCGACTTCTGAGTGCATAGCCAGGAGTAACCCCTGAGCGTCACCGGGTGTGGCCCAAAAACAAAAACAAAACAAAAAAAAAAAAACAAAACAAAACAAAAAAAAAAAAAGAAAAGAAATATTTCCTGCCACTAATGTCCCCAGTTTCCCTCTCACCCTCCTGCCCTTCGTGCCTCTCTCTCAACTTTTAGATTGGATTAATATGGGGCAAGAGCAGCACAGCTGGTATGGTACATGCAGCTGACCTGAATTTGATCCCCAGCATCCCATATGGTTCCCTGGAGCCTGCCAAAAATGACCCCTGGGCTCAGAGTCAAGGGGAAACCCTAAGTACAAATGAGTTAGGCCCAAAATTAACAAAAAAACAATAAAATAGATTGGTTTAAGATCCAAGGTACATGAGTAAAAACAGAATTCAACTTTCCTTCACTCAAAGGACAGATCAGCCAGCTTTTGGGGGCTGTAAATTAAGACACATGCCCAGGAAATAAATGTTATTAGAAGAACTAGACTTGCTCTTTCAAGTCTATATTCTCTCTTTTTTTTTGGTTTTTGGGCCACACCCGGCGGTGCTCAGGGGTTACTCCTGGCTGTCTGCTCAGAAATAGCTCCTGGCAGGCACGGGGGACCATATGGAACACTGGGATTTGAACCAACCACCTTTGGTCCTGGATCGGCTGCTTGCAAGGCAAACATCGCTGTGCTATCTCTCCGGGCCCCTCTATATTCTCTCTTAAACATGTATTCTTCTCTACCTCTCCCCTTACATCCATGTGAATTTTGATCATTAAAAACTATCTTGTGGGGGGCCGGGCGGGGGCGCTAGAGGTAAGGTGCCTGCCTTGCCTGTGCTAGCCTTGGACGGACCACGGTTCGATCCCCCGGCATCCCATATGGTCCCCCAAGCCAGGAGCGACTTCTGAGCGCATAGCCAGGAGTAGCCCCTGAGCGCCACGGGTGTGACCCAAAAACCAAAAACAAACAATCTTGCTTCACTAAAATAAACCTCTACATGTTTTCTATCTTTTCTTTTTGGGGAGTTACTCCTGGCTCTTAGCTCAGAAATCGCTCCTGGCTTGGGGGACCATATGGAATGTCAGGAATCAAACCCATGTCCGTCCTGGGCCTGCTGTGTGCAAGGCAAATGGCCTACCACTGTGTTACCACTCTGGCCCCTATAGCTTTTCTTTTTGGTAGGAGGGCCACATCTGGTGATGCTGAGGGGTTACGCCTGGCTCTGTGCTCAGAAGTTACTCCTGGCAGGCTCAGGGGACCATATGGAATGCCGGGTATCAAACCCAGACCTACAGCCGTGTGCAAAGTAAATGCCCGACCCACTGTATTACCACTCTGGCCCTAATTTTCATATCATTATTATCATCGCTTTGATTTTAAGAAAGCTAAATGAAATTTGCAGTTTTGACATCTTTGCTACATTGGGTGATGGGGTACTTAAGTATTGTTTCATAATTTGTATGAATATTTTGTTTGTTTTTTTTTTTGGGCCACACCCATTTGATGCTCAGGGATTACTCTGGCTAAGCACTCAGAAATCGCCCCTGGCTTGGGGGGACCATATGGGACGCCGGGGGATCGAACCGTGGTCCTTCCTTGGCTAGCGCTTGCAAGGCAGACACCCTACCTCTAGCGCCACCTCTCTGGCCCCTTGTATGAATATTTTAAACTTCTTAAATACCTACGAAACAATGCTTCCCAGAAATCAAAATTCTGAAAGGATAAAACATTGGAGCGATGGCTCAAAGGGGAGCACAGCCCTGCAAGAGGGAGCACAGATCTACTTAATCTCCATAGTTGCCAGGAGTAGCCCCTGAGTTTGGAAGCTGGAAATGGTCCACACCCAAAAAAGGGGGAAATGGCATCTTTTTTTTTTTTCTTTGCTTTGTTTTGTTTATTGATTTTGGGCCACACCCGGTGGTGCTTAAGGCATGCTCCTGGCTCTGCTGCTCAGGGCTCAGGAGCACTCCTGGCAGGGCTCAAGGGATCCTATGGGGTGCTGGAGAGCAAACCTGGGTCAGCCGTTGCTAAGGCCAACGCCCTCCCTGCTGTGCTATTGCTCCGGTCCCGGGAATAGAATCTTAATTGGTTAAAGCGAAAATAAACATGGGAGCACTTCGAAGAAACTGTGGAGAGAAAAGTGAATGCAGACCAGACCTCTTCCACACTCAGAGCATCATTAAGAGCAAGTGCGTGGCCACTTACGGAGCATACAGGCAGCATACAGGCACCATTTGCTGTTCGGTTTGGGGCCCACACCCTAAGGTACTTCTTCAAGCTCACTTATTAGGGATCACTCCTGATAGTGCTCAGAGGATCCTTTGCAGCTCTTGCAAGCAAAATTTGCGTTCAGCCTTCTAAGTCATTCCTCAGTCCAGTAATTGTTCAATTCTGAGTATTCTTTTTTTTTTTTTTTTTGATTTTTGGGCCACACCCGTTTGACTCAAGCTCAGGGGTTACTCCTAGCTATGTGTTCAGAAGTTGCTCCTGGCTTGGGGGGACCATATGGGACGCCGGGGGATCGAACCGAGGTCCGTCCTACTCTAGCCCTTGCAAGGCAGACACCTTACCTCTAGTGCCACCTTCCCGGCCCCCAATTCTGAGTATTCTTTTTTTTTTTTTTTTTTGGTTTTTGGTTTTTGGGCCACACCCGGCCATGCTCAAGTGTTACTCCTGGCTGTCTGTTCAGAAATAGCTCCTGGCAGGCACGGGGGACCATATGGGACACCGGGATTCGAACCAACCTTTTGGTCCTGGATCGGCTGCTTGCAAGGCAAACGCCGCTGTGCTATCTCTCCGGGCCCAATTCTGAGTATTCTAAAGACATTTTCCATTTGCAGAATTATTCTAATGATTTATGTGCATTAAGAAGTCTAAGGTAGGGGCCGGCGAGATAGCATGGAGGTAAGGTGTTTGCCTTCCATGCAGAAGGACGATGGTTCGAATCCCAGCGTCCCATATGGTCCCTCGTGCCTGTCAGTGGCAATTTCTGAGCATAGAGCTAGGAGTAATCCCTGAGCACTGCTGGGTGTGACCCAAAAACAAAAAAAATTAAAAAAGAAGTCTAAGGTAGGGCCGGAGAGATAGCATGGAGGTAAGGCAGTTTGCCTTGCATGCAGAAGGATGGTGGTTCAAATCCCGACATCCTATATGATCCCCCGAGCCTGCCAGGAGTGACTTCTGAGCACTGCTGGGTGTGACCCGAAAACTAAAGAGAAGAAAAACATAGTCTAAGGTAGGGCCTTAAACAAAAACAAAAAAAATTAAAAAAGAAGTCTAAGGTAGGGCCGGAGAGATAGCACAGCGGTAGGGTGTTTGCCTTTCAAACAGCCAATCCACGACGGACAGAGCTTCGAACCCCAGCATCCCATATGGTCCCTGTCTCTGTCAGGAGCAATTTCTGAGCTCAGAGCCAGGTGTAACTCCTGAGTGCCACAATGTGTGTTACCAAAACAAAAACAAAACAAAACATAAAAGAAGTCAAGGGGCCGGAGAGATAGAATGGAGGTAAGACGTTTGCCTTTCATGCAGAAGGTCATTGGTTCAAATCCCGGCGTCCCATATGGTCCCCAGTGCCTGCCAGGAGCAATTTCTGAGCATGGAGCCAGGAGTAACCCCTGAGCACTGCCGGGTGTGACCCAAAAAAAAAAAAAACACCAAAAAAAAAAAAAAAAAAAGAAGTCTAAGGAAGGGGCTTTTGGGCATGCGGCCTACTTGAGACAAACCCGGGTTCAATCCCTAGCATCTCATATGGTTCCTTGAGCCTGCCAGGACGGGTTTCTGAGTGCAAAGCCCTGAGCACTGCTGGGTGTGGCCCAAAAGCAAAAATTAAAAAAAAAAAAAAAAGTAGAGGGGCCGGGCGGTGGCGCTGGAGGTAAGGTGCCTGCCTTGCCTGCGCTAGCCTAGGACGGACCGCGGTTCGATCCCCCGGCGTCCCATATGGTCCCCCAAGAAGCCAGGAGCAACTTCTGAGCGCATAGCCAGGAGTAACCCCTGAGCGTCACAGGGTGTGGCCCAAAAAACCAAAAAAAAAAAAAAAAAAGTAGAAGTCTAAGAAAGGGGCCAGAGCAGATGTGCTCCTAAAACAAAGAAAAAGCTGGTCTCTGGGGCCGGGCGGCGGGCGGTGGCGCTGGAGGTAAGGTGCCTGCCTTGCCTGCGCTAGCCTAGGACGGATCGCGGTTCGATCCCCCGGCGTTCCATATGGTCCCCTAAGAAGCCAGGAGCAACTTCTGAGCGCATAGCCAGGAGTAACCCCTGAGCGTCACAGGGTGTGGCCCAAAAACCAAAAAAAAAAAAAGAAAAAAAAAAAGAAAAGAAAAAGCTGGTCTCCCCAAACTATAGGATACTGACATTTTTTTTGCTCTATTTTGTGTTGGGGCCACACCCAGTGGCACTGAAGGATTACTCCTGTCTCTTCGCTCAGAAATCACTCCTGGCAGGCATGGGGGACCATATGGGATGGTGGGGATTAAGCCTACATTGGTCATGTGCAAGACAAACACACCCTACCTGCTGTGCTATCGTTCCAGCCCTGGATACTGACATTTTCTATGAGGGCTGTTGAGGACAGAATTTTTCCCACTCTTTGTTTATCTGAAACTGTGGGTGTGTTTGCAGATTATAAAACCTTTCCTTTCTGACCCGGGGCCTGGGCAGATCAAACCTAACTGTGAACCTAACTCTAGCGACAGGGCTAGCTTGCTCTGCTGACACTCTCAGCTTAACCATTTTCATATTTCACAGCACAGTGTCTGTTGGGAAGCGATATTTTCCATCTGTGATGGATCATTTGGACGTCGGGGGCACCTTGGAGGCTCTTGGGGAACATCTGAGACCTTCCTGTTTCTGAAGTGAGAATGAGTTTCTTGTGTCTATTCAGAGAGAACAGGCTGGGGCTAGAGAGATAGCATGGAGGTAAGGCGTTTGCCTTGCATGCAGAAGGACGGTGGTTCGAATCCCAGCATCCCATATGGTCCCCTGAGCCTGCCTGGAGTGATTTCTGAGCATAGAGCCAGGAATAACCCCTGAGCGCTCCTGGGTGTGACCCAAAAACAAACAGAGAGAGAGAGAGAGAGAGAGAGAGAGAGAGAGAGAGAGAGAGAGAGAGAGAGAGAGAGAGAGAGAGAGAGAGAACGAGAACAGGCTGGGGCCTGAGTGATAGCATAGCAGTAGGGCATTTGCCTTGCCTGCAGCCAACCTAGGAGGGACCTGGGTTCGATTCCTAGCATCCATATGGTCCCCCGAGCCTGCCAGATGCAATTTCTGAGCACAGAGCCAGGAGGAACCCAAGTGTCACTGGGTGTGACTCCAAAACCAGCAAAAATAAATAAATAAACCAAATAGTGAAGCCCCCATAGTCCCCACAGCCTGGATCTGACCTTGACATGGGCACCAGCAGGAGCTCCACTGCGGCTTGCACAGGCCTGACACGGTGGTCAAGCACTCGGACACCAATGCAGGAACCAGCGAAGGCAGGAAAAGCACTCTTAAAATGGCCAGGCTCTGAGCAGGAAGGGGCACACGGAATGTTCCATTTCTCGCCCCAATATTGCTCCTAGGCTTTCTCTTTTACTTACACATCGCTCTACTTTAAAATTATCTTAAATTTTGGGCCAGAGCAACAGCAGTAAGGAGGGCATTTGCCTTATATGTGGCCAACACGGATTTGATCATGACATCCCTGAATAACCCAAGTGCTGAGAGTGTGGCCTGTAGCATATGAAAAAGTTTCCATAAGATGATTCTTGGAATTGTATATAAAAGTGTTTCCTTAGGATTGTTCTGTGACTTTTGCCCCACCTAACCCTTCCAGGTGGGGCGCTGTGGAGTTGGCAATAAATAGCTTGAGGGACAGGAGTGAGGGGTCCTTCTGTGAAAAGCTGCTGGCTGCAGGAGGATTCTCTGGCTCTCCTTGCCCTATCTTTTAAACCCTATCGTTCTTGTCTGTGTGGATTATTACTTGCTGCGGATAAATATTACCAAGGTCTTCCCCCGAAAGGGGACAAGGGGATGGGAAGTAATTTCTCATTCTGGGGACTGTTTTTGGATTCACAAATACCCAGCCAAGATAACGGCGAAGAAACCTTGCAGTGGCCCAAAAACCAAAATTAAAGGAAAAAAAAAATAGAAGGCCAGAGTGATAACACAGCAATAGGGTGTTTGCCTTGCCCGTGGCTCATCCAAAACTGACCCAGGTTTGATCCCTGGCATCCCATATGGTCCCCCAAATCTGCCAGGAAAGGTTTCTGAGTGTAGAGCCAGAAGTAACCCCTGAGTGCTGCCGGGTGTGGCCCAAAACCAACCCCCCCCCCAAAAAAAAAGGACAGACATGGGAACAGACTCTGGGTTGGATCTAACCCAGACAGAGTTGGCAGGCAGGAGATCCAGGTTCCAATACCAGCAGCAAACGGTCCCCGAGCACTGCCAGGAGCAATCCTTGAGCAGCCCTTGAGCATCCCAAATGTAGCCTAAAAACAAAACAAACGGAATAAAAAGAAAAGACTAGAAAAATCTAGATTTTTCAGTGAGAAAACCCAACAAAGGAGCAGAGCAATAGCACAAAGGGAGGATGCTTGCCTTGCACAAAGTCTACCCCGGTTCAATCTCCAGCATTCCATATGGCCCCTGAGTCTGCCAGGAGTGATTTCTGAATGCAGAGCCAGGAGTCAGCCCTGAGCACCACTGGGTGTGGCAATAAACAAACAAACAAACAAAAACCTGTCATGGGTGCAAACTGACAATCATGGGAGAGCCCTGAATGTAGAGGCAGCTGACTTCTGAGGAGACATCAGCTCCCTGCCAGGTATCTGGAGTGACCCTGACTTGGGACTTCTCAGGAGACAGGACACAGCTTGTCTGTCACAGGTGAAGATGTGAGGATGGGGACACATGGGCAGCAGCACAGCGCCACCTGTGGGCAGAGCTGAGACAGACAGAGAGGAGCCCCCACCACTTACCCACTCTGGTTTTTCTGGGGTTGTGCCCAGGGCAAGCTCCTCACCCACGGGTGCAAGCTTTCGAGAGAACAGGGGGGAGGGGGAGCTTCCCTTCCCCTCAGGCCAGACCCAGCAAGAGGGAATAAGGAATTAAGGAATTATTGCTCCCAGCATGTCTTCTTGCACCCCACATGACACAGCCTGAGGATCCGAATGGGTCCATGGATCAACCCAAGAGCTAGGGGGCTGCAGAGACGCTCTGTGGGCTGAAAGGTGCATCCTGCACCTAGGGTACAGGTGCGACTAGCCCCAAGCATTGAGCTGGGAATAGACTTAAGCACTGTGGGTATGAGAGAGAGAAGAGAAACAGACAGACAAACAGACAGACAGACAGACAAACTTGAGCACCATGGGTATGAGAGAGAGAAGAGAGACAGACAGACAAACTTGAGCACTATGGGTTTAAGAGGGAGAGAAGAGGAGAGAGAGAGACAGACAGACAGACTTGAACACCACGGGTCTGAGAGAGAAGATGGAAGAGCAGACAGACACACAGACAGACTGACAGACAGATAAACTTGAGCACTGTGGGTATGAGAGAGAGAAGAGAGAAAAACAGACAAACCAGCACCGTGGGCATGAGATGAGGGGGGTATTAGATCTGAGTTTAATTCTCTTTTTTCTTTTTTGGGGGGAGCATACCCACAGAGCTCAGCGCCTATTCCTGGCTCTCTGTTCTGGAGTGACCGCTGTCAGTTCTTGGGGAGCAAATGTGGGGCCAGTGACTTGAACCGGGGCCAGCTGCTCATAAGGCAAGCCTCCTGCCTCTTGTACTATCTCTGAAGCCTCTAAATTTAATCGAAAAAAAAAAAAGCTACTCTTGCTCCTCAAGCCCCTTTTCTTCCTTGAACATGTGTCTCACTTGTTTCTGGAGTGGCCTATGTTCTCTCTTGAACATTTATTCCTCTTTCTCTCTTCACTTACTTCCTAAGGAATTTCCACTTAAAAACTGCTTTGTCGGGCCTGGAGAGATAGCACAGTGGTGTTTGCTTTGCAAGCAGCCAATCCAGGACCAAAGGTGGTTGGTTCGGATCCCGGTGTCCCATATGGTCCCCCGTGCCTGCCAGGAGCTATTTCTGAGCAGACAGCCAGGAGTAACCCCTGAGCACTGCCGGGTGTGACCCAAAAACCAAAAAAAACAAAAAACAAAAAAACATTGCTCCTGACTTGGGGGACAATATGGGATGCCAGAGGATCAAAGCCGGGTTTGTCCTGGGTCAGCCGCATGCAAGGCAAACATCCTACCACTGCACCACCGCACCAGCCCCAGTTCTAAGAACACACCCTGTTCCATTCTCCCAGGTTTGACTGCCCAGCTTCTGACCTGCTTGCTCTGGAGCATGGAGTGCTGGTGCTTGGGAACCAGGTCTCCTAATCAACAAGGTCGGCGCTTCCTCTGCACGCCTGTCTCCCTCCCACGTCCCCAGGATACCAGGATACCAACTCCACCTGCTCCCACTCCCAGGGGCCATGTTTCCCTCTGAGCCCAGCAGCCCTGCCTGGAGCTTGCTGGCAGTCCTCCCACTGGCCCCCACCCCTGCCCAGGCCAGCAGCACTCACCAGAGGCTTTGAGAATGTGTCTGTAAGGCCAGTGGTCACACACGCTGTCCTCTTCCCCAAGAACCAAGGCCCCAGCACTCATGTTCTATTTGCCTTTTATTTTTGGTTTTTGGGCCACACCCGGCAGCGCTCAGGAATTACTCCTGGCTCTGCACTCAGAAATCGCTCCTGGCAGGCTCGGAAGACCATATGGGATGCCAGGGATCAAACCTAGGTCCATCCTGGCCAAATGCCCTGCCACTGTGCTATCACTCCAGCCCCTCTATTTGCTTTTTTTATTTTTTGGTTTTTGGGCCACACCCGGCATTGCTCAGGGATTACTCCTGGCTATCTGCTTAGAAATAGCTCCTGGCAGGCACGGGGGACCATATGGGATGCCGGGATTCGAAACAACCACCTTAGGTCCTGGGTCGGCTGCTTGCAAGGCAAACACCACTGTGCTATCTCTCTAGCCCCTATTTGCTTTTAAAAAAAATGGGGGGTACACCCAGTGGTGCTCAGAGGCTACCCCCTGACTCTGTGCTCAGAAATGACTCCTGACAGGTTCGGGGGAAGAAATCAGGTTGGCCGCATGCAAGGCAAAACGCCCTCCCTGTTGTACCATTGCTAAGGTTCCAAGTAGTCTATTTGCTTTAAGGTCACACTCAGCATTGCTGGTGTCTGCTCCCAGCTGGGAACTCAGGGGTTACTGCCTTCTAATCTGCCAGGGGACTGTGTATGCAGGCACTGGCCTGGGTCCCCCAAAGCCATCACCCTGGGATGCAGAGGCAGTGGGAGAAGTGAGGGCAGAGGTGCCTGTTTTTTTTTTTTTTTTTTTTTTGGTTTTTGGGCCACACCTGGTAACGCTCAGGGGTTACTCCTGACTATGTGCTCAGAAGTTGCTCCTGGCTTGGGGGACCATATGGGACACCGGGGGATCGAACCGCAGTCCGTCCAAGGCTAGCGTAGGCAAGGCAGGCACCTTACCTTTAGTGCCACCGCCCGGCCCCAGAGGTGCCTGTCTTATGTAGGGTCTAAACCTGACTCTAGGTGCCACAGTGCCTGCTGTTTCGGGTGGCCCTGTCCCCAGCACAGGTCAGAGGTCAAGCCCTAGTCTCCAGGGTCCCACACCACTAAGGAGGGTTCGGCAGGCCCCAATGCAATAATTTGCTGTGTGCTTGGCACCCAAATGCTGGAACCCACTGCCAAGGCTTCTCCTGGTAGCAAAAGGTCCTGTCCAGGGCCAGAGTGATAGCACAGTGGGGAGGGCACTTGCCTTGCATACAACAAAACTGGGTTCGATCCCCAGTATCCCATAGGATCCCCTAAGCGCAGAGTCAGGTGTAACCCCTGAGAACTACTGGGTGTAGCCCATCACCCCCAAAACAAACAAAAGTCCTGTGGGTGGTGAACTATAGGTCAGAGGAAGGAGAGAGGCGGGAAGGGCAGGGAGAGAAAGGCCTGAGCCAGCTGCACGCAGCTCCTGCCCCAGGGAGGGGCCAGGAAGCTGCATCCTGTGGGTGCCCCTAGGCAAGGAGGACCCTTCCCCACAGTGCCCTGGAGTCCCATATCCTGTGCCACTAATACGCACGCTCCCTATAGCCCAGTGCTTCTCAAATAGTGGGGCACGCCCCCCAGGGAGGGCACGAGGCTCTGTAAAGGGAGGCGGGTTTGAGCTCAGCAAACACTGTCATAACAAGCTAAGCCCCGTGTTTATGTCTCTGTATGTCTATTTACAGTCATGGGGGGGGGCGAGAAAAATGTTTTCTTCTTCCTAGGGGGGCATGACAGAAAATAATTGAGAAGCACTGCTATAGCCCCACATGGGGCCAACAACAGGGCCAAGAAGTGGGGATCAGAGACCTGCACCTCTCACCGGGCAATGGCTTGTCACCCACTTGGGAGCTGTCCCCAGCCTGGGAGCCACTGAGGCACGCCCTGCCCTCACAGCTGTGGTCTCTACGTGGCAAATGCTGGGAGGGGAGTGCGCGCCCGTCTCTCCAGAGAGACCAACAATTCCAAGCCAAAGTTCCGCCTGACCACGCCTGGGTGGACCCTCACGGGCTGGCCTGTTTTCTCCTTTTGCACAAGCCTTGCGGGGCCAAGAGAGAGAGGTTGGGGGTGGGGGCCACCTATGGTATCCCTGGGCATCACTAGGTGTGGCTCTCAAATGAAAAAAAGGGTAGCTTTCAGAGCACAGAACAGTCTCCTGGTTTGGGAAGGTCATTACTCTGTCTACAGCTCCCCTCACAAGACATAGATGTGAGGGCACCATTGAGGTGACCCCTACTGTGACCCATATACTATGACCCCCCCCATGGGTCACCATCACAGCCAGGTTGAAACAGAAACCCCAGTATCAAGAAGAGCTCAAGATATGCATGCCCAAGACGTCCAGCACCCGCATCTACCACTGGCAGGACTGGGGTCAGTCTCTGGGGAGGGTCATCAAAGCCAGCTGGAATAGCAGGTCACAAGGACCCCCTCCCTGGGTATCACCTTATACCTGCACACTCAACGGATGTCCTAGGTCCAGGAGACAGTAGTGAGGTTGGACCATGGTGCGGACACAGGGCATGGAGTGAGAGAGAGCTAGAAGGGCACTGCACCCATTGTGGACTTTCCTTCTATTCTTCTCATCAACAGAGTCTGGAGGGCGCCTGGCCCAGAAAGTTCCAGTGCGCTGGTTTCTTCTCTCCCAGGCCAGCCGCAGAGACCTGACAGCACAGAGGAGAGACAGCTGCTGTCCCAGAAACAGGCCACGGGACATACACGGTGGCCCAGTTTCCTTCATCCGCAAAGCCCCCCACGGACGGCGCTGGGAGGTCACCCGTGGCACTGACTGCATCCTAGTTCTGCCACGGGAGCTTTCTGCAGAGCCCTGGTGGAGGCCTGGCCACCACCTCCAAGGGTCACCCCCTTCCATGCCCACGTGATGGCGAGTGTCGCTGGGCTCTGAGCCACCCGGCCCTGAACTGAAGAAAGGAATCAGGTGCTGTGGTGCTCCCAAGGGCAGGGCCACAGGTGGCCTGCGGGGAGGGAGGGAGTGGATGATGGATCAGCACAGCAGCAACACTAAACAGAGCTGGAGAGGCCGAGGCGGAGAGACCTGGGCTAGTAACCACGGTGCGCGCTGCCCACTGTGCTTCTAAGTGGGCCAAGAGGGGCCTCTTAGGAACCCTCCTAGAGGAGTCTGGAGTCCAAGTTCTCTTGCAAAGCTCGGGGAAAGTTGTGCCTAAGCCAGCCAGCCTCACCAGCAGCTTGGGCTGCTCTGGTTCAGTTCAAAAAACCCAAAAGGAATGGGGTTTTCTCGGCGACAGAACGCAGCGGGCGTGCGTTCCGTCTTGCGCGCCCCGCTGGGGAATGAATCCACAAGTCCCTTTCCATCCCCGGCGACAGCGGACAGCGCTTAGCGAGCGAGCGAGCGAGCGAGCGAGCGGGACGCACGCAGGCGCGGGGCGCACAGGTGTCGCCGCGGGCACCCGGCTCGGCCTTTCTGGCAACAAAGAGCCGGTGCCAACCTGCGCGTCCGCGGCGCGCTTGGACAGGAGGCGCCCGGGAAGGGAACCTCCGCCAAACTTTCTATCCCCGTTTTCGTTCCCGATGCTCGGGCGTCGGGGACCCCCCATGGCGCGCGATCGGTCCGTCCGTCCGAACCCACAAAGGACGCGTGCGCTCGTGGGGGAGTTGCGCAGCCCTTGGGGGGCCCCGGCTGGAAATTCCCCATTCGCCACCGGGATGCAGTGGTCACCCCGCCGGCGAGCAAGGCCACCCCGGGGTGGGGGGGACCGAATGACACGTTCCATGGGCCGAGAGACAAAGAGCGAGTGACGGTGGCTCGCGCCGGACTCCGCTCTCTCCACGCGCGCCCCGCGCGCCCCGGGTGCGGGGCTTGGGGCTCGGCCGGTGATTAAGATGGAGACGTGGGGGGAGTGTGGGGGAGACGATGCCATCCCTCGAGGCCCCGAGGGGCGTTGTGGGGAGCCGCCCGCGCCCACGGCCCGCAGTTGCGACTCTTGGCAAAGTCGGCGCGCGGGCGGGTCCCCGGGAACGCTCCGAGGTTTGGCGAGGGGGGCGCGCCGGAGACAGAGGGGAGGTGGCCGGCTCGGGGCGCGCGGGCAGGCGGGCGGGGGGCGCCGGGGACGCCCCCGGGCTTGGCTCCCCGGGCCGGGCGTTGACGCAGCAGAAATTACCAGCTGGAAAATTCCCCTTTCGGAGGTGACGGGGGCGGGAGCGCGGCGGCCGCGGCAGGCGCCGAGGGGCGCGGGGCAGAGGGAGGCGCAGCGCCGTCGCCTCCAGCAGCTCCATCTCCAAGCGAAGGGAGACACCCCCCCCCCCAGCTAGCTGGCCAGCCGGCCGCGCCCCGCCGCGCCCCCGCGCTCGGGAGCCCGCGGGGAGCCGGAGCTCCGGTCCGGCAGGGTGGGGTGGGGTGGGGTGGCCACCGGTGCCCAGCGGAGCGGGGCTGCGCGGCGGGCAGGGCGCGCTCGGTCACCGCCCGGAGAGCGCCCCAGTGGGGCGGGGCGGCTGCAGCGCGCCCCCCGATCGCGGCGAGTCGCCCCCGACCCCGGCCCCGGCCCCGCCGCGATGCGCCGGCCCCGCCGCGCGGACAATGAGCCGGCGCCGCTCGCTCGCTTACCTGTGACCCCATGGGGCGCGAGCGCGGGCGAGCGCCGCGGCCGCCGCTGGCCGGCCGCCGCTGCGACGGGCGGGTCCGAGCCGCTCGCCGTCTCCTTCGCTCGCTCGCGGCTCCGACCGTCCGTCCGTCCCTCCGCGCCTGCGTCCGTCTGTCCGCGCGAGCGTCCGTCTGTCCGTCCGCCCGTCAGGCCGGCGCGCCCCCGCGCCCGCTCCAACCCCGCGGCCCCCGCTGCCCGCCCGCCCGCCCGCTCGCGCGCGCGCCCCGCCGGCCCCGCCCGCCCGCCGCCCCGGCCCCGCCCCCGGCGCGCGCCCGGACGCCTCTGATTGGCTCGCGCCTCCGCCGAGGCCCCGCCCACGCTCCGGTCACGCCCCTCGAGGCGCGCCGGGCCACGCCCCTCGCCTCTCGCCCGGCTTCGGAGCTCGGCGGCTCGGCGGCGCGGCGGCGCGGCGCGGGGTGGGCGGGGGCCGCTGCGGGGGTCGCGTCGCCTGCGGGCGGTCACCCCGCCCGCCACCCGCGGCCGGACGGCGGAAATGCGGGCTGGAGCTCGCTGGGCATTGTGGGAAGCCCCCCGCCCTCCCCGGGGCCGGAGCGGGGTGGGGGTCACCGGCGGCGCGCCCCTTCCCTGCGGGGGGCTGCGAGCGTTTGGGGGACCCACCCACGCACCCACCCACCCACCACGCGGGCGGTGTCCGGACTACGCGCCCGGCTGTCCGTCTGTCTGTCCCTCTGACCATCTATGTGTCCGTCCGTCTGTCCGTGTATCTGTCCGTCCTGCCTGCCCGTCTGTCCCTCTGACCATGTGTCCATCTGTCCGTCAGTCGGCCTGTCCGTCTGTCCGTCCCTGTCCGTCTGTCTGTCTATCCGTCTGTCTATCCGTCTGTCTGTCCTGTCTGTCCGTCTGTCCCTCTGACCATTTGTCCAACTGTCCGTCAGTCTGCCTGTCCGTCTGTCCGTCCCTGTCCGTCCGTCTATCCGTCTACCTGTCCGTCCTGTCTGTGTGTCTGTCCCTCCGACCATTTGTCCATCTGTCCGTCTGTCTATCTGTCCGTCCTGTCTGTCCGACTGTCCCTCTGACCATTTGTCCATCTTCCGTCAGTCTGCCTGTCCGTCTGTCTGCCCGTCCTGTCTGTCTGTCTGTCTCTCCGACCATCTGTCTGTCTGTCAGTCGGCCTGTCCGTCCATCCACCGTCTGTCCATCTCCCTCCCGAGTGTCTTCTCCGGACCCCCGGCTCCCTTCCCCTTCCCCTGCCCCTTCCCCTTCCCCGCGCTCCGGGACACGCACTCGCTGGCGCCCAGCAAACTTAGCCGCGCGCTCCCCACGCCTGCCCCGCGGCTGCGCGCCTTCCTCTCCAAAACCCGGCACCCTGCGCGCAAAGACGCGCCCCCGCCGCGCCGTCGGGGAGCCTGGGCGCTCGGAGCCCCGCGCGCATCTGGGCAGCTCTGGGCACCACTGGGCGCCTCTGGGCGGGGCTCGCTCTCGCGCCCGGCCGACTTCGGGCCTCCCCCACTTCCCCACTGTCCCGCGGGAGGGAGCCCCACCTGGGGCCCCGCAGCGCGCTCCACCCGCGCGCCCGCGCTGGCCATCAGGCGTCCAGCAAGGGAACAGGCCGGCGCGCCTCTCTCAGGCCCCCGCCCCGCGCCCTGCAGCCTCCCCCGGACCGGGAAGCGTCGCCCCGCATTCCTGGCCGGCCTGGGCGGGGGCAAAGGCCACGGCGCTTCCTCCGGGCGGGCGGGCGCGGCGGTGGGCAGGGAGGTGGCCGTGGCGAGCGGGCGCGCTGGGGAAGAAGGCGCAGCGGCCGGCTGCACCCAGCCTCCCTCGGGGGCCGCGAATTCCTCGGGAGGTGGGAGGCGGCGGGCTGGGGTGGATGGTTGGTTGCTCGGGATGCGCATTCCGATCGCGGGGAGCACTGGAGGGGCGAGCGAAGGGAATGGGGAGGGCAGCCGGCGCGCAGAGGCGCGGACACTCCCAGCGCCTGGGAATGGCCGTGCAGCGCCGCACCCGCTAGCCTCCCGCTGCCTGGCGGCTCCTTGGCCCTGGGAGCCCCTCGCAGCCGCTCCCCGAGGACCCTCTCGGCCCTTCCCCTCCCCCTCCTGTCTGGAACAGCTGGCTGGGGGTGGGGGCAGGGCCGGCCACCCCAGAAGTGACTGTGCGCTTCCGGAAAGAAAGGCCGGTCACTCACCCTCTGGAAGGGCCAAATCCTCTGCCACCTCCCTCCCCCTCATCAGCCCTGCACCTGCCTGCCTGGCTTGCGATGTTGGTGGAGGGAAGGGGGCTTGAGGGGACTAGATAACCCCCAGACCTGCATAACCCCCAGACCCTGCATAACCTGGTGACATGCACTATGACTGGGGTGGTCCCTACGGAGACCCAGATGGTCACATCCTCACCTCCAGGGTACCTGGGCCGTTACCGAGCCCTGCTGGGTAGAAGCACCCAGCCCTGACTACACCAGATCTGAGCCAGAGTTGGGGATGGAGGGTCCTCTCCATACACAGCCCTGGGGTCCTTTATTTTGCTCCAAGAGCCAGCGAAGCCACTAGCTAGCGGTACTCCAGCAGCTCAAGCCCAGACTTTGCCCCCACACCATTTGCAGACCCTTCCTTATTGCTTCTGGAGCTGAGAGCCCCCCAAGGAGCAGCAGGTGCTGGAGGAGGAAACATGTATTGAGTACCCCCTTACCCATCCCTGACCACCCTGGAGCCTTCCTCCTGCTTCCTCTGCTGCAACAGAGCAGCTGGATTTGGCCTGGGCGCCCCATTGCCCCTTGCCAGTCCCACTCCAAGTGTCATGTGGCCCTCTACTGTGGCTCCTGGGCCCAGCCAACCTCACCTTGGCCAACCCCCCTGGGCCACAGTAGCCTGGTTTGGTCTTGGTGCTTAGGCACTTTGCCTTAGGCACTCCATGTCCGGAGAGACAGAGGATGCTGGTTGGGAGTTCTCAGAGGTCGGAGTGGACAATACCCCTCCCTAGTGTGGGACTCCAAGATCTGTGTCGCTTGCTGACAGCCGCCTCTGGGTCTGGCCATAGGGATGCTATGGCCACCGAGGGAGGCTCCTTGGGCAGACTGGCAGGGAGGGCCCGGTTGGGTTGGTCGCCCCTTGTGCTCAGCACTGTTTCCGTTCTTGCCCCTCCTGTACCCCGAATCACCGTGAGCCTAGCTGTCCTCTCCTCCACCTGACACCCCTTCCGCCCGCCCACCCTGTATCCTTGAGGTTCTCTTCCCTGATTGGTAGCAGACCTGCCTGTTTGTGCTCCACCATTCCCATGGCAACTGCCCTGCCGCCCCCTCCCTGAGAACTGCCCACTCCAGGCCTCTGCTGGCAGGGATGTGGGGCCGAGAGCAGGCGGTGGATGGCCCAGGATGCTCAGCCTGGCTACGCGGGTGGAGCAGAGAACTCCCCGGCTTCCTTCCGCAGGGCAAGGAGCCCCTTGTTGCCTTTGCCCAAGGGATGTGGAGGCTGGGCCTGCTGCAGAACCAGGCCTGCCCTGCCTGCTGCCAGCTCACCCTGTCCTGCAGCCAGGCCTCCTGCGACCACCGTCCAGCACTGCCAGGGGCTACCTGCCAAGCCCAGAAGGCCCCACCCCGCTGTCCTCCAGGCCTGTGCCCCTGCCAAGCCCCAACTGCCGCTCCAGCTGCCACCGCCAACTGTCATCCCGTCTCATTCCAAGGCCCCCCACCGTCCTGAAAGACCAGCGCCAGGGCCAGCCCCTCCCTCCCTCCCCCAGCCATGCTGCACCCCCTCGGCCAGCCAGCCCTTCCTTCCTGAGCCCCTGCTTCTACCCCCCAGGCAGGCCCTCTGCGTTCCACGTTCCACGGCTCTCGCTAGCTCTGCCTGCTTGTGTAGGGCTGGGCCCAAGCCAGAGGTCAGAGGCAGAGAGGATGGAAGAAGGGTCCCCAGTGCATTGGATTTGTGGCCAGGGGGGAGGAGCGGGGCCTGTCTTGTAGGCTTGGGGGTCTTGAACAGAGCTGGGACTGACTGACCACCAGGCCTGGTGAATGCTCAGGGAGCCCTTGTGCTGAGCTTGGTCTGCTCTTCCTCGGGCAATCTGTCTGACGGTGCCTTCCTCCCACATCCGCCATCTCTGCCCACAGCCCCTTCCCTTCCGCTCTCCATGCCTGCTCCCCTGGGCCCCACGGGAGGGGACCCCGCTGCTGACATGCCATTCGGGGCCCTGACGCCCCCAGCAGGCAGCCAGCAGAGCATCCCCAAGGCCGTGCCCGCCCACCTGCAGGTGTTGGCCGGGCTGTAATTCCATCTCGGCTCTGGAGACCGCCAGGCAGCCTGCAGCAGGCAGCGGGGGCCTGGGCCTCAGCCCTGAGGAGGGACGCAGCTGCTTCTAGGTCCTGGGCTCGCGTTGCAGCCAGCGATGGCACAGATAGAGCCAGAGAAAGGGACACCACTCCCTGTCATGGCCCCACAGAGGGGTGCTCCCTGCCATGTTTCCACAGACGGATGCTCTCTGTCAGATCCCCACACAAGGATGCTCTTTTGTAGATCTTCATGGAAGGATGCTCAGTGCCAGGGTCCGCAGTGGCTATTTTCATTTCTGTTTCTTCTGTTTTGAATCCCAAACACTCTGCTCAGGGTCTACTCTTTTTTGGGGGCAGGGTTTGGTCACATCCGGCAGCGCTCAGGGGTTACTTCTGGCTCTGTGCTCAGAAATCACACCTGGCTGGTTCGGTGGACCATATGGAATGCCGGGAATTGAACCGTCAGTCCTGACTTGGTTGCATGCAAGGCAAACGCCCTGCCGCTGTGCTCTTTCTCCAGCCCCAGTACTGTCCATTCCGTTCTTCTTTAAATCACATAATGAGGGCCTCCCCTGTCTGTGCATCCTGGGGCCACAAGTGTCTGGCATGTGCCCATCACAGGGTGTCCTGGCTCTGGGCCCAGTTAGGGCATCTGAAAGTTAGTGCTCAGGCAGCTCTGGGTTCTCAAGCATGGGTAGGAGTGCAGCCCACAGCCAACTGGGGACATCTGCCTTGCAAGGAGCTTTTCCTGTAGCAGCAGGCGTTGAGTTGTGTCCCCAAGGCCCCAGCTCCTGCTGTGTCATTATGTGTCTCTTCTGGGCCAGAGAGATGGCACAGTGGTAGGGCATTTGACTTGCACGCAGCTGACCTGGGACAAACCCAGGTTTGATTCCCAGCATTTCATAAGGTCCCCCAAGCCTGCCAGGATCAAATTTTTTTGTTTGTTTTGTTTTGGGGCCACACCCAGCATCGCTCAGGGGTTACTCCTGGCTATCTGCTCAGAAATCGCTCCTGGTAGGTACAAGGGACCATAAGGGATGCCGGGATTAGAACCACCATTGGTCCTGGGTTGGTTGCTAGCAAGGCATTTGCAAGCACTCTGGCCCT
Organism: Suncus etruscus; assembly: GCF_024139225.1. Lineage (NCBI taxonomy): Eukaryota > Metazoa > Chordata > Mammalia > Eulipotyphla > Soricidae > Suncus > Suncus etruscus. The sequence continues at coordinate 9,662,376 of NC_064854.1, forward strand.
CGCCAGGAGCAACTTTTTTTTGTTTGTTTGTTTGTTTTGGGGCCACACCCGGCGTTGCTCAGGGGTTACTCCTGGCTGTCTGCTCAGAAATAGCTCCTGGCAGGCACGGGGGACCATATGGGACACTGGAATTCGAACCAACCACCTTTGGTCCTGCATCGGCTGCTTGCAAGGCAAACGCCGCTGTGCTATCTCAGGAGCAACTTTTGAGCACAGAGCCAGGAGTAACCCCTGAGCGTGGTCGGGTGTGACCCCCCAAACAAAAAACAAACAAAACAAATGTGTCAGTCCTGTGCCCCACTTATTTTTTGTTTGTTTTTGGGCCACACCTGGTGACGCTCAGAGGTTACTCCTGGCTATGCGCTCAGAAATTGCTCGTGGGGGCCGGAGAGATAGCACGGAGGTAGGGTGTTTGCCTTTTATGCTGAAGGATGGTAGTTTGAATAATCCCGGCATCCCATATGGTCCCCTGTGCCTGCCAGGGGCGATTTCTGAGCATAGAGCCAAGAGTAACCCCTGAGCGCTGCTGGGTGTGACCCAAAAACCAAAAAAAAAAAAAAGAAAGAAAGAAAGAAAGAAAGAAAGAAAGGAAGGAAAGAGAGAGAAGAGAAGAGAAGAGAAGAGGAAGAGGAAGAGAAGAGAAGAGGAAGAGGAAGAGGAAGAGGAAGAGAAGAGAAGAGAAGAGAAGAGAAGAGAAGAGAAGAGAAGAGAAGAGAAGAGAAGAGAAGGGGCCGGACGGTGGCGCTGGAGGTAAGGTGCCTGCCTTACCTGCGCTAGCCTAGGAGACGGACCGCGGTTCGATCCCCCGGCGTCCCATATGGTCCCCCAAGCCAGGAGCGACTTCTGAGCGCATATAGCCAGGAGTAACCCCTGAGCGTCACCGGGTGTGGCCCAAAAACCAAAAAAAAAAAAAAAAAAAAAGAGAAGAGAAGAGAAGAGAAGAGAAGAGAAGAGAAGAGAAGAGAAGAGAAGAGAAGAGAAGAGAAGAGAAGAGAAAGAAGAAATCGCTCCTGGCTTGGGGGACGTCGGGGGATCGAACCACAGTCTGTCCTAGGCTAGCGTGCAAGGCAAATGCCTTTGAGGCTTGCGCTACCGCTCCAGCCCAGTGTGCCCTGCTTTAATGTTGTGAGACCAAGATGCTCTTGCTCTTTCTCCCTCTTTCTCATGTTACTCTGGACTGGTGGTGCTTATGTGCAGGCTCACTGGGGTCCTGTTCCTCAGGCTCCTTCCTGGAGTGACTTCAGGGCTTTCTGGGTGCAGAGCCTTGTAAATTAAGGGGTCACACTCACAGGTGCATATGAAAATGGTGGGGGTCACCAGGATCACAGACACATCCTGAGTGCAGAAACACACACACCTGAGACAGAAACACACATGAGCACAGATACACACCTGAGCTAGAGTACACATCTGAGCACACACATGTATACAGACCTATACACCTAAGGACATACACCTGACATTGACTCACCTGAACACAAATATGCACACACATGCACCTTAGCACAGACACATTTGAGTGTGCAAACACACGCAAGCACGCACACACACACACTGAGCTCAAGCAGTACCTATATATGGGTGTTGGGGGGGATCGGGGATCGCTGGGGACAACCTGAAGTCTGGCTCAGGCTTCCTGCAGGCATGTGTTTTTTTTGTCCTGCAGGCGTGTGTTTTATTTCCCACCCCCACATCACCTGTCATGCCGATCTCTGCTCAACCCAATGCAGACACACCAAAGTGCGACTTGACCCCATGTGAAGTCATCGTGTCCACGGGGCTGTGCCCCTGCCTTTTCTCTGCCCATGTGCTCCTTTTCCAGCCTCCTATTTTCTGGAGGCTTCAGGGTTTGAACCAATTCTTCTACTACCCATAGCCTCAGTGGACCTTCATGGGCCCAAGTATCCAGGGCAGTCTTCCTGTCTGTGGCCATGTCCCATGAGCCTGTTCCCTGTCCCCAGGGCTCTGCCCCATGGCCCTATCCGGTGAGCCTGTCCCACAGCCCTGGCCCATGACTCGATCCTGTGGGGCTGCTCCCTGTCCTGCAGTCCTGATCCCTGTCCCCATGGCCTTGTCCGTTTGTTTGTTTTTTTGTTTTGGGGCCACACCTGGTGACGCTCAGGGGTTACTCCTGGCTCTGCACTCAGAAATCGCTTCTGGCAGGCACAGGGGACCATATGGGATGCCGGGATTCAAACCACCATTTGTCCTGGATCTGCTGTGTGCAAAGCAAACACCCTACAGCTGCAACATTGCTGTGGCTGCCCCATTGTCCTTTTTTTTTTTTTTTTTTTTTTTTGTCCCGTAGTCCTATCCTATGGGCCTGCTCCCTGTCCCATGGCCCTGTCCTGTGGCTCTATCCCAGAGATATGCTTCCTATCCCGAAGGCCTCCCTGAGCCACTTATGCCCTGTCCTGGTACGCAGCTGCAAATGCTGTAAGGAGCTGGTAAAGGGGAGGCCTCCAGTGTCTATGCAAGATTGTGAGTCCCTGGGGCGGAGGCAGCTGTGACAGAGCCCTGAGGAAGCCTAGCCAAAGTCACTCCTGCCAGTTCAGTCTCTGGGCACCTCTGTTGCTGGGTGCTGGGGCTGGAGGAAGCTCTGGGATGCAGGGTCCAGAGTGCTCAGGCAGAAACGAGGAAAAGGAAGTTCTGGGGACCTGCTGAGTGGTATGGGGAATCTGTGCCCTCAATGCCAGCAGTGGCTCTGCCCAGACCCCTTCCTAGCACGGAAAGCCCCTGGGCCAAAAGGTGCCTGATGAGTTGGAAGAGGGAACCCATGCTGGAGGGTCCTGGGCAGGGTCTTCCTGGACCACCCACCAACCTGAATATATATATACCTGAGCTTCCACAACCTGATCAGTTCAGCACAGCTCAACCCTGCTCAGTCATGCCCTGTTCTGTCCAGCCCAGCCCTGCCTGGCCCTGTACAGCCCTGTCCAGCCCTGTCCAGCCCATCCCTGCCCAGCCTAGCCCAGTCCTGCATGCTCTGCTTTTCCCCTATGCCATGCAGGGGTCTCTGCTGAGAGGGTTCTGAAGGTCAGAATGGCCAAAAGGCAGGAAACAGAGGCCAGGTCAGCAGGGGTTCTGGGTGAGATCGGCCCCATGGCCAATCCTTATCAGAATCCTTATCTGAGTGCTTATCAGAGCCCTGGGTTTCCTGAGGAAGGGAGGGAGTCTGCGGCCTAGCATGCTCCCCATGCCTCATCCCAAGGCTGCACAGGACAATTTGGGGCAGGCCAGACAAGGCAGACTGGCCTGCAGGCGGAATCCCAGCAGTGCTTTCTAAAGCCAAGAGGGTGCCCAATTTCTGGGGAGCATTCCAGGCTCCTCGACCCACCCAGCTCTGCTTTGAGACCCAGAAATCAGCGTACTGCTCGAAAGGTATTCCCATGATGCTCTGGGTGCTCCCATGGGGCTGGAGCACTGGAGGCAGGAAGAATGGTGAGCACTCTAGGCTGTACCTCCTTGTGTGGCTGCAAGCAAGAGTACAGACACCCCCAGTCCCTCGGTCCTAAAGAAGGCAGGTTCTGTGCCCTCACTGGACCCACATCACCCCACCCAGGTGCCAGGAACTTTCAGCTAGTCCAGCCCAAGCCTACTAGGCACACGCCTTTCTTCAGAGCGGAGCCAGCACAGCTTGAGGAGTGTGGTCCACAGCCTTGCAGGGGTGGGGGGGCTGGGCTGGCCCTGGAGCACTGGCCACCCAGGCCTGGCCGCCTCCCCCTCCAGGCCCTGCTGCCCTGCTGCCTAACCCCTTCCGCTTCCAGAGGCCCCAGGGTTATTTTTAACTCAGCAGTGCTGCCGGTGCTAAAGGTAGACAGAGCCCCGGAGGAGAAGCCTGGCCAACCCAGCACCGCCTTCCTGCCCCCACCCTTCCAGGGGCCAGGCTTGGGGGCACAGAACATTCTATAGCCAGGTGGCACCAGCACTCCCCTTGGCAGACAGGGACCCACACGTCAGACAGAAGCAATGAGATTCAGAGGCAAACCAGGGTCCATCTCTCTCTCTCTCTCTCTCTCTCTCTCTCTCTCTCTCTCTCTCTCTCTCTCTCTCTCTCTCTCTCTCTCTCTCTCTCTCTCTCTCTCTCTCTCTCTCTCCCTCTCTCTGTCTGTCACACACACACACAAGTGCAGGAATCTGTGGGCACAGGGACATAGGCATAGACACAGATATACAGACACTGACCCAAACAGGGACACACAGACACATAGAAACATGGACCTACATAGAAACACACAACATACACATACAGACACATAAAAACACAGACACATGAACACATGCATATATACACACAGACATGGATCCAGAGACACACAGACTTAGGCATGGACCCACACAAACACACATAGAAATAGACCTGTACTGAAACAGGCAGAGTCCCAAGCTCACACATCACATACACACACATACACGAAGACATCCCCAGAGGGCAGATGGGGTATAGGGCCCTTGCTGTCCCCCTACAGGTCCCTGGAGCAAGGTTGGTGGGGGCTGAGCTCTGGGGCAAGAGGGAAAAACTTTGTGCATGGACCCTCCCCCATGACAACAGGAGAGCGGGGAGGGGGGACCGTTCCTGGGAAGGGGACCCCAGTCCAGTCTCAGAGCCCTTCCCCCAGGCCCCGAGAGACTTGGGCCTGGAACACAGGACATCCTCTTGGCAGACACGGGACTCAGACCGGAGGTTCCAGCCCCAGTCAAGGCCACAGGGGAAAAGGTCACTAGGCCTGGGGTGCAGCACCCGGAGGCCACCAAGTCACTCCCACACACACTGAGTCTGCAGGGCCCCAGGGCCATCAGCCTGAGAGCCAGAGTGGCACCCTGTCCATCCTGGGCAGACCAAGTACTTGCTCTCCAAAAGGGTAGCTGGTCCAGGGGAGGGCGGGCAGCCATGGGACCTTGCTCTGTGGGTGCTGTGACCAGGTCTGGGGCCCCCCTTGCAGCACTCAGGGAAGCTGGGAAGCCTATGGGCTCCTCTGGAAGATGTTTGAAGGCTGTGGCTGTCCTGGTCTGCATGGTCAGCATTATATCCAGATCAGTGGACCTATAGGACTCCCACTCCCATCCTCATGTGGGTGCAACCAACCCTGCCAAACCCTGCCAAACCCAGCCCTCTCTGCACCCTCAGAAAAACTCCCTGATCATGGGCACTGATCCCCACTTATCCAAGCATTCTCCCCTGCGTATTAACTCTCCAGCCTCTCTGCTCCTCTTTTAAATATTTTATTTTTTGTTTGTATCTTGGGAAAGCCACATCCGGCGGTACTCAGGCTTATTTCTGACTCTGTGCTTAGGAATCACTCCTGGCAGGTTCAGGGGATCATATGAGATGCCAAGGATCGAACTTAGGTTGGCTCTGTACAAGGCAAATGTCCTACTCACTGTGCTATCTCTCCAGCCCATAAAAATTTTAATTTTTTAATTTTATTTTTGTTTTGGGGCCATATCCGGCGGCAGCACTCAATGGTTACTCCTGGCTCTGAGCTCAGAAATTGCTCCTGGCAGGCTCCGGGAACCACATGGGATGCCAGGGATTGAACCCGGGTCTGTCCCGGATCAGCAGCATGCAAGGCAAACTTCCTACCACTATGCTCTCTCTCCTGCCCCTATATATCTTGTTTTAAAAATATTTTATTTAACAATCAGTTGGGGGTCCGGAGAAATAGCACAGTGGCGTTTGCCTTGCAAGCAGCCGATCCAGGACCTAAGGTGGTTGGTTCGAATCCCGGTGTCCCATATGGTCCCCATGCCTGCCAGGAGCTATTTCTGAGCAGACAGCCAGGAGTAACCTTTGAGCACCACTGGGTGTGGCCCAAAAACAAAACAAACAAACAAACAAAAACAATCAGTTGGGGCCGGAGAGATAGCATGGAGGTAAGGCGTTTGCCTTTCATGCAGAAAGTCATCGGTTCGAATCTGGCATCCCATATGGTTCCCTGTGCCTGCCAGGGGCAATTTCTGAGCATAGAGCCAGGAGTCACCCCTGAGTACTGCAGGTGTGACCCAAAAACCAAATATATATATATATATATATATATATATATATATATATATTTAAAATTAGAAGCTTTGCTGAATGGAAATGATAGCACAGCACAGTGTGAATGTCATTTGCTTTGCAGACAGCCAACCTGGATTCGATCCTTGACATCTCATAAGGTCCCTCGGGCATGCCAGGAGTAATTTCTGACTGCTGCTGGGTGTGGCCCAAAATCCAAAATAAGTAAGCAAATAAATCAAAGTTAAAACATTTTAGGGGCCGGAGCGGTGGCACAGGCAGTAGGGCATTTGCCTTGCATGCGCTAACCTAGGATGGACCACGATTCCATCCCCCGGTATCCCCATATGGTCTCCCAAGCCAGGAACGGCTTCTGAGCCCACAGCCAGGAGTAACCCCTGAGCGTCACCGGGTGTGGCCAAAAAAGCAAAAAAAAAAGTCTTTGAGGGTGAAGTGATAGCATAGTGGGTAAGGTATTTGCCTTGTATTAGCTTTGCATACAGTGGACCAGGATTTGTTTCTCAGCATCTCATATTGTTTCCCCAAGACTGCCAGGAGTGATTCCTGAGTTAACAACCAAGAATACCCCTGAGCATCACCAGGTTTGACCCCAAAACAAAATAATAAAATAAGTGCACCTTTGATTTGTTTTGTCTTGGTTTTTGAGCCACACCCAGCAATGCTCAGGGGTTACTCCTGGCTGGCTCAGGGGACCATATGGGATGCTGGAAATTGAACCTAGGTCTATCCTGGCTTGGCCAAGTGCAAGGCAAACACCCTACCATTGTGCTATTGCTCCGGCCCTTCACCTTTGATTTGTAACTCCCTCTCTGTGATTTGTGTAGTGATGGAGACACATCTGGCTGTGAGGCTCACTGAAGAAGGTACCTTTCTGTGAGGTGGTCACAGGTGATTGTGTGTAGTTGGCAGACAACAGGGTACAAGAGACGCTGGGAATTAAAACTCTGTGGTCAGGAATGCGGATCCAGCCCATGCTATTCCTGCAGCCCGCGGCCATTTCAGGATCACTACTGATGAATAATCACATGCAGTCTCTGTGAGCTCTGACGTGAAGCCAGGACATGGTCCTGGTGAACATCACTGCATGGTGCTCTGTCTCAGGGCCCTGCTGCTTTTTGCCAGCCACAGCACTGTCTCACCTTTTTTTTTGGGGGGGGACGAACACACCCAGCAGTGGCGCTCAGGGGTTAATCCTGAATCTGAGCTCAGAAATTGTTCCTGGCAGGCTCAGGGGACATATAGGATGCCAGAGATCGAACCCGGGTCCATCCCAGGTTGGCCACATGTAAGGCAAACATCCTACTGCTGTGCTAACAATCTGGCCCCTCCTAGAACCCTCTGGGCTACGGTTGCCTATTCCTGTCCACCCCTGCAGGGACCAAGCTTGTTCTTCTGCAAGACAGATACTGGAGGCAGGGAGGCCATGACCATCCCACATGTGCCACCAGCAACTCAGAGGTGGTTTTCCGTGATTTTCATTTCATTGTGCGAGATACCAAGAGCGGGCGTCGGTCATCAGCATATATGCCACTGAGCCGCTGTGATAGAAACCAAACTGTATGGCTTACTCTCACCTGAATGACCCACTGCCCCCCACCCAGTGGCCAGTCTTACCCGACTGACCTATTGCCCCCACTATCCTCACTTGGCCTTATGCCCACACTGTTTACCTGACTGATGTACTAACTCCAACTCTTCTGCCCTGACTGACCTACCTACCACACCCCACAGCGCTCACCTGGCTGATGTACAGCCCCCCTTCCTCTCACCTGGGTGACCCATTCCTCCCACCCCCACTGCATTCAGGTGTTTTGTGATGTACTCACTAGACTTTTTGTTGTTGTTGTTTGAGTCATAGCCAGTGGTGCTCAGGGGTTACTCCTGGCTTTGCGCTCAAAAATACCACCTGACAGGCTCAGGGGACCATATGGGTGGGATACCGGGGATCGAACCTGGGTCCGTCCCAGGTTGGCAGCATGCAAGACAAACATACTACTGCTGTGCTATCACTCCAGCCTCCTTAAGGAAACTTCTTTTTTTGTTTGTTTGTTTTTGTTTTTGGGACACACCCAGTGATGCTCAGGGGTTACTCCTGGCTATGAGCTCAGAAATTGCTCCTGGCTTAGGGGACTATATGGGATGCTGGAGGATCAAGTTGCGGTCCATCCTGGGTCAGCCACGTGCAAGGCAAGGCAAATACCCTTACGATGAGCCCCTGCTCCGGCTCCTCAAGGAAGCTTCTTACCAAGTATTAGTTCTCCATAGACACCTGGTCTCAATGGCAGAGAGCAAATCTTTGTGGCTGCTCTGGTGTGTGACAGGAAGTGCCCAGGTGACGCTGGCCATTCCATTTTGACCCTCCTAGGGGTCATCAGGCACCAACCCTCCAAGCTTTCTCAGGGACAACTGGCCCATCTTCAGACACACTTCAGAGTGTCCACTTCAGTCCTGGCCCTGAGCCTGGCCACCCCCTACACCCTGGCCCACACTCCATCCCTTTCCTGTCTTGTGGAGAACTCATCAGCCAGTGCTCCCTGCCAGCACCACCTTCTACTTGCTACGGGGTGGCAGACCTCCTCTAGCCTGTTCCAGGCTCAGCCACCAGCCTGAACCCACATCAGAAACTTTCAGAGAATCCTCCAGTGACTTCTGAGAAGCAGCTGTTTTTTTAAAACGTTCCTGCCCTTCCACTGCCCATCACCCCTACCCTGGGCTGCCCCCCAAATCCTGGCTCACTGCTCTGCTGCTTTTTTGTTGCTTATTTTAGTTGCTGGGAACCACACCCAGTGGTGTCAAGTATGTGGGGTTGAACCCAGGTTGGCTGAGTGCAAGGCCACTGCCTGCCCCTTCTTCTGTTCCTCCAGCTCCCTGGTCAGGCTCTTACCCTCCAAGATGCCATTTTCTATCAACCCTGGGCCTCTGGGCTTCCTGTCTTGATCCTCAAACAAAATACAGGACAGCAGGTCCACTCCCAGGTGGGGATTCTCCCTTGAACCCAGCCCAGCTCACACAGGGTAGGGGAGGTCCAGCTTAGGCCTCAGGCCCTGTCCGAGGGGGACTGGGGGCCCATGTCCCTCCAGGTCCAAAGGGCTGGTGGCTGGGACTTTCCTGGGCTGTGCCTGCTGCTGTGACCATGGAGGGGAGGCCTGTGGCACTTCCTGCTGGTCTCCCCTTGGCCCCCAGCCCTGCTCCTTCCTCCCCCACCCAGGGGCTTTCCACACATGAAGGCTCTGCTATTTTTATCTGACAGCACTGGGAAGGGTCCTCACCAACAGGCTCTGGAGAGGCCTGGTGGGCAGGGCTGGGGGTGGGGAAGCGGCTGAAGTCCCTGGCCCTGGGGTCACCTGGGCGGGGGAGCAGGGAACAGGGTGGGGGGCCTCCTCCCACTTCCTGCCACTTCAAAGCCCTGCAGGCCTTGGCCACGCCTGCTCCCACGCACCAGCCCAACCCAGCCCAGGCAGAGGGTCCTTGGGCAGAGTCAAAGCAGGGGGACAAGGGTTGCTCCTGACACCCTAGGAGGGGGACAGAAAGGGGCTCCTGGGACACTGCCCTCTCAGGCTTCACCTTCCCCGCCTGCTGCCTTCCTGCGGGGTGCAGGGGGGGCAGCAAAAGCCCAGACTCTTTGCCTGGCTCTAGGCCATCACAGGGACCCGGTATGTGGGCCCCTTCCTTTCTCCCCACCTCCCTCCTCGAGGTTGGGGTTTGGAGAGGGAGGAGGCTAGGCAGACTCTGGGAACAGAGAGTGCCTGTGAGGGGGAAGGAAACTTTCAGGGTCCCCTGGGGTCAGCTCCGGGACAGTTGCCGTATTTAATCTGCACAGGAGACTTGGAGGAGCTGAGGGTGTAACCCAGATCCGCTCAGCAGCCGGCTTCAGCCGCAATGTGGAGGCCCATCCCTGCCCCCTCACCTCTCCTTGGGCTGCAACTCAGAGTGGGGGGCCTTAAGCCGTTCCTGCACCAAGACACACCACTGTCAGCCCAGGAGGGGCAGGTGGGGTGCGTAGCCCTGGTGAGAAGTGCCCCATTGCACCCTGCACAAGTCAGGAGAGGTCCTACAGGACCCCAGGCTTTTCTCTATCTACCCCAGGGCTCATTTCTGGGGTCCCAGCCTCTTGGGGAAAGGTGGGAGCAGACGCTCTTACGGGGCCCTTTCAGTTCACATGCATCTTTGAGTGGGCTCAGCAACACTCATAGCTTCGTCCATGCCTGCCAGCCTCACTCCTTCCTTCACTAGGGGACAATTTGAGCAGGGGATAGAGACCTTGGGGGCTGGGATCTCTGAGAACCACCTGCCCCCCCACCACACACACACACATATGGCCAAGCTCAGGACAAAGCCAGTTCCAAAACCAGGGGCCCTGAGGGATGATTCACTCCCTGGATATCTCAGGGCCCCCAACCCTGTGGTCCACAGAGCCCTGAGTTTCCCAGTGGGGAGACAGGAAGGAGGGTATGCCCCCCCTGCCCTGCCGTCCTGAGGAAGCTGAGCTGGGGATTCTCAGCTCCCAGATGTTCAGCAGCTGTGCAGGCATCTCCGCCCTTTCTCTGACCCCACATCCATCAGGAAGTGTCCCCTCCTGTCCCCAGGCTCCAAGCCACCCCCTTCTTCCTTGCACCCCACTTCCTGAGCAGAGGCATGGGTGCACCCTCCCCCCCCCCACGCCCAGATCCTGCCTCTGTCACCGAAAGGGAGTAAATCACTGCTCTCCGGCCAGCAACTGGAAGGGCAGCCTGGGGGAGGGGATCCCAGGGGCCTAGGGCAGAGGTTACAAAGCCTGGTAGGCTCCAGGGTGGGGTTCAGAGCCTTTCAGGGTCATGGAGGGCTGGGCCTTCCTCCTCTCTTCTCCTCCACCCCGCAGCCAGGCCAGCAGACAAAGAGGTCACTGCTGCTGCGGCTGGTCTGGGGCTCTTGTGGAGCAGAGGCAGTGGGAGGGGCCCACTCCTGTCCCAGGGGCTCACCCCGTTCCTCTCATCCTGCAGCTCCCCCTAGAACCTGACCTGCTTCTGCACAGACAGAAAGGGGGGCACAGCAACAGCCTGAAGCTTCCTTAGGATGCCTGCTGGCGGCAGTTGGGATGACTGACATTTTGACAGAGGTGCTTGGTATGCACATCCCTGGTCAGCTCAGACTGTACCTGGTCAGCTCTGTCCACCCTTCCACTGCCCTCTGCAGATCAGGCATGGCCAGCCCAGGTGGAGCTGGGCTAGCAGGGAGGGGAGTGGGTGCACAGTGGCTAGACTCAGCATCACAGAACTAGCTGGTCCTCCCAGCTTAGGTTCAGGGATTGGACAGGTTTTAGGGATGCTCCATGCTGTAGCCAGGGAGAGCACTCCTGTTTAGGAAGACTTTATCTGTGATTGGAGTTTGTGCCATCTTCATTTTACCTAGAAAACCAACCCAATGCCTCCTGCCCTAAAAAAGGGCAGAAATGAGAGGTTAGGGTTAGAGGTGTTTGCCTTGCACTGGCTAACCCAGGTTTAATTCCCAGCATTCCAGAAGTTCTGCCATGAGTGACCTCTGAATGCAACTAGGAGTCAGGCCTAAGTACCATTAGGGATGGCCCAGAAACCCCCATACAAAGAAGGGCAGTGGAAGCACTCAAGACCACCAGGGGTCCGGAGAGATAGCACAGTGGTAGGGCATTTGCCTTGCATGCAGTCTACCCAGGAGGGACCCGGTTCGATTCCCAGCATCCCATATGGTCCCCCAGCTTGCCAGGGGCGATTTCTGAGTGCAGAGCCAGCAGTAACCCCTAAGAACTGCTGGGTGTGGCCCAAGAACCAACCAATCCATCAGCCAATCAATAACTAAATAAAATTTTCAAAAAAAAAAAAAAAAAAGACCACCAGGACTAGAAGGTTCCAGCAAGTTTTGGGTCGGGGGTGGGGGGTGGTCAGATCCCAACAGCAGGGTCTCCCTTGCGCTCTTTGGCGGCTTTGGCTGATGTCCCCTCCTCCACCTCTCCCCTCTACTCCACCGCTACCCTCCTCCCCAGGCTCTAGTCCAGGGGCCTCCCCAGGAAACAGGAAGAAGGAGTCTGGGCAGGCTGTGGGGTTTGAGGGAAGGAAGCTGCTGCCATGGGTGATGGAATGGGGAACCCACCTGGAAAAGGTCAACGCCAGCGGGTCCACCCCAGGCTGGGGCTTTCCAGTCTGCTCCCCTTTCCCCCTTTCCCCCCCCCTCTCCTCTGGAAGGAGGATGTAGGTGACCAATAGCAGTAGTGATTTGTGTGTGTGTGTGTGTGTGTGTGTGTGTGTGTGTGTGTGTGAGTTACACCCGGTGGTGAGTGACACCAGGGGTCACTCCTGGCTCTGTGCTCAGAAATCACTCCTGGGCAAGCTCGGGGCCCATATGAGATGCTGGGATTCGAACCGCTGTCTGTCCTGGGTCAGCTGCATGCAAGGCAAATGCTCTACTGCTGTGCTATCTCTCCGGCCCCTAGCAGTGGTGATTAATGTACCCTGATCCCAGCAGCTCTGGAGCCCACCTGAGGGTCTTTCTACCCCACAGTGGGTGCATGTGTAATCTGCCCAGGGTGGATCCAACAGGCAACAGCAGTGACTCATAAAGCCACCCAAGGTCTCTTGAGCCAGGTCACAAAGGCCACATGGACTAGCACAGGGAGTGACCTGACCCCAGGTAGTGGGATCTGGTGTGCCCCTGACGCAGTGGCAGGGTGCCAACCCTGGGCTGGCTGCGGGGCATCCCACCTCTGTGGGTGGCCTCGAGTGGCCCTGGGGCCCCTGTGTGATGTGCGTCATCTGCTTCGTGAAAGCACTGGTGCAGGTTTTCAAGCTCTACCTGACAGCCAACTACACAGACACCTTCCGTGGCTGGCCGGTGGACTTCCGCTGGGATGATGTGTGTGCAGCCGGGGGCAGCAGCAGCCATGGGGCGCTGACCTGTGCAGCGGCTGCAGCCGGTGTTTGGCTCCTGCGTGGGGCAGCTCTAGGCAAGGACACAACAGGCCCGAGCCCACGGGGCACACGTAGCCAGGCGCAATGCCTGCTGCAGCAGATCCGCGAGCTGCCCGTTCAGCTGATCAGCTATGTGCTGGCCCACTCACTGGGCCGTTGGCTCGTGTATCCAGGCTCCGTGTTCCTGATGACACGCGCACTGCTGCCGCTGCTGCAGCAGGGCCAGGAGCGCCTGGTGGTGCGCTATGGGGGCCGGCGTGCCAAGCTGGTGGCCTGTGATGGCAACGAGATTGACACCATGTTCATGGATCGCCGCCAAGATCCAGGCAGCCAGGGGCAAGGCCAGCTCTTGGTCATCTGCTGCGAGGGTAACGCGGGCTTCTATGAGATGGGCTGTTTGGGGGCACCGCTGGAGGCTGGCTACTCGGTGCTGGGTTGGAACCATCCAGGTTTTGGGGCCAGCACCGGAGAACCTTTCCCCCAGCATGATGCCAACGCCATGGACGTGGTGGTCAAGTTCGCGTTGCACCGTTTGCGCTTTCCACCTGCACAAGTGGTGCTCTATGGCTGGTCCATCGGTGGCTTCACGGCCACCTGGGCGGCCATGACCTACCCGGAGCTGGGTGCGCTGATACTCGATGCCACCTTCGACGACCTGGTGGCCTTGGCACTCAAGGTCATGCCGCAGAGCTGGAAGGGGCTGGTGGTACGCACCGTGCGCGAGCACTTCAACCTCAACGTGGCCGAGCAGCTGTGCTTGTACCCGGGGCCAGTGCTGCTGCTGCGACGCACCAAGGACGAAGTGGTCACCGCTGTGCAATCGTCCTGCCCTCTGCAGGCCGGCGACGTGCAAAGCAACCGTGGCAACGAGCTGCTCCTGCGCCTCCTGCAGCACCGTTACCCGGCCGTGATGGTGCGCGAGGGCCTGGACATGGTGACACGCTGGCTGCACCTAAGCAGCCCTGCCCAGGAGGCCGCCTTTTACGCGCGACACCGCCTGGACGACGAGTGGTGCCTAGAAGTGATGCGCGCCTACCGAGAGCGCCGCGAGAAAGAGCTGGGTGAAGAGGACTGGGGCCCCCACGGGCTCCCCTTCCCCTGGCAGGTGGGCCAGGGCCTCAGTTCCCGCAGACGCCGCCAGCTCGCGCTCTTCCTGGCACGCCAGCACCTCAAGAATCTAGAGGCAACTCACTGCAGCCCGCTGGAGCCCTCTGACTTCCAGCTGCCCTGGAAGCTGTAGATGGCAGCCACCCTCTGCCAACAGCTGGCAGGCTCGAGCCTTCCTTGAGGCTATCCCCCTCCCTGTTCCCTGAAGCAGTAAACCTGGCCCAGCCTGGAGAATCCCGACCTTGATGCCCGGAGCTGGGGCCAGAAATCTGTTGAGCCCCTTCTGCAAGTCTCCTGACTTTTTTTGGGGGGGTGGGTGGGGCATACCTGGTGGCGCTCAGGGGTTTCTTTCTCCTGGCTCTGCACTCAGACGTCACTCCTGGCAGGCTCGGGGGACCATATGGGATGCCGGGTATTGAACGTGGGTCTGTTCAGGTCGGCCACGTGCAAGGCAAATGTCTTACCACTGTGCTATCACTCCAGCCCTCTCCTGACTTCTTTCCACTGCTCAGGTTCGGGGACCCAAAGATGAACCTAACTCCGTTTATGGCTTTGATCACTTTGGATGGGTGGTGTGGGACCTAGAAGGTGGCCTTTATGGAGGGGGCCTGGTTAGAGGCAGGCTCCAGGAAAGAGGGGCGTTGGGGTGTATGAGGTGCTAGAGTAGACAGGCTGATAGCAGCCAGGAGTAAATGCTCGACCTGCCCAGGGCTGTGCTGCTGTGTCATCCTCTGGGGAAGGCTGGCCCATGTCCTTCTCACCTGCCCTCAATTGTAGGACACAGGGGTGAGGGGCCATCTCAGGGCTATAAGGAGGAGCAAAAAAATTCTGGAAATACTGAAAGGAGGCCGGTAAACCAGGCACATTAATAGCGACAGGGGCGGGCATAGTGCTGATGCTCTGGGGCCAGGGAATGAACACAGGGTGAAGAAGATGCTTGAGAAGACAAATGCTGCTGCAAGATCTGCTTTTCCACACGGGAATCCACAGGGTTGACTTTGGAGGCACCGGATACCTGCCCCTTGCAAGTCTGAACCTGGAGATGTCAGGCAAACTCTGAGTTCCAGAGGCTGCTGCACTGCTCCTCCATGCCAGAGAGACATTCTGACCTCATTCTCCTCATCTGTAGGGTGGCTCAGTCCTGGCTAGTGGTTGGCTTAAGGAAACGAGGGGCAAGAGCTCAATGTCTGGCCAGGCAAGGAGAGTGGGGTCAGAAGGCATACAGTGGCCACTTGGTTTTACCGATACCCCAACCAATAAAAAGACACATAGGAGGGAGACGGAGCAATAGCACAGTAGGGAAGGCATTTGCTATGAGCATGACTGACCTGTGTTCCATTTCTGGCATTCCATAAGGTGTCCAGAGCACCATCAGAAATAATTCCTGAGCACAGAATCAGGAGCATGGCTGGGTGTCCACCCCCCAAAAACAAATGGGGGAGGAGCAATAGCACAGCCAGGAGGGCATTTGCTTCACACGAGGCCAACCCATGTTCAATCCTCGGCATCTCATATGTCCTCCGGCCTTCGAGGCCTGATTTTTGAGCGCAGAGCTGGAGTAACAGGAGTAACCCTTAAGAACCCTGCTTGTGGGGCCGGAGAGATAGCATGGAGGCAGGGTGTTTGTCTTGCATGCAGAAGGACGGTTCAAATCCCGGCATTCATATGGTCCCCCGAGCCTGCCAGGGACAATTTCTGAGCCTATAGCCAGGAGTAACCCCTGAGTGCTGCCGGGTGTGACCCCCCCCCAAAATAAAAAAGAACCCTGGGTGTGAGGCTGGAGAGATAGCACATCGGTAAGGTGTTTGCCTTGCATGCAGATAATTCAGGACTGACAGTGGTTCGAATCCCGGTATCCCATTTGGTCCTCCGTGCATGCCAGGAATGATTTCTGAGTGCAGAGCCTGGAGTAATCTCTGAGCGCTGCCGGGTGTGATCCCCAAAACCAACCAACGAACCAAACAGAAAAGGACCCTGGGTGTGAGCCCCAAAACAAAGATACTCAGAGGGGTAGGCTGACCCCAAAGTCTAGGGAGGCGCATTTCAAGTGCACTATAGCCTGGGGTGCAAAAGGTGCAAAAGCCAGGGCTCTGATAGCCAGGACCCCCAAGTCCCCAGAAAGACCCCACCCGCTTTCCACCAGCTTGCAGCTCTAATCAACCAATGCCTTGGAGCTCCAGAGGCCGACGTAAGGGGTGGAGCCTCCAGGAGTCCCCGCCCCCGTGTCAACTGCCTCGGCCAATCAGACTGAGGCCAAGCCGACTGGGCGGAGCTACGCTCTGATTGGTTTTCATTCACGGAGGCGGGGGGGGGGGAAGACAGGCGCCGGACCGGAAAAGCGCCGGCGCGCCGCTGATGACGCCACCGAGCCCGGGGCGGGACTTCCGGTTGCGCTTGTAGACGCGGCGGACCAGTCTTGCTTGCCGCGGTTCCTCGGTTGCACCCCCGCGTCCTGCGTCCTGCGCCCCGCGCCGGGTTCGGCCCGGATCTGGCGACGCCCGAACATGGATTCCAGCGGCCAAGGTAACAGCCGCTCGGGGCGCGCCGCTGAGACTCGGTTCCTGCGCCGCGCCGCGCGCCCGCCCCTGCCCCTGGGACGGGGGCTCCGGGGAGCCGGGCCCGGGCCTGGCGGGGCGCCCCGGGAGCCGCCCGAGGTTGCAGCGGCGCCCCCAGGGTGGCAACTGGGGGCCACGGGGAGCCCCGGGCGCGCCGCAGCGTGAGTCAGGGCCGCAGCCCAGGGTCCCGGGGCGAGGCCCGGCGAGGCCCCGCCTCGCTCCCAGCTCCAGCAGAGAGTCCGTCTGCGGGCTCCCTGCACCCCGAGTTCGTTTCCCTCTGCATGGGAGAACCAAACGCCATCGCCACCAAGCGCACCGGGTAGGTAGCCAGCCAGCCTCGACGCCCTCTGGGCCCAGTCCCAGGGCGCAGGAAGGTGAGTTTGGGGCCTGGCATGCTCTGCTAAGTGCCTGGTTTCCCTGCACCCCGAGTTCGTTTCCCTCTGGATGGGAGAGCGAGACGCCAATGCCACCAAACGCACTGGGTAGGTAGCCCCAGGGCGCAGTCAGTTGGGGCCTGGCTTGCTCTGCTAAGTGCCTGTTCCCTGTCCCCCCCCTGAGGAGGATGAAGGCAGGCTAGGGCAAGAAGGCATTCGGGATCCGGGTCCACCCTCATCGACAACTGCATCCAGCGCTTGTATGTGTGCTTTTATTTTATTTTATTTTTTGGTGTTGGGGGTCACATCCCGGCAACGCTCAGGGGGTTACTCCAGGCTCTACACTTAGAAATCGCTCCTGGCAGGCTCCGGGGACCATATGGGATGCCGGGGTTCGAACCACCGTCTCTCTACATGTTAAGCAAACGCCCTGCCTCCATGCTATCTCTCCGGCCCTGTGTGTGTTTGCTTTTAATGACATACGGAGGAATGGGGGAGTTAGGCCCATGTTTGGTGTCAGAGCAACGCTGAGTGTGGCCCTCGACTCCACCCCCAAGGAAATGTAGAGTGAGTGAGTAAGATTGGACACAGGGGATAATTTTATGATGACGAGTAGACTTTAAGAAGACTTCTTTTTCCTTTGTTCTTTTTTTGGGGGGCCCTACCCCTTCCTTCTGGCTCTGCACTCAGGAATCACTCCTGGCAGTTCTTGGGAGACCTGTACAGGGTGTCAGGGAATGAATGCAAGTTGGTCACTTAAGGAACGCAAGCGCTCTCTACCCACTGTAATTTCTCTCTAGCTGCCCTGAAGGAAAGACTTTTATATGTGTCATTATTGCATTTTTGGGTCACACGCAGCAATATTTAGACATCATGTACTTCAGCACTGCTTAGGTGTAGACCAAATCTTCCCTGTCACCCCAGTCTCTCAGGGAAAATATTAAGACTTTGCTAAGTTAGGACCCAGAGCAATAATACAGTCAGTCGGGCACTTGCTTTGCACAGGGCCAACACAGCTTTGATCCCTGGCACCATTCATGATTGCCCAAGTCCCACCAGAGTAATCCCTGATAATCTCAGGGTTAGGAGTAAGCCCTGAGCACCTCCAGGTATGGCCTCAAAACAAATAAAAACGTTTTACCGAATTTGAGAACTTTCTGTTTAGTTGATACCAGTGTTGAAGTACAATCACACAGATTGATCTTTGTGATTAGATCTGTGGAATTAGAAGACTGGAGAGATAGTCCAAGAGGCCAGGCACTTGGCTTTGCATTCTGTGGACCCCGTTTAATCTCTGAGCCATGCCTAGAATGGCCTCTGAACACAGAGCTAAGAGTTAATATCTCAGCCATGCATTTTTGGTCCCCAAACCAAGAAGTGGGTGTGCCTTTCAGGGCACCTGTTGCCTCCCGGCCTCCTGCTGGGAGGAGTTCTTGTGGGGCCCGGCCCTGCCCAGTAGCTGGGGCTGCTTTGGTGTCAAGTGAGTTCTGTCTATTTTTAGCAAATTCCGAAGCTTTATCTACGGTGAAAGAGACTTGCTTCTTTCCAACCTTTACTCAAAGGTTTTAACAAGAAGATTTTGGTTTGGAGGCGTTTGGGTTATACCAGAAAGTGCTTAGGACTTGCTTCTGGTTCTGTGCTCAGGAAATCTTCCTGTAGGGGCTTGGGAGACCCTTAGAAGACACTACCAGGTACCGAGGTTGACTGTGCAAGGCAGAACTTCCCTTCCCCCCATCCTTTCCCCCTCTTTGTGCTGTGTTTCGGGCTCACTTTTGTGCTTGCTCATTGATTGGGTGAGGCTGGAACCCAGGGCCTCCTCTCAGCCACATCCTGGCCCCTTCATTCACATGCACACACACCAGCCATAGGCAAAGCTGCCTTACAGAATTTGATGATGAAAAGAAGGTGCTTCTTTTCACTGCTGCTTCTGTAGAAGCACTGGATATGTATCGAGTAGGGAGGGTGCTTGTCTTGCATGCCGCTGGTCCAGGTTTGATCCCCAGCACCCCATAGGATCCCCTGAGCCTACCAAGAATGATTCCTGAATACCTACTGGAATGGTCCACCCACACCAATTAAAAGAACCCTAAATGGTGTGTTGAAAAGAATCAAAATTAGCTTTTACTTTTGGGTGGTGAGTACCCTGCAGTGCTCAGGATTCTTTTCCTTCCTTCCTTCCTTCCTTCCTTCCTTCCTTCCTTCCTTCCTTCCTTCCTTCCTTCCTTCCTTCCTTCCTTCTTTTTTTTTTTTTTTGGTTTTTGGGTCACACCCGGCATTTCTTCCTTCCTTCCTTCCTTCCTTCCTTCCTTCCTTCCTTCCTTCCTTCCTTCCTTCCTTCCTTCCTTCCTTCCTTCCTTCCTTCTTCTTCTTCTTTTTTTTTTTTGGTTTTTGGGCCACACCCAGCGTTGCTCAGGGGTTACTCCTGGCTGTCTGCTCAGAAATAGCTCCTGGCAGGCACAGGGGACCATATGGGACACCGGGATTCGAACCAACCACCTTTGGTCCTGGATCGGCCGTTTGCAAGGCAAATGCCGCTGTGCTATCTCTCTGGGCCCTCTTTCTTTCTTTCTTTCTTTCTTTCTTTCTTTCTTTCTTTCTTTCTTTCTTTCTTTCTTTCTTTCTTTCTTTCTTTCTTTCTTTCTTTTTTTTTTTTTTTTGGTTTTTGGGCCACACCCGTTTGATGCTCAGGGGTTACTCCTGGCTATGTGCTCAGAAATCGCCCCTGGCTTGGGGGGACCATATGGGACGCCGGGGGATCGAACCACGGTCCTTCCTTGGCTAGCGCTTGCAAGGCAGACACCTTACCTCCAGCGCCACCTACCCGGCCCCGTCTTTCTTTCTTTCTTTCTTTCTTCCTTCCTTCCTTCCTTCCTTCCTTCCTTCCTTCCTTCCTTCCTTCCTTCCTTCCTTCCTTCCTTCCTTCCTTCCTTCCTTCCTTCCTTCCTTCCTTCCTTTCCTTCCTTCCTTCCTTCCTTCCTTCCTTCCTTCCTTCCTTCCTTCTTTTTTTTTTTTTTTGGTTTTTGGGTCACACCCGGCATTTCTTCCTTCCTTCCTTCCTTCCTTCCTTCCTTCCTTCCTTCCTTCCTTCCTTCCTTCCTTCCTTCCTTCCTTCCTTCCTTCCTTCCTTCCTTCTTCTTCTTCTTTTTTTTTTTTTGGTTTTTGGGCCACACCCAGCGTTGCTCAGGGGTTACTCCTGGCTGTCTGCTCAGAAATAGCTCCTGGCAGGCACAGGGGACCATATGGGACACCGGGATTCGAACCAACCACCTTTGGTCCTGGATCGGCCGTTTGCAAGGCAAATGCCGCTGTGCTATCTCTCTGGGCCCTCTTTCTTTCTTTCTTTCTTTCTTTCTTTCTTTCTTTCTTTCTTTCTTTCTTTCTTTCTTTCTTTCTTTCTTTCTTTCTTTCTTTCTTTCTTTCTTTCCTTTCCTTCCTTCCTTCCTTCCTTCCTTCCTTCCTTCCTTCCTTCCTTCCTTCCTTCCTTCCTTCCTTCCTTCCTTCTTTCTTTTTTTTTTTTTTTTTTTTGTGGTTTTTGGGTCACACCCGGCAGTGCTCAGGGGTTACTCCTGGCTCCATGCTCAGAAATTGCTCCTGGCAGGCACGGGGGACCATATGGGACGCTGGGATTCGAACCGATGACCTCTTGCATGAAAGGCAAACGCCTTACCTCCATGCTATCTCTCCAGCCCCTCTTTCTTTCTTTCTCTCTTTCTCTTTCTCTCTTTCTCTCTCTCTCTTTCTCTCTTTCTCTTTCTCTCTCCCTCCCTCCCTCCCTCCCTCCCTCCCTCCCTCCCTCCCTCCCTCCCTTCCTTCCTGTTTTTGCCACACTTGGGTTACTCCTGGCTCTGGGCTCAGAAATTGCTCCTGGCTTGGGGGACCATATGGAATCCAACCCACCTCTGTCCTGGGTCAGCCAAAGGCAAAAGCCCTACAGCTCTGCTTCTACTACGGCCCCTCAGGGCTTATTCTTTTTTTTTTTTTTTTTGGGGTCACACCCAGCAGTGCTCAGGGGTTATTCCTGGCTCCAGGCTCAGAAATTGCTCCTGGCAGGCACAGGGACCATATGGGAAGCTGGGATTCTAACCCATGACCTCCTGCATGAAAGGCAAATGCCTTACCTCCATGGTATCTCTCCGCCCCCCTCAGGGCTTATTCTTAGCTCTGCACTCAAGTATCACTTTTGTTTTTTGTTTCTTTGTTTGTTTGTTTTAGTTTTTGGGTCACACCCAGCACTCAGGAGTTACTCCTGGCTCTGTGCTCAGAAGAGGCTCCTGGTGGGCTCGGGATCATATGGGATGCTGGGATTCGAAACGGGATCCGTCCTGTGTTAGCCATGTTCAAGTTAACGCCTTACTGCTGTACTACTCAAGTGTCACTTTTGGAGATGATCAGAAGACCTTAGAGTGCTGAGGGTAGAATCCTGGTTGGCAGCATTCAAAAGAGACACCCTCCCAGCTGTGCGCACTTACCCCAAAGTCAGCTTTTTTTTTCCTCTTGTGATACCTTGTCAGTTATAGGGCACACAGGAACTAGAGTGTGCTATGTCCACTCCCTGAGCCCAGGGGTGAGGTCAGCAGGGGCCCTGGCTGCTCTTGGCTAGCAAGTGGGGCTTGTGTGAGTTCCTTTGAGTTCCTTTGCTCTGTTGATGCGGTGCTCACATTTAGCCAAAGAACCTTGCTTGGAAGCCTGAGCGAATGTGTGTGTGCCCTGTGCTGCTGTAGCATGGTGGCCACCTGAGGCTCACTTGCTGGTGGTCCCTTGCCACACTGTCACCTTTCAGAGAAGAGTCGTCGCCTGGCTTGGCCCATCCCTTGTCCCAGACCTGTGTCCAGTTCCTCTTTTCCTCTTTGTTGACCGTGGTGCTTTCTTTTGTCTCTGGCAGACATCAACTTGAATTCTCCCAACAAAGGCTTGTTCTCCGACTCCATGACGGATGTCCCTGTCGACGCGGCCACGGCTGCCCAGAGTCCTGTAGTTGAAGGCCTGACGGAGGCTGAGGAGGAAGAGCTCAGGGCTGAGCTGGCCAAGGTGCGGTGTGTGGGTTGTGTTTGGGGGTGGCTGTGAGCAGAGGTGGTCTGGCACTCGTAAGGGCCTGGGAGCGCAGCTTGCACACTGGGGACTCTGGAAGGCCTGGGGCAACTGCTGCTGTGAGTAGCTGCCTGCTGAAATGCCCTGATGGTTCCTGATAAGGCCTATGCAAGTCTCCACTTACCCTTTTTTTTGGGCCACACCTGGTGGCACTTCTGGCGTCACTCAGGAGTTACTCCTGGCTCTGCACTCAGAAATCATCCTTACAGGGTTGGGGGGCCTTATGGGATGCCAGGAATCGGACTAGATCCATCCTGGGTTGGCCGAGTGCACGGCAAATGCCCTACAGCTGTGCTATCACTCCAGCCCCTGATTTTTCTTTTCTTACATATTGTTTTGTTTTGGGGCCATACTCGGGTGATACTCAGGGATTCTTCCTGGTTCTGTAGTCAGGATTACTCCTGGTGGTGCTCAGGGAATCATATGGGATGTTGGGGATTGCAAGGCAAGTGCCTTACCTTACCTGCTGTATAATCTGACCCATAGACATTGACCTTTATTTTGTTAGGTTATTTTCTGTTTCTTGGGTTGTATCCAGAAGTGCTCTGGGAAGCATATAAGGTTCTAGGGGTCTAACCAGAGTTAGCTGTGTGCAGGGCAAGCATCTTTTTTTTTTTTTGTTTGTTTGTTTGTTTTGTTTGTTTTTGGTTTTTGGGTCACACCCAGCATCACTCGGGTTATTCCTGGCTCTACACTCAGAAATTGTTCCTGGCAGGTGAGGGGGACCATACGGGATGCCCTGATTTGAACCACCGTCCTGCATATAAGGCAAACACCCTACTGCTCTGCTATCTCTTCGGCCACAGGGCAAACATCTTAACTTCTCTGTCTTGTTTTAGGCTTCCTTCCTATCTCATATAAAGATACAGGTACCCTCAGAGTTGAAAGCAGAGGGAACTCTTGTGTAACTTAAAACTTTTTACCTTGGGGTTGAAGGATTTAGTAGATAAGGTGCCTTCCATATGGTTCTCTGATCTTGTCAGGAGTGATCCTTGAGTGCAAAGCTAGGTGCTACCTTATGGGTACTACCAGGTGTGATCCCAAATTAAAAAAAAAAAACACACACACAAGGGGCCGGTGAGGTGGCGCTAGAGGTAAGGTGTCTGCCTTGCAAGTGCTAGCCAAGGAAAGACTGTGGTTTGATCCCCCAGCGTCCTCTATGGTCCCCCCAAGCCAGGGACAATTTCTGAGTCCTTAGCCAGGAGTAACTCCTGAGCATCAAAAGGGAGTGGTCCCACACACACCATATACAATTCTCCATCTCTGTGTCCCCAGGGCAGCTCCGCCACTTGCCTTGAGGACCCCGGGGCATTGAGTTGAGCCATATTGGAATTTTCTGGCCAGTGACTGGCTACTGATTGACTGGGATTTCATGTATCTTCTTTCTTTTTTTTGGGGGGGTCACACCCAGCAGCGCTCAAGAGTTATTCCTGGCTCTATGCTCAGAAATCACTCCTGGTAGGCTCGGGGAACCATTTTGGATGCCGAGATTCGAACCATTGTCCTTCTGCATGCAAGGCAAATGCCCTACCTCCATTCTATTTCTCTGGCCCCCTTCTTTCTTTATCTCTAATTTAAGGTAGAATCTATTTATTCACGATGTTTGGGGCCCTGAACTACATTTTGGTGTGTTGATCAAAACAGTTGCTTTTCTGAGAAAGGTGCTGTTAATAGTCATTGTTAGAACAGGCTTAGTACCTGTGAGAAGGCTTGAATTCCACCCCAAAGCATCACTGAGGGGGTCTCCTGTCTTCGCACAAAAAGATGATTCCAAAAGTCTCAGAAAGTTCTTCATGTACTGGGGGGCCCCAGGTTGATACCCAAGTACCTCCCTTGTGCTCTCCAGACAAAACCACGAGACTGGTGAGAACTCTGGGCCCCCAAAACTGCTGGGAAGACTTGCAGCTGGGGGCGCTCCCTGCTTACAGTCCTTCCAGGGGGTGCCAAGGACTGAACCCAAAGTACCTATATCATCTCTTTACCAACACCTTCTCTGTCAGCATGAGAGCTCTGGGCCTCTGCTCTCAGCTGTCTTGGTGGCTGGCTTTGGTTGGCCCAAGTGCTGGGCAGTTTGTATCCACCTTGTCCAGTCTGGGGCTGACTCTGTCTCCAGTGTCTCTGGTGGGCTCTGCCTTTCTGCTTCAGTTGCCATGCTGCAGCTTGTTCAGCTGCTCTTGTTCAACCTGCATTCAGGCCAGAGGGAAAGAAAGGGGGTAGCCTGGCCGGCTTTGCTAGAGACTCCTGGCATACCACACATCGCTGTGCCCAGATCCAGACGGGCAGGAGCAGGCTTCCCTGGACTATTGCTGGGCATTTGGGTCATGGCTGTCCCGTGCACTGCCATGTCAGGCTGGCTGACAGTGTCCACCGCTGCTTCTGCAGGTAGAGGAAGAGATTGTGACGCTGCGCCAGGTGCTGGCCGCCAAAGAGAAGCACTGTGGAGAGCTGAAGCGGAAGCTGGGCATGTCTGCCTTGGAGGGCTTGAAGCAGAACCTCTCTCGGAGCTGGCATGATGTGCAGGTCTCCAACGCGTAGGTATCCACTTGTAGGCTATGTGCCCGGCAGGGAGACTGTCTGAGGGCTCTCTCCCAACATTGTTCTGGCAGGCAAGGAACTATCCGGAAGCAGCTTGGTTGCAGCCTGAGCCCTTTAACCAAGTAACTGGATTCTTACTGGCAGATCTGCAAATTGTGTCAATTTTATTTTTTTGGGGGGAGGCCACACCTGGCTGTGTACAGGGCTTACTCTTGGCTCTGCAGTCAGGGATTACTCCTGGCAGACTGAAGTACGGGTGGGTGATTATCTACCCCATGCCCTGCTATTGCTCCAGTCCCAAGCTGAGTTTTGTTTTTATTTGTTTGATTTTTTTTTGTTTGTTTGTTTGATTTTTGGGTCACACCTTGCACTGCAATATCACACTCTAGACTTTGTGCTTAGGTGGGGCTCAGGACCTTAGATGGGGTGCTGGGGATCAAGTCTGGGTCAACCCGACCTGCTATACTGTCACTCAACCCCTCTATAAGTATTTTTTTTTTTTTGGTTTTTGGGCCACACCCGGTGACGCTCAGGGGTTACTCCTGGCTATGTGCTCAGAAGTTGCTCCTGGCTTGGGAGACCATATGGGACTCCGGGGGATCGAACCACGGTCCGTCCAAGGCTAGCACAGGCAAGGCAGGCACCTTACCTTCAGCGCCACCGTCTGGCCCCTATAAATATTTTTTTATGTCTTGGGTTTTGGTTTTTTTCCCTTGGTTTTTGGTTTTTGGGCCACACCTAGTGATGCTTAGGGGTTATTCCTGGCTATCCATACAGAAATCACTCCTGGCTTGGGGGACCATATGGGGCATCAGGGGATCGAACCTTGGTCCGTCCTAGGTTATCACGTGCAAGGCAGATACCCTACCACTTGCGCCACCACTCTAGCCCAATATATCTTATTATTTTTTGGGAGTGGGTGGGGCCACTCTTGTTAGTGTTCAGCAGTTACTCCTGGCTTTGCCTCCTGGTGGCCTTGGGAGACCATATGGGTTGCTGGGGATTGAGCCTGAGTCAGCCACATACAGGGCAGGCAAGCTTTATCTGCTATACTATCACTCTGACCCCCAAAAGTTCTTGTTTGGTTGGCTTTGATATTTGGTTTTTGGGTCACACCCAGCAGCGCTCAGGGGTTATTCCTGGCTCTGCGCTCAGAAATCACTCCTGGCAGGCTTGGGGGACCATATGGGATGCTGGGATTCGAGCCACCATCCTTTTGCATGAAAGGCAAACGCCTTACCTCCATGCTATCTCTCGGGCCCCATCCTGCCTCATTTCTCTTTTTTTTTTTTTTTTTTGGTTTTTGGGCCACACCCGGCAGTGCTCAGGGGTTACTCCTGGCTGTCTGCTCAGAAATAGCTCCTGGCAGGCACAGGGGACCCTATGGGACACCGGGATTCGAACCAACCACCTTTGGTCCTGGATCGGCTGTTTGCAAGGCAAACACCGCTGTGCTATCTCTCCGGGCCCCTGCCTCATTTCTTAAGGATCTTTCCTGGTGATGCTTGAAGGATCATACAGCTTGCAGTGAACCAAGATTGACTGCATGCAAGGCAAACACCTTTCTTTCTTTTCTTTTCTTTTTTTTTTTTTGGCTTTTGTGTCACACCTGGTGGCACTCAGGGGTTACTTCTGGCTCTGTACTCAGAAATTGCTCCTGGCAGGCTCAAGGGACCATATGGATGCCGGGATTTGAACCATCGTTCTTCCTGGATTGACAGCGTGCAAGGCAAATGCCCTGCCAATGTGCTATTTCTCTGGTCCAACAAACACCTTTCTTTTTTTTTTTTTTTTTTTTTGTGGTTTTTGGGTCACACCCGGCAGTGCTCAGGGGTTATTCCTGGCTCCAGGCTCAGAAATTGCTCCTGGCAGGCACGGGAGGACCATATATGGGACGCCGGGATTCGAACCGATGACCTCCTGCATGAGAGGCAAACGCCTTACCTCCATGCTATCTCTCCGGCCCAACAAACACCTTTCTTAAACCTGTACTCTGTATTCTGGCCCCTCTACAAAAAAAATTTTTTTTTTTTTTTGGATCATACACAGCAATGTTCAGATATTACGCCTGGCTTTGCACTCCGGGAATATCCTGGTGGTGGTTGGGGATTTTATGGAGTGCTTGGAATCAAACCTGGGTTGGCCTTATGCGAGGTGACCATTCTGCCTTGCTATGTACCTTCTTGCATTTAACACTACTGGGTTTAGCCAAAAAACCAAAGGGGAAAAACAAAGAGGAGCCAGAGAGACAGTGGAGTAGATAAGACATGTGCCTTACACACAGCTGGCCTAGGTTTGATCCCACTAAGAGCAAATCCACAGTTGGGAGTAGCCAAAATAAAAAAAATAAAAATAAAAAAATAAAAAAATATATATATAAATAAGGGGCTAGAGAAGTAGTGTAGGGGTTAAGCCTTCCCCTTGTACATCAGCTGGGTTTGGTCCCCAGAGACCTGCCAAGCTGCTGTTTCCTGAGCTTTGAGCCATGAGTAACTCCTGAGTGCTGCTGGGTGTGGCTTGGAGAAAGAAATGTCAGGTTTTAGAGTGGGGGGGCCTTTGTTTTTGGGCTTCACCTGTTGGCCCTCAGGGCTTTGCTTTCAGAAATTACTCCTGGTAGCCTCGACGGTTTCGGAGTCACAACATGATCTTCAGTGCCCAGGGTTTACTCCTGACTCTGCACAGGGGTCACTTCCTGGCTAGGCTGGAAGTGAACTGGGTTTGGCCTCATGGAAGGCAAGCACCTTCCCCTTCGGACCAGCTCTTTAGTTCCTGAATCTTAGTTCAGATGTAATATATCGCACACCTTCTGTTTTTAGCTATGTGAAAACTTCTGAGAAACTTGGCGAATGGAACGAGAAAGTGACCCAGTCGGACCTGTGAGTGTCTTTGCCCTGCTCTGCCCATGCGCTAGCACGCCCGGTGCTTTCCGGGCCTTTTCTTCCTTCCCTTTCCTTAACAAGGTCTTTCTCCTCGCAAATGCTAAAGAGAGCCCCCTTCAGACCATGGGGCTGATGCTGTGTTGGACTAAAGTCCAGCAGCCACCAGGCCATACAGAGAACATCCCTTCTGCGATGGGCCTGTGCCAGGCTCCTCAGCTGCGCCCACCTCACTGTCCACACCTGCCAGTGCACTCTGGGCCCCCCGTGTAAGCCCTGCTCTGACCCTTTGCGTCCCTGTCCCAGGCAGGGCACAGTGACAGCGGAATTGGGGAGCTGGGGGCTGGGCTTGCCTTTTCTTGAGAGATGCTGAGCTGTGCCCTGCCCTTATGGGTTGAAGGTCTGAGGGACAGTGTTGCTTTTCTCTCCAGCAGCTGTAGTTGAGAATACGTAAATAACTCAGTGTTTTCTCTGAGGCAGCTCATCCCTGCCTTGGGACTGGACCGTGCAGCATATGGGAAGGTGCTTGGGAGGGGTGTTGGGGGGGGTTGAATGCTCTGTTCTTAGGAGCACTAGCGTGGGTGGCTGTGGGCATGGCAGGGTTTATGCAGGTGGCGGTGCCCTTGGAGCCAGGTTCTGAAAGGGACTGTGCAGGGGGGCGCCACACCCCGCTTCTGGCTCTCTACTTGGGAGTGACAGTGATGGTCCGGGTACCTGATGGAGTTTCATGTGCCAGGACAGCACCCCAACCTGACTGTCCTGCCTCAGAGAACTTTGGTGGCAGCTGTCCGGGCTGGTGGTGTCTGGCCAAGGAGCATTCCCAAGTGGGGACAGCTGTGCTGAAATCTAGGCCAGCTCTTATTCAGGCTCCCCCCAGAAATAGTGCCTGTGCCCTTGGCAAAGCTAACTGACTCAAAACTGCTGGGCCTCCATTTCTTGCACCGTGTCTGTGGCTCATTCAGGCATGGAGTGTGTTGGCTGCACTATTTTTTCCAGGCTCACCAATCCACGGGACCCTAACTGTTTCCTGCTGCAGGAAGCCTCACTCTGGCTGGAGTCTACTCTGTAGTGGCACCCCAGTACAAGTGTTAGGGGGTCAGTCTGGGGGGTGTGGTGCTCCTACATCCCGTGGAACTGTGTAAGTTGACCTATCTTTGGGCTACTTTAGCAGGTATGCCTGCAGGATGCAGCTGGTTTGCTGCCTCTTCTCTACTGATGTCTGGCTGAGCGCTACTGCTAGATGCACTTTCTCCTGGTGTGGTCTCTCTTTCATCTCCCCACTGCCCAGATGTGGGCTGCTCTTTCTTCAGTCCTCAGAGTGCTTTCATTGCAGGTGACAGAGTTGGAGGTTGGGACAGCCTGCCTCCCCCTGGCCACACACAAACACAATTGCCTCTGGGGGCACAGGAGACCTCTGCCAGGGTTCTTGTAAAGGCCAGTGCTTTGGCCATGGTCCATGGTACCATACTAATCCTGTTTACACTGCTGCCCCTTGGCCTTGGTTGTGACGTTTGTTTCCTTTTTTCAGCTACAAGAAGACTCAGGAAACTCTCTCCCAGGCCGGCCAGAAGACCTCAGCTGCCCTGTCCACTGTGGGCTCTGCCATCAGCAGGAAGCTTGGAGACATGAGGTGTGCTGTTGGCTTGGGCCAGTCGGCTGAGCACCCCCTTTGCAATCGAGTCCATTCATGACTTTCTCTCTGCACCTCCTCCATCTCCACTCCGGCTGGAGGGCTGCAGGGCTGTCATGCCATGATTCTGGAGGCGCTGCCTGTTAATGCAGTTCTCTGGAACATCATAGGAGGGTTGTGTGGTGGGCTGGAAGCCTCAGTTCTCCGTGGAACTCCAGAACCCTCAGCTCACAGTGCTCATCTAGAGCCCCAAAGGTGCTCTAGAGCATCAGGGTCAAGGAAGGCAGGTGTCTTGGGCCCAGAGCTTCCTACCATCGCCCCTTCCCTGGTACTGTGGCTATGCCTGCTAGGCCTCTGGGGCAAGTTGTGTCCTCAGGTGGTCAGGCCTGACCTCTCATGGTGGGCTGCAGTGCCAGGCCTGGACCTTTGGGTTCCTGACCTACACCCAGACCCTGCTCCACCTTCTGGGCTTCAGGGGCATCACTGGTTCAGTCTTGGTAACATCCCTGGGCACACTGGTACCACTTGGCCCTGGCCTGTGCCAGGATTGGCTCGACCTTCTTGGCCTTTGATGTGCTTAACTTCGATTCTTCAGACCCTCTCAGCTTTACAGAGAAGGACTTCTCGTTTCCATGTTTGCTGCCCAGTGGTCGCCCCTTTTTGCTTCATGCTTGGTGTCTGAGGTCTGCGCCTCAGAATGGTTCCTTAGGTAGTAGTACTGAGGGCCTATCACGACTCCCCAGTGGGATCTCAGGTCGGGTGCCTGTCTTAGGCCCATCTCAATGTGTCCCATTGACATGGGCTCACTTTGAGATCCTGGCCTGTGCAGTGGTTACACTGGTGGTCTGGTCTGGTGAAGAGGTTGCCGTTGTGGTACATAAGGAACTGTGTGTGAGGGCCATCCTGTGAGATTCAGTGTGCTAGTCAGTGTGTGAGGGTGGTGACATTTCCAAGGCCTGGGGCTGCCTGTTAATGCTGAGCAGAACCTCTTCGGTTGGCGGACTCTGAGGCCTCCCACTCCTGACATCGGTTTGTAGTGTCATCTCTTAGTGTGGCTACAACCAGCCCACACCACAGGCACAGCCTTTGTCGGGTCTTATGCCTGCTGGTACGTGATGTAGCACCTTGGTTTTTGTTTGTTTGTTTTTGTTTTTTTTGTTTTTTTTTTTTTAGTTTTTGGGCCACACCCGGTGACGCTCAGGGGTTACTCCTGGCTATGTGCTCAGAAGTCGCTCCTGGCTTGGGGGACCATATGGGATGCCGGGGGATCGAACTGCGGTCCGTCCAAGGCTAGCGCAGGCAAGGCAGGCACCTTATCTCTAGCTCCACCGCCCAGCCCCTGCACCTTGGTTTTTCTAAGCTGGAGGCTCGTGCGCTACAGAGCCTGTGGTGCATCAACTTCTGGCTTGCCTGGGATAGGTGGGAGGCCTAGAAGCTGAGCTGGAGGCAAAGGCAGGTTAAGGCCCCTCCTCTGACCCCAAGGGGGTGTGAGTGTCCACATGGTCTTTGTCCCAGCAGTAGCGCTTGGACACTTTAGCTGCTGGTGCCTCACCGGTTGGAGCCTCACAGTCTGGTGCCAGCCCAAGCCCCACCGCTGGATTCTTCCCTCTGGCTTCTGCAGTGGGGGTCCGATCCTGCTCACCAAAGTCTCCCATGCTCCTGTTCCCCACATACCTAACTCTGCGTTTCTTCTCTCTTGCTGCCATCTGTCAGGGCTCGCCCATTCTCACACTCCTTTAGGTAAGGCTGCTTGTAGAGAAAGCCCTGAGTAGCTCAGGGGCCACCTCTCCATGTAGTCCTGGGGCCCCTGGCCATAGAGCGTGTCCCATAGCCCTAGTGGCTTCCTGGAGGTGCCCTCAGAGGAGACTTAGACTTTGGCTGGTGGCACTTATGTCCAGGCCACGTGTTCTCACCCTTGGAGTTACCTGATCTCATGGTTCTCCCTCGTGCCACGCTGTGGGGTGAACTCAGGGCGGCCACTTGCCATTGCCATGTCCAGGTGTTCCTATCTGTGCTGTGGTCTCAGTTCTGGGAGGGGAACTTGCTGTGGCCTCTGCCCTGAGCCAGTGAGGCTGGGCTTATGTTTCTAACTCTTGCTTCCTTCTCTGCTTCTGCCATGCTTCCAAGCAGCAACTATTCCATCCGCCACTCCATCAGCATGCCGGCTATGAGGTAACGTGCCCTATCCCTGGGAACCACCTTTCTGCGCGGCAGCCAAGGCTCCTGTCCTGAAGCCCTCAGGAGTGATGTTCTGTTCGCTCTGCTCCCCGAAAACCTTTTAGACCGCTCCAAGCTTTGAGGGAGGGGGTCTCTGAGCCCCTGCTGGAGGGTCTCCAGTACCCTGTGAGGGCCTGCATGAACCTGTCGTTCCCTCTCGACTCTCATGAGTATTTCCCCAGTGAACCCTACCCTGCATGATGCCAGGTGTCACCCACTAGGGCTGCCAGGTTTCAGTTCTTGTTTTGCTGCTGTTGGCTCCAGTTCTGACCCAGGAGCTTACTGAGGGACCTGGACCAGCCATTTCTACAGGGACCTGTCCAGCACTCCTTTTGGTTTCTGGTTTTCTGTTGGCTTTTT
Source organism: Suncus etruscus (assembly GCF_024139225.1). Classification (NCBI taxonomy): domain Eukaryota; kingdom Metazoa; phylum Chordata; class Mammalia; order Eulipotyphla; family Soricidae; genus Suncus; species Suncus etruscus. Next base: position 9,694,054 of record NC_064854.1, read on the forward strand.
TTTTTTTCTTATTTTTTTCAGTGAGGATTGGGGTCTTTGCCTGGCTCCAGCCTCCTCCCCTCAGGACCTCTCCCTCATACCTGCTTCTTCTTACTCCCCAGGACTTCTGCCACCTTCAAGTCATTTGAGGACCGTGTTGGCACCATCAAGGTAATTGTACTTGGGCTGGCAGGTATTCTGATCGGGTGTGATCTGTTCCTTGGGGACCCTGCGGCAGTTTCCCAGTATGACAGCCAGAGCAAGATGTGGACACATGGGCTTGCCAGAGACCCTTGTCCACCTCCCAGGCCCTACAGGAGCCCCTCCTTGCCTGCGCCCTTATTCTTGCTGCAGGGAGTGACCAGGGTTTAGCCCGGGGGTGGCTCTTCCCTGTGTGCCAATCATCTAAGCTCTGCCCAGCCCATGGCCTTGTCCCTGCTGTTCTGCCTCCCTGTCAAAGGCTTGTGGAGAGGACAGAGCAGCCACATCCCTTCCCCAGAAGGGCCTGGGGCCTGCCCCCTGCCTCCTGATGTGCTCTGGCTCAGCGTCTCTTTTCTCTGCAGTCCAAGGTTGTGGGTGGCAGAGAGAATGGTGGTGACGGCCTTCCCTCCCCAACTGGGAGTGGTGAGAAGCCTTTCTAAGCCTTAGCAGCTCAGCCCTGCCGCGGATCCAGCGCCCTTGCCCCTCTGCACAGCGGAGCAGCCTGCTCGGCCACAGCCACAGCGGATCATTGCTCCTGGCACTTGTGGACGTGACTGCCATTTGGCGTGACTTTCCAGACGCCTTTCTCCTCAGTCCTGATGCCAGGAATTAGGCAGGGTGGTGAGTCCCCGGCTCGCTCCACTGTGTGTGGGAAGAGTGAGGATTGAGCACAGGCCTGTGGGGTCTTACTCTGAGACCCAGGAGGGCGCCCAGCGAGCCCGACGGCCCTGCGGCTGCTTCAGTGACCAGGGAAGACACATGGTTCTCAGCTGCTGCCTGACGCTACTACACTAACGATCAAGCTTTAATAAACCAAGGCAAATTCTTTATTTTTTAAATGCAATGGACTTTTCAAAAATTAAAGCTAAGCCACACAGCTTGAGCCGCATAGAGAAATCTTTTCTTTGGACTCCAGCTGAAACATGCCTTTTGCCACCTTCTGTCTGTCTCTGTGGTTCCCATGGAAGTGTGTGAGGGCCCCCTGGGGTCCCTATGCTATCAAGTGACATGACAGCATGCTTTCATGGAGGCACTGTCTCCTGCATCTTCTCCCACTGGCCAGGGGTTACTGGGCCTGGGGAATAAAGGGATACTTGATAAGGGGGGGCTGTGGACAGGAGGAAATTGTTGCTCCTGCTGTCACACAGCCATTCTGGCACCACAGTCTCTTTTTAAGCTTCTCACCTGCCTGTGGACTGCACCTGAAGATGGCCTTGGAACTCTGCCTCTCGTGGCCTTTGCTGGGAACTACTAAAGTCTCTTTCCTGGTGGAGGCTCCAGCCCCCATTTCTCGTCCCAGGGCCTCTCAGAGCCATCCCATGGCTGCAGCGATGGGTCTGTCTTCGTATCATTGGGCCAGAGCTTGGGTAGATGAGATGTCTATGGTTGCCTCAGCATTCTCTGCCTGGGCCTGTTCTCTAGTGTGCGTGCTGGCAAATGCAGACAGGTTCCAATGGTGCCCTCCAGTGCAACCGGACGGCAAAGGTGCACCCTGTGTGCACCCAGCTCTCCAGCTCTGTTCTTGGTGAGGGAACTGAGGTGACCCTTTCTTTACTGGCTGCTGGGAGATGAGGAGACAAGGAGCAGGTGGTGTGCTGGATGGCTTCCAGGCATCAGAGAGGAGCCAAACCTATTTCCTTGCTGCCTCTCTGTGGAGGCAGATCAGGAAGCAGAACCATCCTCACAAACATTTGTAATGTATGTTTTTATATATATTGCATCTTGCTCATTTTACTTTCAGAATCATTAAGACTTTCTACGCTATTATGTGGCTTTCAATGGCATTGAATAAATGTTCTGTTACCATGTTCTTGCTTATAAAGTGGGCAGGCTTCCATTCTGTTACAGCAGCAGGAACAGCTTAGAGCACATTGCCTTTCTGGATTAGCGAACATTTTCTTAGGTACTGCTTGGTCAAGTGGTCACACAGAGGCCTAATTCATGCTTGGAACTCCAAACTGACCCAGTATGGACAGCTTCCTTCCAAAAATGGTTCCGGTGCTCCTTTCTTCCTACAGTTCACAGCCAGTGGTGTGGTCAGTGCAGAACCCAGGGATGTGGTGCTCTAAGGGGCCCACACCTGTTGAGTTGTGTCAATCTGATCTTTCTGCATCTTGGTACACACACACACACACACGCACACATGCACTTGAACCATATCTGGATTTTTAGGTATCTATTTTAGGGACACAATTGCTAAATGAAAAATGGCCAGGGGCCAGAATGAGGCACAGATGCAGTGAGCAGAAGTTTTCTTTATTATTATTTTTTGTTTGTTTGGTGTTATCCCTGGCGATGCCTAGGGATTACCCCTGTCTGCTTTCAGGAATTAACTCCCAAGAGCCTCCCTGCTGTACTGGAGCCTTTTTGCGAGGTCTCTCCGACAGAGACCAAGCACAGAGCCAGAGCTGTGCACTACTTCCTTGTTCGAAGTGACAGGAAGGTGCCTGTCATTGCGCCAAGACGTGGGCAGGGGCCAGGGAGAGCAAGTCGAGTCTGCCCCTCCGTTGTTGGGAGTGCTTCCCGGCAGATGGTTGGGCAATGCAGGGGCTTTAGAATGATTGGAGGGGAAGGATGGCTTGTGAGATGACTAAGGTCACTGCTGGGTGTGGACAGTTGGGGCCTCCGGGTCATTTCCTAAGAGACCAGCCAACGTGGATTTTTTGTGTTTGAAGCCCTGGGCCAATTTCCTGCCAGGCGAGTCCCTTCACCTCACAGCCTGCAGCTCCTGGGAACACCCGAGGCTCCCGCGGTACACGCGAGGTCTTCCCGGATGCAGCCGGCGAGACCCCACCCATGTGGGCAAGGCCTCTCCCGGGGCTGTCATTGAGGCTCCACCCCCGCGTGGGCGGGGCCTCGCCCTGCGGTGAGCCGTCGGTCACGCTCCGCCCCTTGCGGCGAGCTGCCGGCGGGGCCAAGCCCTGTGTGGGCGGGGCCCTTTTAGGCACCCTCAGCCAGGCCCCGCCTCCGCGGTGAGCTGTCGACAGCCGTCCCACGCCCTGTGTGGGCGGGGCCGCTCTTGGGACGGCCAACGAGCCCCGCCCCTGCGGCGAGCTGCCAGCGACGTCACGCCCTGAGTGGGGCGTGGCCTGTCGGCGAGACCCCGCCCACGCGGCGAGCGGCCTGTCTATCCCGCCCCGAGTGGGCGTGGCCACCGCGAGACCCCGCCCCTGCTGCCATTCAAACCGTCGGGCCGGCGCCGGCGACGCAGGCGCGGCCGGGGCGGGGGCGCGCGCGCCGCTGCGTGAGCCGAGCTCGACGTCGTGAGCGTGCGCGCGCCCGCGTCCCCGCCGGTGCCGCTGCCGCTGCCGCTCCGGTTCCGCGTCCGGCCCGCGCCCGCGCCTGCGCCCTCTTGAGCAGCCGCCGCCGCCGCCGCCGCCCCGGAGAGCCGAGCGGAGCCGAGGGAGCCGAAGCGAGAGCCGGCGCGGCGGACGGCGGGCGGGCGGGCGGGCGGGCGGCGCGCGGACAGGTGAGCTCGCGGCCGCGGGGGCGGCGGGTGCGGGGTGCGCGGCCGCCGGCCATGGCGGCGGGGCCTGCGGCGGGCGGGAGGCGGCCCTGGGGTCCCCCGCGGCCTGTGCGCCGGGTGCGGGCTGGGGCGCGCGTGCGCGGGAGTGCGGGATCGCCCGCAGCCGGGCCCGTCCGGGACCCTCCCTCCTCGTTCCTGCCTCCGCCGTCCTCCCTCCCTCGCGCTCCGTAGGGGTTCGGCCCGCGCCCCCGCTTTCGGACGCCCTCGTCGTCGTCCTCCTCCCCCTCTCCCCGCTCGACCTGCCCCTCCACCCGGGCTCCGCAGTGCCCGTGCGGGTGCTGGGCCGCCCTGGAGAAAAAGGCCTTCGCACCGCCAGGCCAGGCCAGAGGGGCCCAGGCGAGAGTCCTGGGGTGCCAGAAAATCGAACCCCAAGAATCCGGTGGCTGAGGATGCGTGACAGGCGAGCTCGCAGCCTGCCAGGCCTGCACTGGCCTCGTAGGTGCGGGCAGATCTGCCAGGGGTCACCCTCTTCTCTCACTGCCCCTCGGGGGGGGGGGCCAGAGGGGTAGGTAGGTGGGTGGGTGGTGGGTGCACCCCGGGTGGGTGGGCGCACCCCCTTTCTGAAAGGAAGAACCCAGACTGAGCGCACCCTCCGGCCATCGGGAGGCTGGAGGACGCTGCAGCTGTTTCCAGAGCTTTCCGACACCCACATAGGCTGAGCACAGAACCAACCGAGGGAGGGGACCCCCTTGATTTATTATTAGCATGCATTTCCCTTGATTTCATCTCGATTTTTGGTTTGGGGGCCGTGCCTGCTAAGTCCCATGCTCAGGCAGACCATTATGAACCCGGATCGGCTGCATGCAAAGCAGGAGGCCTGTCCCCCCCCCCCCACTGTCTTCTCATCTTTATTCATTTATTTCTTAATTGTGTTTTAAGTGTACAGCACCGTTACTGTACGATTTCCTGATGACATTCCACTCTACGCCCTCCCCCAGAGTGTCCACTTCCCTCCCCATTTGTTGTCAGCTTCCTCCTGAAGAAGACCAGTTTTTTTTCCCTTTCTCTTGCCTTTGGGCATCGGTTCATCCAGAGCTGTTTTAAGAGCTCAGCGTATGAGGATTCATTCTCTCCCTCTCCTCTCCAGCTCTGTCCACCTATCAGACCTGTCAGCACATGTGTGGTACTAGAGTGGCTTTTCCCATCACAGAATCTTACTCACTCCACTGTGTCAGATGTGCCTCTCAGCTGTGCTCGGGGCACTGTGCCTGGCTTTTGTGCCTTGCTCTGCAGGAAGCATGTCAGCGCACATGTCTTCTTCTCTGCTTTAAGTTTTAGGAACCATTGTTTTTCAGAACGAGGCTGATAGCATGCTGCCAGGCTGAGAGGAACTGACCGCTGTCCAGGCGGGGGTCTGCTATGCACTGTGGTGTCTGTCACCCAGTTTTCAGTCCTGTGCGGGCTCCTGTGCTGCCTCTCCTTGGCATCTCTCTGCACAGCTGTCTGCAGCTCAGTGGCCCAGTGTGTGATACTCGCGCTGGCTTAGGGTGTAATGCGGAAGTGTTGACTGCCATGACTAAGCTCCCATGAGGTTTCAGGTCACACTCAGGTAGAGCAGTGTCTGAGTGGGGTTTGCTTTCAATCAGTGTTGGCTGATCACAGATGCAGGGGACCTGGGATTGCTCCCCTAAAACCCTACCTCTAGCCCCAGCGTCATGCCAGGAACAGGCCCCTCCCAGGCATCTCTGTGTGTGGTCCAAAAACTTAGAAATTAACAGAGTTGGGAGGGGGACAGAGAGATAGCACAGTAGGGAGAGTTTTTGCCTTGCACATGGCCAACCCGGATTTGATCCCCAGTATTGTTCCCCGGCATCCCATATGGTTTCCCTAGCCTGCCAGGAATGATTTCTGACCGCAGAGCCTGAAATAACCCCTGAACGCCTCCAGGTGTGGTCCAAAAACAAAAAGACTTTTTTGGGGGGACTGGTGGGGTGATAGTACAGTGGGGAGGGTACTATTATAGTATAGTGGGTATTGCCTTGTGTTTGATACCAGTATCCCAGAAGACCCCCAAGCCTTGCCAGGAGTGCCTGAGTGCAGAGCCCTGAGTAAGCCCTGAGCCACCGCACGGTGTGTCCCCTAAACCAAAAAGAAAAAACAATGAGCAGAGTTGCTGTATGGCATCACGATACCCAGTCCTGCTGGTGATTCCGCCAGAATGCAGAATGCTATCTCCAGAATGGACACGGCATGATAGGCCCTGGCATGATGGTCAGCGCCCACCTCTCCCTTGGACACCTGCCTGGCCAGCAGAGCCTGGGTGCCTTTGCTCCCTTGGAGGGGCCAAAGCTGGCACTTGGGGCTGGCTGGTCAGGGCCTGGGACAGCCACTCCCTTCTCTAGCCAGGCTAGTGGGTCACAGGCTGGTCACTGAGTTCTGTCTTCCCTCCTTCCCTCCCTTGTCCCTTCCAAGGCCAGCTCACAGATAGCCACAGCCCTGAGGCGATTAACCCTGGTTCTTATCTCTGGAAGCTGCCACTGGCTGGATTAAAGCAAACCGGGAACTTCCCTACAGCCCTTAGCTCAGATTTTCTGGGTTTTCTGCCCCTGGGCCACCTTGCCAAATGGGGGACACTGCAGGCCCTAGGATTGGGGGCCATTCAGGACTGAGCCACGTGCCCCAGCATTGTCTGCTGTGTGTGTGGAGCGGAAGAAGGAGCCTTGCTGGTTCCTGAGCGCTGCCGGGTGTGGCCCCAGAGCAAACAAATGTAGTTGGTGACAGAAACCTTTGCCATTTATACGTGAAATACTAAATAAACTCCGCCAATTCTGGGGAAGGTGGAGGGTCGTGAGCTCAGTCCCCAGCAACTGGACTCTTAGCACCCGGTAAAGAAAAGACGCCCAGTGGCCGGAGCGATAGCATAGCGGTTGGGCGTTTGCCTTGCACGAAGACGACCCTCGATAGACCTAGGTTCAATCTCCAGCATCCCATAGGGTCCCCCGAGCCTACAGGAGAGATTTCTGGGTGCAGAGCCAGTAATAACCCCTGAGCATTGCCGGGTGTGGCCCAAAAAAACCAAAGGAATAAAAAGAAAAGAAAAGATGCCTAGCCAGCATCTTTTCTGTTGGTTTGGTTGTGGGGGTCATTGTCATGCCCAGGGGTGCTCAGGACATACTCCTGGCTTGGACCCACCCCCACCCCATGTACTCTGGTTTCAGTCTGTCCACCAATGTCTTTGAGTTGGTCCCTGAGGCTGGTCTGGCTAGGGGGTGTGCCCTAAGCGGGATGAGCTGTCCTTCCCCTTTCAGCCCTCTGGACTGGTCACAGGACATGGTTCTGAGTAAGCAAGTGGCCGCTGGCCGGCTGGGAATTGGGGTTGGAATGAGAGGCTTGACCCCACCCAGATAGCTCTGGGATTGAGCTGGGCCTGCTGCTTTCCTAGAGAGCCCTGGGCACTTGAGGTGTTCCCTGCCACAATGGAACGTGTGGGGAGGGGGTCAGCACACCTCCAGTACTCCCAACCTGCATCACTTCACAGAGCCTGGCATATAGCTGAGCACTGCTGGGTGGGCCCAAAAGGAAAGGAGGCCCTGGTTGTGCACCTCGTGATCCCCTGACCCTCTCTAGGAATGACCCCTGAGCTCAGAGCCAGGTGTGGTCCCTGAGATCAGGGGGAGGAAGCCTGAGCCCCGGGGGGTGTGGCCCCCAAACTAAAACAGATTACTTTCACACACCACATGGGCTCTCAGGGATCCAACCAGTGTCTGCCAAATGCAAAGCATGTGCCCTGCTCGCTGTATTGGTGCTCCCACCCTGGGAGTGTGAGGGGTTTTGAAAAAGGATCCCCATGTCTGGCCAGCCCATCCTCCCCACTCTTATTTTTCACTTCTTTTTTTTTTTTTGGGTCACACCCGGCAATGCTCAGGGGTTACTCCTGGCTGTCTGCTCAGAAATAGCTCCTGGCAGGCACGGGGGACCATATGGGACATCGGGATTTGAACCAACCACCTTTGGTCCTGGGTCGGCTGCTTGCAAGGCAAACGCCGCTGTGCTATCTCTCCTGGCCCTCACTTCTTTTTTTTTTTTTTTTCTTTCGGTTTTGGGGTCACACCGTGCGGCGCTCAGGGGTTACTTCTAGTTCTGCACTCAGAAATGACTCCTGGCAGGTTCAGAGGGCCCTATGAGATGCTGGGGATTGAACCCAGGTCAGCTACCTTCAAAGCAAACAAACGCCCTCCCCACTGTAAGATATCTTTTACTTCTTTTTTCTTTTAAACTTTATTTTATTTATTTATTTGTTTATTCATTTTATTGATTTATTGATTGATTTGGGGCTACACCCAGTGGCACTCAGGGGTTACTCCTGCCCCTGCACTCAGAAATCGACCCTGACAGGCTGGGGGACCATATGGGATTCCGGGAATCGAACCAGGTCCCTCCTGAGTCAGCTGCATGCAAGGCAAAATACCCTACTGCTGTGCTATCTCTTGGACCTTGATATCTTTCACTTCTGTGGTGAGAAGCTGGTGATGATTATCATAAATTAAAATGGCCTGTAGGGGCTGGAGAGGTGGCGCTAGAGGTAAGGTGTCTGCCTTGCAAGGAAGGAGCGTGGTTTGATCTCCCGGCGTCCCATATGGTCCCCCCAAGCCAGGGGCAATTTCTGAGCTCTTAGCCAGGAGTAACCCCTGAGTATCAAATGGGTGTGGCCAAAAAAATTAAAATTAAAATGGCCTGTAGGGGCTGAAGGGAAAACAGGCTGAGTGGGGAGGGCACTGGCCTTGCATGCAGCCAACCCAGGTTCACTCCTAGCACCCCATATGATCCCCTGAGCTCAGCCAGGAAGCAAGCACTGAGACTAGCTGGATGTGGACCCCTCCCTAAATAAATAAATGAGGGAGGGAGCTAGCTAGTGAGTGAATGAGCACCATGTGATAGCACAGTGGTAGGGCATTTGCCTTGCACGTGGCTGGCCCAGACCAACCCAAGTTTGATCCCCAGCATCCCATATGGTACCCCGAGCCTACCAGGAGCAGTTTTTTTGTTTGTTTTGGATCACACTCAGCAGTGCTCAGAAATCGTTCCTGGCAGGCTCTGGGGACCATATGGGATGCCGGGGTTCTAACCACCATCCTTCTGCATGCAAGGCAAACGCCCTAACTCCATGCTATCTCTCCGGCCCCGTGGGAGCAATTTTTTGAGTACAGAGCCAGGAATAACCATTGAGTGTTGCCAGGTGTGGCCCAAAAACCAAAAACATTTTTTTTAAAGTAATGGGGGCTGGAGAGATAGCATGAAGGTAAGGCGTTTGCCTTGCATGGAGAAAGACGGTGGTTCGAACCCTGCATCCCATATGATCCTCCAGCCTGCCAGGGGTGATTTCTGAACTTAGCGCCAGGAGTAACTCCTGAGTGCTGCCGGGTGTGACCCAAAAAAACAAAAAAAATAAGGGGGGGGCATTGGATTTTTCTTTACTAAGTAGGAGTAAGTAGGAGTGTCTTGTAGGAATTTCTGAGATAAATATTTAGGAAATATGTATCTACTTGTCTTTCTTGGTAGAGATAAGACTGATCCTTCTACTTACATGTCTTCTCTCCACCTGCCCTTCCTTGGTTTAGTTTGTTTTGGTCTTTGGGCCACATTTGGTTGTGCTCAGGGGTTACTTATTTCTGGCTCTGCACTCAGAATTCGTTCCTGGTAGGCTCCTGGTAGGCTGGGGATTGAACCTTGGTCTATCCCAGGTCGGCCTTGTGCAAGGCAAACGCTCTACCGCTGTGTTATTGCTCTGGCCTTGTTTGTTTTATTTTATTTTATTTTATTATTTGTGGTTTTTGGGTCACACCCGGCAGTGCTCAGGGGTTATTCCTGGCTCCAGGCTCAGAAATTGCTCCTGGCAGGCACGAGGGACCATATGGGGCGCCGGGATTCGAACCGATGACCTCCTGCATGAAAGGCAAATCCTTACCTCCATGCTATCTCTCCGGCCCCGTTTGTTTTATTTTTAATTAGGTTGCTTTGATTTGAAGCTTCACTTAAGCCTATGCTCAGGACTTACTCTCTGCTCTGCACTCGGGTCGTTCTGATGCTTGGGAACCAAATGTATTGCTGGAGATGAAACTTGGGTCAGCCACATGTGAGGCAGGTGCAAGATCCACTGTATATTGCTTCGCCCTTTACTGGAATTTTAAAGACTTTTATGTAGCTCACTAACCAGCTGCTGCTTTAGACCGATAAAATATTTTCCTTGCCAGCAGTTGTAATAAATTTTGCTGACCTTTAAAGTCAGAATTTGGGGGCTTTGGAGCCGGAGAGATAGCATGGAGGTAAGGCATTTGCCTCGCGTGCAGAAGGTCGGTGGTTAGAATCCTGGCATCCCATATGGTCCCCCGAGCCTGCCAGGAGTAATTTCTGAGCATGGAGCCAGGAGTTAACCCTGAGCGCTGCCGGGTGTGACCGAAAAACCAAAAAAAAAAAAAAAAAAAGAATTTGGGGGCCTGGAAAGTGCAGCAGGTAAGGCACTGGCCTTGCACGAACCCAACCTTGGTTCAGTCCAGCCCTGAATATGGTACCCCAAGGACCTCCAGGTGAGATTCCTTAGTGTAGAGTCAGAGATAAGCCCTAGCACTCTAAAGTGTAGTTCTGGCCAAAGAAATACTGTGGCTAGACAGAGAGTACAGGGATTAAAACAGCACACAGCTGGCCCTTATTTGATCCCAAGCACCCTGCGTGGTCCACACATATTGCCCAGCTGTGGCGCCAAGCTAAAATTAAACAAATTTTGGGGCCATGGGTAGCTGTTTTGTGAAGCCAGTTCACATTGCTTTGTACTGACCAGAAGGTGGTGTTTTGGGTACAGATGGTCACTGGCCCGGCCTTGTGCCATGACATATCACATGTTAAGTTCCTATGGTTTTTGTCTTTTGGTTTTTTTTTTGTTTGTTTGTTTGTTTTATTTTGCTTTCTGGGCCACACCCAGTGACACACAGGAGTTACTCCTAGCTATGCGCTCAGAAATCAATCCTGGCTTGGGGGAACCATACGAGATGCTGGGGATTGAACCCAAGTTCATCCTAGGCAGCCATGTGCAAGGCAAATGTTAAACTGCTGTGCTATCGCTCTGGCCCCAAAGTTCATATGGTTTAAAGCTGTCTCATGGTCCAGTTTTTGGCTTTTTGGCTTTTTGTGTGGGGGGGGGTCACACCCGGCAGCGCTCAGGGGTTACTCCTGGCTCTATGCTCAGAAATCGCTTCTGGCAGGCTCACGGGACCATATGGGATGCCAAGATTCAAACCACCGTCTTTCTGCATGCAAGCAAAAGCCTTATCTCTATGCTATCTCTCCGGGCCCCCTCTTTTAAATTTTGTTGTTGTTGTTGTTTGTTTTTTGGACCACACCCTGCAATGCTCTGGACCACATGGGTGCCAGGGATCAAACCCAGGACCTCACATTTAAAGCTCACACATTCTGGGGCCTGAGAGATAGCACAGCAGTAATGTGTTTGCCTTGCATGAAGCAGACTCAGAACAGAAGGTGGTGCAAATCCCGGCATCCCATATGGTCCCCTATGCCTGCCAGGAGTAACCCCTGAGTGCTGCCGGGTGTTGACCCAAAAAAAAAAACAAAAACAAATAAACAAAAAAATAAAGCTCATACTTTATCTACCTCTGCATTGAATTCCATTCCCAGCTCTTAGAGAATATGTCCTTTCTAGGCATAGTTGCCTGTATTTGGAGTTATTTCTTCTCTCTCTCTCTCTCTCTCTCTCTCTCTCTCTCTCTCTCTCTCTCTCTCTCTCTCTCTCTCTCTCTCCCTCCCTCCCTCCCTCTCCTTCATTCCTTTCTCTCTCTCTCTGTCTCTCTCTGTCTCTGTGTCTCTTTTTCTCCTCTTCTTGGTGGCACATCCAGCAGTGTTCAGGGTTTACTCCTGGCTCTGCACTCCTGGCAGAGTTTGGGATGTCTGGAATACCAGAGATCTTGTTTGAAAGGCCAGCGCCCTACCCACTGTACTCTCATTCCTGCCCCTCAGCAATTTAGTTATCTTGTGTAATTTCATTTATAACAATGCTCCTGGTGCTTCTTCCACTCAAAGCCCCTTTATCCCCAGGCCAGAGCAGTAGCACAGTGGAGAGGGCGCTTGTCTTGCAAGCGACCTATAGGTTCAATATGGGGTTTGTATGGTGTCCCAAACCTGCCAGGAGTGATCCTTAAACACAGAGCCAAGATGCAAGCCCTGAACCACTGTGTGTGGCCCTAAAACAAAGGAAACAAAATAATTAATAAAAAACAAATAGTCCTTACTCTATAAGGACTGGAGGGGTCACGTGTGTGTTTTAAGTAGGAAAAGTAGATATGAGCCCTGCAGACTGGGTGCTGCCCAGCATCACTGGGGTGGGTGCCCAGATGCCCTGAGCTCACTCACCCGGTGCTGTTGCTAAGGCTTTGGAGTGTCCTCAGAGTCAGGGCAGGACAGGCCGTATAGCAGAGCACTGAGCTGGTGCTCTCTGTGTCTCTTGCACTGGGCTCTGGGCACTCCCTATATCTTCTTTTGGGCTGGCAATTGCCTGTTTTGAAGGACATTTTCTTTAAAAGGTGCTGGCAAGGGCTGGAGCGATAGCACAGCAGTAGTCATTTGCTTTGAACGTGGCCGACCAGGAGGCTGGGTTCAATCCCCAGCCTCTCTTATGCTCCTCGAGCCTGCCAGGAGCAATTTCTGCAGGATTGAGCCAGCCTACCGCATCCACCTGGCTCTGCAAGCAGAGGCTTTACCCAGGATGCCAGCTCTGCCCTCACAGGACACGCTCAGGGATGTACTGCTCACCATGTTTGACCATCAGAGCCATCCAAAGTCTAGTCCTGTACCGTGCCTCTAGGACCCTTTGCAGCTGCTGCTTGTCACGGTAACCAGGGGCCCACCCACCTGGCTGCAATTCCCATCAGGTCTGGCACAGTGTGACTGTGATGGGGGGCACAAGCAGCAGTGCCTGAAGTGGTTTCTTTGCACATACAGAGGTATTTTACACAGGGAGAACTCGGGAAGCTACAATGTTAGTCTCCTTCTTTCGAAGATCCAGAGGGAATCATGGTGTGTGTCTCCAGACATAGTAACTCGGTGCTTCTGTGTGTTGAATGGTGGGAAATCAAATTGGTTTTGTTTTTTGGGTCACAGCCCAGGGTGCTCAGGGCCTAACCTTGGTCCCAAGGTCTCCATGCTCCCACTGTTCTTAGTGCTCTGGTGCTTCCTCATCCCTGTGCTCCCCCTGGTGCCTGTGTTCCCACCCCCAGTCTTCGTGTTCCCCTGGTCTCCTTTTGTTCCTTCTGGGCTCTGTGAAGCACACACCAGTTGCAGATTCGACTCCTGTCTCCTGGGCTCACACGCAAGGGAAAGCAGTATAGAGAGAAGACTGCCCGTCTGGACATGGGTCTTGGAGGCCTTTGGAGCTCACTAGCACCAGGTAGAAGGCTCTTCCCCACTATGCTGGCCTGGAGCTGGCGGGGCAAATCCTCATTACACTTGTAAGAAGGCCACAACATGACAGACCTGCTCTGGTGCTGGGCCCACAACATGACAGGCCTGCTCTGGTGCTGGGTGGAGGGCTGAGTGTGTGAGGCCCACTGAGGGGTACTTAACAGTCAGTGTGGAGTCTGGCAGTTTTCTGAGATTGTTCTTTTTGTTTTGGGGGGGCACACCCAGCTGTGCTCAGGGGATTCAGTGGAGTTTCAGGGATCCCACCTGGCTGGACACATGCCTTTGTCCCATCTCTGCAGCCCCTTGAGATTGCCTTTTTGACCTATGTTTTCTCTTCATTGACCTAAGGCTGCTCATATAGAATAAGGGAAACCAAGTGTTCAGTTGCTAAAATTGGGGACGGGAGAGAGTCCATCGAGGAGGGTGCTTATCTTGCCACCCTATCTACCCCAACTCCAATCCCTGGCATGAGTGATCCCTGACCACAGCTGGGGGTGGCCCCAAAGGGGTAGTATACAAGGTCTCAGGGTTTATCTGGTACAACCATGCTGCTCCTCTCAGGTACATGGGACCCTGCAATAGAGGGGATGGCTTTTCACAGTTGACAGAAAGGTTAAAAAATGCACATAACTGGGGGCCAGAGTGATAGCACAGCGACAGAGCGTTCGCCTTGTGTGCAGCTGATCCAGAACTGACCCAATTTGATCCCCAGCATCCCATATGGTATCCCAAGCCTATCAGGGGCGACTTCTGAGCTCAGGGCCAGAAGTAACTCCTGAGCGTTGTCGGATGTGACCCTAAAACTAAAAAGAAAATGACTTTCCTTCCGTTGGTTGCTTTTCCTCTGGCCTCCCCTGTCCCCCTGCTCTCTCTCTCCCACATGACTCCCCAGGGCCCTGCCCCCTTGCACTGCAGACTTCTTTGAAATTTCCACTGTGGTCAAAACTGTCAAACCAGACTATTGTCCCTAACATCACGAGTGTGTCTACATTTCTGTGACACGCAGTGGTCCTCAAACTATGGCCCGCAGGCCACATATTGTATTTGTATCTGTTTTGTTTCTTCATTGCAAAATAAGATATATGCAGTGTGCATAAGAATTCGTTCATAAGTTTTGTTTTTACTATAGTCAGACCCTCCAATGGTCTGAGGGACAGTGAACTGGCCCCCTGTTTAAAAAGGTTGAGGACCCCTGCCGGGTGTCTGCGTTAACACAGCAGAAGAGACTTGTCCACAGCTGCAGACCGGCTCCCCTTTCCTGAAACTTTGAAACTTACCCAGACACCGTGATTGATTTACTAATTACTGAGTGAATACCTTAGTTTCATGGATTAAAATTTTCCAAGTGTCCCTCCACCAATGTCTCTGATTTCCCTCCTGTCACATATCCTCAGGCACAACATAATCTTTTTATTGCTCATCACAGCATACCTATCACAGTTTTATTGCTGGAGTCATTGTCTGAGGATTGACCACACTGGTTGGTGTTAGTTGTGTCTTCTGTATGCTTGTTTCTGCCCCCTCTCCCCAGCTTAGTGGTCATTCATGCAGCTTGCCTAGCTAATGTGATGTCCAGGATTTGGATGTGAGATTAGGAACTGCTGCTCTGGGAACTGGGGTGTTGGTGAGGGAGGGTGGGCTAGGATGATTCAAAGTTGGGGGAGTTGGGGTTTTGTCCCTATAAGGGCCTGGCCCATTCCCTGCACGCCCCAGAGTCTCAGCCCTCTGGGACACCATGGTGCCTCTCCCAGGACAATGTTCTGGCTTGAGGGCAGGGCTGGCCTATCCCTGTCCCATGGCCTGAGCTGACAACAGCTTTGATCACTGACTTTGCTGACCCCATTGCCCTTTGCCCCTCATACCAAAGCTTGCCCAGGGCCTGCTCAAGATTAAGTGTTTCTTCTCCTAGTGAGGAAGGAATTTGGGTTCAATCCCCAGCACCATATAATATACATATAATATACAGTCCCCAAGCTATGCCAGGTATGACCCATAAAAGCATAAACACTGAGGAAGGGATCCTTGGGCTTAGTCCTTGCTCCTTCCTGCACCTCATGTGGAGAGACCAGGTGGTTGGAAGGTGGGCTGGGAGCCATCCTGACTTGGCTGTACCTGCATCTAATCCCTGAGATGGATCTGACTGCT
This sequence comes from Suncus etruscus, assembly GCF_024139225.1. Taxonomy (NCBI): domain Eukaryota; kingdom Metazoa; phylum Chordata; class Mammalia; order Eulipotyphla; family Soricidae; genus Suncus; species Suncus etruscus. The sequence goes on from NC_064854.1 coordinate 9,709,310, forward strand.
CTGCAGCTGGGAGAGGAAGAAGGAGGGAAGTGGGGGCTGGAGTGATAGCACAATGGTAAGGCGTTTGCCTTGTACGTGGCCAATACAGGATGGACTCCGGTTTGAACCCCGGCATCCCATATGGTTCACCCAAGCCTGCCAGGAGCAATTTCTGAGCACAGAGCCAGGAGTAACCCCTGAGTGCCGCCGGGTGTGACCCAGAAAACAAAGAAATAAAAAAAAACGAGGGAGACATGCCCACAGCCACCACCACCACCACACTCAAGTCTTAGGGACAGCTGTTCCAGCTGTTCAAAGTAGCTGGGGGCCGAATGCTTGTAACGCTGACCCTGGTTCTGATGCCCAGCACCACACAGGATGAGTTCCAAGCACTCCAGGGGCTAGTGCACAGGGGTCTGTCCCATCACCACCTGCTTTCCAGTGCACTGTAGAAGACACAGGACTTAGCACCACAAAACACTCGCTAAGCTATTTTTACTCTTTGCCAGGCCTTGCCAGACTGTGATGCGAATGTTCCTGTTAGGCAGAAGGTCAGGAAGTCAGCAGTGGACTTTGGGGTGCAGGGAGCGCATCTTCCTAAGGGTGGTGTCAAAGTGGACCTTTGACCTCTGGCCCAAGGCTTTCAGGGAGCTGGCAAGCTTGCTGGGCAGGTGGGGCCGCGCGCGGATCGTGGTTGAAGTGCAGACGCTCCACCGGGAATTCCCTTCCCGTTAAATTAAGTAGCTGCTTCTCGAAGTCTTGGCTGGCCAGTGGCTTTTTTATAGAGCAGACATAAATGTTAATTATTGATAGTTGTGTGTGGCTCAGGTCAGCATTTAATAATTGAATAAACAATATAAAGAACTTGCTGGGGCCAGGGAGGGAGGGCCGTGTGTGTGGAAGGCACAGGGCCTACCTGGCACCTCATAGAGTCCCCTGAGCACAGACTCCCCACCCCACCCCCCAAAAAAGAAAACATTAACATGCCTTTGCCAAGAACCTGGCCAAGCAGGCAACTCAGGCCGGAGGCCCCACGCATAGCTGGAGGCACTTCCTGTGTTTCATGGGATCCTCCAGCTGCTCTGTCTGGGAGCCAGATGTGTGGCCCGACATGTGAGCACTAGGACTGAGGGGTACACCCTGAGCACTTGGCGAGTACTGAGCTCTGTGAGCCCAGCTCCCTCAGGCACGTCTCCCACTCTGCTTCCTAGATGGCCTAAGTTCAACCCTGCCTCTCTGGCCTTGGTGACAGACCCACCCTTTGGTTTGGGAGGGCCCTTAGCGTCATCACCTGACTGTGCACCTCTGCCCTATTGCCTGGGCTGCTGTGGACTTGGTTGCTCCTGATCACTGTGACTGAATGAAAAAGAAAGTGAAGAACTTGTTTTAGGACAGTAATAGCACAGCGGGGAGGACACTTGCTCTACACACACAGAACCCAGGTTCCATCCCTGGTGCCATAGACTGTCCCCTGAGCACCAGTCAGCATGATCCCTGAATGCAGAGCCAGGAGTAACCCCAGAGCCTCTAAGTGTGAACCGCCCCCAAAACTGTCCCAGATCTGATAGCACAGTGGAGAGGGCATTTGGGTTTGATCTCTAGCATCCCATATGGTCCCCCTGGCCTGCCAGGAGTGAGTGCAGAGCCAGGATTAACTCCTGAATGCCACTGGGTGTGGCCCAATAACACCCAAATGAAAAGCCTGTCCCAGGTCAATAACGTTCAAGTTGTATCTCTGCTTTGCTTGGCTGACTCCTGTCAACAGCTCTACTTGTTCCCGCCCCTGTGCTGTGCCTGTGTTTGAGGGCTGGTGGTGCCAAGACCTGGAACGATTGATAGGGCCTGGTAGCAACAAACCCAGTGTTGCTTAGGATAGAGCTTGGCCTTGCATGGTGCTCTCCTTGTGCAGCCAACCTGGTGGTTGGGTGCAGCCATTGAGGAGGTGCTGTGTTCAGTTGCCCAGGCCGCTGTGGGCCTGGAGGTCTTGGAGGTCTTGTTCAATGATCTTGTCATCTCCGTGTTTCTTTTTTTTTTTTTTTTTTTTTTTGGTTTTTGGGTCACACCCGGCAGTGCTCAGGGGTTATTCCTGGCTCCAGGCTCAGAAATTGCTCCTAGCAGGCACAGGGGACCATATGGGGCGCCAGGATTCAAACCGATGACCTCCTGCATGAAAGGCAAACGCCTTACCTCCATGCTATCTCTCCGGCCCATCTCCGTGTTTCTGATATGCTTTTCATTTTGTCTGTTTGGAGTTGCCCTTGACAGTGCTCAGAGGCTGCACCTTGGTGATGCCCAGAGAACTGTGTGGTTCTTGGGTAGAACTTGGGCCCCCTGCAGGCAAAGCTGCCCATGCCCAGTGGCGTCTTCATTTGGGACTGGGATTTGACTCTGCTGGACGATCTGTCTTGCTTATGTGAGGCTCAGATCCACCTCACAACACCACAGAAATAATCAAAGAAACAGCTGTCGCCTTTGAAGTTCTGTTTCCGTGGGCCTGAGAGACAGTGCTGTGGTTACAGGACTTACCTTGCAGTCAGTCTGGGGTCAAGCTCCAGCACCCCATTGAGGTACCAAGAGTGGGCCCCATACGCCGGAGTGGTGGCACAGGTAGGGCATTTGCCTTGACTGCGCTAACCTAGGACGGACCGCAGTTTGATCCCCTGGCGTCCCCTATGGTCCCCCAAGCCAGGAGCGATTTCTGAGCTCATAGCCAGGAGTAACTCCTGAGGGTCACCGGATGTGGCCCAAAAACAAAACAAAACAAAACAAAAAAAAAAAGAGTAAGCCCCTGAGCATGGTCAGGTATGGCCCAAACCCCCCCAAATAAAAAAAATCAAGGTAACTTAATTTGTGTTTGTTTTTTGGGCCATACTCAGCAAGGCTCACTTAACTCTTGACTCTGTGCTCAGTGATCACTCCTGACAGTGCTCAGGGACCATATGGGTGGAATGCCAGGGGTTAAATGTGGGTCAGCCACATACAAGGCAAGTGCCCTCCCCTGTTGTAATGTTGCTCCAGCCCCCTGTTGGAGTTTGTGGGGGTATTTTTTGTTTTGTTTTTGTAGGGGGCATACTCATCAGTGCCCAGCGGTTCCTTCTAGCTCTGCCCTCAGAAATCACTCATACGCTTGGGGGACCCTTTGTTTTGTTTTGGTTCTTGGGTCACACCCGGCAGTGCAGGGGTTACTCCTGGCTCTACCCTCAGAAATCGCTCCTGGCAGGCTCAGGGGACCATATGGGATGCCCGGTTTCAAACCATCGTCCTTCTGCATGCAAGGCAAACCACCTCACCTCCATGCGAGATAGCCCCGGGGGACCCTATGGATACTGGGGTTCAAATCCGGGACAGCTGCATGCAAGGCAAAAGAAAACCTTCCCTGCCATGCTCTTGTTGTCCCCTCTCTATTTTTCACTGAAATCTTCCTCTCAGGTCACCGCCATTGTTGGCCTTGAACTAGGCGTGGGATGGTTGGCCTGGGCACTGCCTGGCTGTGGGGCCTGTGCCTCAGGTTCAAGGCAGAGCTGGCTGGTTTGCCTCAGGCAGCATGTGGGCTGAGCCCATCCACCTCAGCTCCTCTTTCCCTCTCTGTCTCACTGTGCTGCATTGTCCCTTGCAGCTGACCTGCCATGGCCGACCAGAGGCAACGCTCGCTGTCAACCTCCGGGGATTCACTGTACCATGTGCTGGGCCTGGACAAGAACGCCACCTCTGATGACATCAAAAAGTCCTATCGGTAAGCAAGAGGCTGCATTTCGGGGCAGAGAGCGTCCTAGAAAGAAGGAGCCTGCCCCGGGTAAAGCGTGCCCCTGAACAGTTAGTCCCCAGTGCCTGTGACTTCCTCGCACTGCCAGGAGTAGTGGATCAACCCAATAATAAATAATAATATAATTTAATATAACCCAATAATAATATTATAATAATAATAAGGACCGGTAGGGCATTTGCCTTGCATGTGGCTGACTCAGGTTCAATCCCTAGCATCCCTTATGGTCCCGCACCCTGCCAGTAGTGATTTCTGAGCACAGAGCCAGAAGTAACCCGAGCGCCACTGGGTGTTGCCTAAAAACCAAAAATAAAAATATAATTAAATAAAGTGGTGGCAGAGAGCCACAGCCATTCCTGTGGCTGGCCTTTCGTTTATGGTCCAGATGGTCTTCAGCATCACTGGGAGCAGCTCCTAGTGGCCCCAGGCCTTCCCCTCTCCCTCTAGAAAAAGACCCAGTCAGTCAGTCCCTTGACAGAATAATAATTGAAAGCGATGCTTTGTGAAGGACACATCAGTACCCACCCAGGGTTGTTGGAGCACAGTGAACCAGTGAAGCCCATCTCCCATTGTCCTCGGCTCTCATCAGCCCACCTGCCACCTCCACCATGCCTCACTGGTGCCGCTGCCCTGTGTTCATCCCCCTCTGTTCTGTGTGCAGTTGCCCTTCAGGGACTTTAGGGGGCAGCAGTCAGATGCTCCCAAATAGCCTTGCCCCTGGGAGGGTTGAGGCTGGGCCTCTCCCCAAGCACACCTGGAAATGATTTTTTTTTTTAATGATTTTTATTATGACCAAAGTGAATAATAAATCTTTCACAGTAATATTTAAGGTGCATAGTGACAATGAATCTGGGCCATTCCCACCACCAGGGCTGTCCTCCCTCCACTACTTTTCCCAGCGTGTGTCCCATATCTCCTGCCTTTGCCCCCTGGAGTGCTAGTGTAACCGTTCCCCTCTGTGTATAGCTTGTTGTGGATAGGGTATCAGTTCTGTTGTTGTTGACTTTGGGTTTGGTGTTTAAGTCTGATCATTTTTTTTTTATCTCCACTCAATGTTCATACGACTATTTGGTCCTGGTACCATTTATTTTTATTTGGAAATGCTTTTGATTTTCCAGGAAGCTTGCCTTGAAGTATCACCCTGATAAGAACCCCGATAACCCGGAGGCTGCAGACAAGTTCAAGGAGATCAACAACGCCCACGCCATCCTCACAGACGCCACCAAGAGGAACATCTATGACAAGTACGGCTCGCTGGGACTGTACGTGGCTGAGCAGTTCGGGGAGGAGAACGTCAACACCTACTTTGTGCTGTCCAGCTGGTGGGCCAAGGTAAGGATCTGCGTGCTCTTACCGTGCCCACTGCGGCCATGCCCCTTCCCCTCCCCCGGGCTGTGCCCAGCAGGTGCTTGTCATCCCACAGGCCCTGTTCGTCTTCTGTGGGTTGCTCACATGCTGTTACTGCTGCTGCTGCCTGTGCTGCTGTTTCAACTGCTGCTGCGGGAAGTGTAAGCCGCGGGCGCCGGAGGGCGAGGACACTGAGTTCTACGTGTCCCCCGAGGACTTGGAGGCGCAGATGCAGTCGGATGAGCGGGGTGAGTGGCCGCCCAGGAGCCGAGCATCCGCGTGGGGCGGTGCCACGGCGGGCCCTGAGCGTGTCCACCTGTCTTGTCAAACAGGAGGGCACTGACTGTGCGGGCGTGTTTGTGGTGGCAGCTGGGACTGTGTGTGAACTGGACCTGGAGGTAAAGCAGCCGCTGAGGGGCCGAGTGGGGGGTGCCCAGGGCTGGCGGCCACGGCTGGGCGGAGGCCCCCCAGCGGCCTCTCCTTCCTGTACAGCGGCCTAAGACTCGGCGCCCAGCAGCGTGGCCCGGTGGCCGCCGGCTGTCGGTGGAAACGGTGACGCACCTGCCACAGCTCGCCCCTGTGTGCTTTCTTTTCAGAGGCCACAGACACGCCCATCGTCATCCAGCCAGCGTCTGCCACGGAGACCACCCAGCTCACAGCTGACTCCCACCCCAGCTACCACACCGACGGGTTTAACTAAGTCCTGAGCAGCTGTGATGAGCGACGGGTCTGCACAGCCACCTTAGAATCATGAACTGTAGTCCCGGGGCCCGGGGCCTCCTGCTCCGGCCTCCCCACCCATCCATCCCGACAGTCGAGTGCGTAGCATGCGGTATTGAAAGCAGTTTTGCTACGGCCTCCTCTCCTCTTCCTTTCTGAGTAGCATGTCTGGGTTCCGTCCTTGTGTCTGTGCGTGGTGGACGTGCCGTGGTCTGGCCTCAAGCACCGGACTGAGGAGTTGCCGGTGCCCAGAACTGGTCATGCCACTCGGTGCCCGTCCGTCCTTCCTTCCCGTGCTCCCGGATCGGAGTGTTCTGTCCATTGTGTGGCCTCTCACGCCCTCTGAGGGCTGCCGCAGGGGCGGGGGCGGGCTCCCCATGATTCCTCGTGAGAACTCTGACCCTCCACACCCTCGGACTCTGTTCTGGGCCTCTGGGCAGGCGGCCTGTCATTCCCAGGTCCAAACCAGGCCCCTCCCGCGCCCGCCCACCCAGCACCCCGCCTCTGGCTGCGCCTCCACATTCCTGCCAGCCCACCTCTGCTTTGTCTTTTCCTGGACCAGCCAGGCCGAGGGGCTGAGAGCCCAGTGCGGCGCATGGCCAGCCGCGTGGACCCCTGGACCCACCTCCACAGCCCTTTCCTTCCCCTGCCCGGCCCGCCTCCCCACAGGCAGGCTGGGGGCAGGTTCCTGGAGGAAGGTGCTGCCCCCGGGATCTCGGGGCCTCAGCTCCCCGCTGGAAGTCCAGGTGCTCCCCGCACCCACCCTTTGAGCAGCCCTCCCCGCATCTCTGCCACTACACACGCCCCGCCAAAACCAGATCCCCCGTCCCCCTTGAGGCTTGCTCCCTGCAGAGCCCAGGCCGCCCTTTGTCGGGCCCGTACTCAATGAAGGACTCGAGGCGAGGACAGAGGAAGCGGCACGGGAACAGTGCTGGGCAGGCAGATGGGCGGCACAGCAGGGTACGGCTGCCACTGGTCTGTGCCACTTGTTTCGTCCTGTTCGGTTTTGTTGTTCATTAAAATCGTTGTGAGGACTTGATCGAGAGGGAGACGGTGCACTGTGATGCCCTAGGAAACCGCCGTGGAGTCAGCTAAGCACACCAGCGGCCCGGTCCCCTCCACATATACACAAACCTTTCAAGGCTTCTGGGAGAAGCCACAAACGTGATGACAGGAAGTTCCCCAGAAGCCCCAGCAGTGAGGCACACACAGTCCAGCCATTTGGGTGGTGGGAGTGGAGCCCCTTTCAGCATGGCTGTCCACATGCTCCTCTGCCTACTTCTGGGTGGTGGAGACAGAGATGGATTCTGAGGGACCCTGAGCTTGGCTGTGCCCTAACCAGTGGCAGGTGGTGCGGAGCGGGCTCCCGACTTCTCAGACAAGACATTCCCCCTCCCGTGAGCTGGCCCGAGTGTCCTGTGAGATTCCCCAGTCTAACTCCAGCTAGTACCCTTTGTCTGACTACCCCCACAGTCCAAATTGGGGCCTGGAAGGTGGCTGCGGAGAAAAGATGGGGCAGGTGCCTGCTGGCCAGATGGGAGTACCCAGACGGCCAGGACTATCGTGCCTGGCTGGCAGTTGCCGAGGGTCTGGGTTGCGTGGGGAATTCAGCCAAACTTCCTTTCGTGTGCCCACAACCTACCAGCTTCTCTTGGGCAGTAAACTGGCCTGTGGACTTAGCAAAGACACTTCCCTGCTCTCCCCTACACCACAGGCAGCCCAGTGTGTATATCTGCCTCTCCATATGTATCTGTCACAGGGTATGTGTGGGTGTCCGTGTGTCTGTGTGTGTGCGTACGTGTGTATGGGTGTCTGTTCGTCCCCACATATCTGCCACGTAGGCACACCCTGACACACCCCAGTCTTGGCGAGTCCAGTGAGGCGTGCGTAGGCTGCTTGGAGGCACCTTTGGTGCCAAATAGTAGGGGTGCCACACTCAAAAGTCCTTAGCTGGGTGTGGGTGGCAGCCACTGTCCTTGAGCCACCCATGCTTATCTGGCCCACAGGTGAGGCCCCATGTGACATCCAGGGGTGGCCGGAAATCCTCCCCTTGGAAACCTAAGAGCTAGAGGTTGGGAGGGTCCTTTGGAGGGGCGCAGGGCCGTGTTTCACACTAAGGGAGGGACCACTTGCATCCATGCTCGGAAGTCACAACAGTCTGGCCAGCGTGTCCAGCCCAGGTCGAGAGCACCCTGGTCCCCTGGTCTCCACCTCCTGTGTCTGAATGTTGACTGAAAATAAACTTGCAAATAAATGTTCTCAGTGCTCAGGTAGTGTGTCCTTGAATGTCTGTACAGACCTGTCTGGGGGGGGGGGGGGAGGACTTGCTTCCTGCATGCCTGCACCCTGTTCTTTCCATCTTGTAAGCCCGCAGAGAGGAAGGGCATCTTCAGGCAGGTCCCACTGCCCATGGGGGGCAGCTGCAGTCCCCTCCATGCCCCTTCTTGTCCTGTCCAGCCAAGGGCATCGACAAAGAGCTCAGGTCACTGTCCGGATCTGTCCCCCAGGTGCTATCCCTGCCCAAACTGGGATGTGCCTCAGATTCACTCCAGCCATGTCCCACCCTGTGCATAGCCTGGGCTGTCTGGCAGAATCAGGCCCCTTGTCCCCCATCTCCCCGAGAACAGACAGCTATGGATGCTCGGAGCTGAGACCTCTTGTCCCTGCTTCCTAACGTCCAGGGTTGTCTTTACTTGGCTTTCCTGATCCTTTTATAGAGCCAGCCCTTGTCCACTGACTCCGCCATTTCCCTGCTGACGTGCTCAGAGAAGGGGTGTCATGCCGGCCTTTCCAGACAGCTGAGGCAGGGGCTGCGTGGCCTTTTCACTGTGAAGGCCATAGTGAAGGCATAGTGGACCATGCGGCCCCTGTTCAGATCCCAGAAGCTGGAGGATGGTCCTGCTGGTGGTGACCCATCTCGGTGAGGGGTGACCAGTGAGCCTGAGTATGTCCCCAGGCTCTGTGGGTCTTCATCTCACACCCTGTACCCTTCTAGGGGGCCAGAAGAGGGTTTCTTGTCACTAGGCATTCCCTCCCTTCTCACCTGCTCTGTCCCCTGCTAGGGTTAGGTGGCTAGTCCAGGGGAGCTGGGGGACCTGGGATGAATGACAATGACACTCATGGGCCTGCCAGTGCTGGAACTGGGGTCCTGGGGGTGGGGGTTGGGCCAGAGTACTCACCTCCAGGGCACTTTTCCCCCCACCCCCTGCTGAAGCCAGGCCAAGATGACCTCTTTACCCCTGCAGTCTTCACTGATCCCCAGGACCTCTGTTCCCCAAACCCTCTACTTGATCTTGAGGTTCCTGAGCCTACTACTTCAGCCCTGGAGACATGGGGGCCACCACTCCTGGAACCACGATTTGAGACAAGCTTCCTGTCTCAGCTGAGTCCCAGGAAGAGCCTCTAGCCCGTGTGAGCATCCAAGCCTCACAGTATTCTAAGCCGGCGACATCTTGGCCAGCGTGGTGCCTGATCAGTCGCACGTGGCCCTCTGGCTAGGCCTAGGCTTGTGCACACCAGTGGCTGCTGCTGAGGACAGGAAGCCCCTCACGGGCCGACAAGCCTGAGATGGACCCTGGAGACGCCATTCTCGGGTTGGACGGCCCTGGAGGAGCCACCCAGGAGTTGGTGTGGCTAGTCAAGAGCCTGAGTGCCAAAAGTTAACGCTGTGCCCCTGCCCCTTGCTTGGCCTTGCTCTGCCCTTTGGCATCTGTTAGGCCCCAACTCCCACCACCACAGGGGATCCAGCTCCTTCCAGCACAGCTTTGGACCCAGACTTTGTAGCCAGCTGTTCTCCAAGGCTCCAGCCTGTGCATCCCTCCCGCCCCCCTCCACACACACACACAGCTCTCAGCAGCCCTCAGGAAGGACTCTGAGCTGGACTTATGCTCTGCTCAGAAATGACCTCTCAGGCCCGGAGAAATAGCACAACGGCATTTGCCTTGCAAGCAGCTGATCTAGAACCAAAGGTGGTTGGTTTGAATCCCGGGTCCCATATGGTCCCCTGCCAGGAGCTATTTCTGAGCAGACATCCAGGAGTAACCCCTGAGCACCGCTGGGTGTGGCCCAAAAACCAAAAAAAAAAAAAAAAAGAAAGAAATGACCTCTCATGGGGCCGGAGCAGCGATGCAGTGGTAGGGCGTTTGCCTTGCACTCGGGTACCTAGGACGGGCCACAATTCAATCCCCTGGCATCCCATATGGTCCCCCAAGCCAGGAGTGATTTATATTTTGTTGTTGTTTTTTTGTTTTTGGGTCACACCCGGCAGTGCTCAGGGATTACTCCTGGCTATCTGCTCAGAAATAGCTCCTGGCAGGCACGGGGGACCATATGGGACACCAGGATTCGAACCAACCACCTTTGGTCCTGGATCAGTTGCTTGCAAGGCAAATGCCGCTGTGCTATCTCTCCGGGCCTCCAGGAGTGATTTCTGAGCACAGAACCAGGTGAGCGTCACTGGGTGTGGCCCAAAAAACAAAAACAAAAACAAACAAACAAAAAACCGACCTCACTACTCCTACACTGAGCCCTGAGGTATGGTCCCGGGCTGCTAACCTTTTCCTGTCCCAGCCCCAAAGATGTCTGCAGGCAGACCCCATGAGTGAGGGCCAAGTGACGGCTGGACAGAGGACAGGTGTACTCACCAGACTGGAGAAACCCCTGAAATCCTTGTCTCTGCCTAGCATCTGGCCACCCCTGGACAAGCCTTGACATTTATCACCTTGCTCTGGCCAGCTCCCCCGCCCAGACTTCCTGTCTCCACCCCAACAACTTTCCATGATGGCATTTGTGAAGTGGGTAAGCAAGGAGGGATGGAGGGGCGGAGTCTGGTGCTGTGAGGGTAGCGGTCTCCCCTTAGAACAGGGCTGGTCCATGTGGTCCCCCGAGCCTGCCATTTCTGAGCACTGAGCCAGGGCAACCCCTGAGCGCCACCAGGTGTGACCCCCCCAAAAAAAATCAGGGTTGGTGGAGCCCCCCACTTGGTGGTCAGCACCCTGTGACCCCCCCTTCTTTGGTGGCCAGGCAGTTCCTAACACCCGCTCGCAGCCGCCTACACACACTTCCGCTGGGCCCAGTAGAACACTTGGTGCAGAGGAAGTGGCTTCAGAGTGCCTCTGAGACAGGTGTCCTGGCCTGTCCGGCAGAGCAGGAGCTGGGCCACTCTGCCTCTGCCCCAAGTCTGACCCATGAGAGCCAAGGCCAGGCCAGGGGCTTCCTCCTGCATGGAAGCCAGGAGGTGCCTCCTGCCAGGCCACAGCCCCCAGCTCTCCATGCACGGTGGCCTCGAGGCCTAGATCCTGCTGTGGGGATGGATACTCCGCAGCCAATACTGAGTCAAGCCACAGAGCCCAGAGTATCGGCAACAGCTTTTATTGAGTCACTTCTGGGGGCAGCGTTGTTTGGAGGGTCACTCCTAGCTCGCGGGCACCGCTTCCTCCTCGTCGCTGCCGTCGGGCGCTGCGTCAGTCCCGAAGTAGCGGTCTCCGAAGTTCCCTGGGGACAACAGGGCAGGCCCAGGCTGCCGGGTTCGGCCCAGGCTGCGTGCAGGGAGATGGGGAGGGAGGGCCCCGAGCTGCGGCCTCACCTATGCCAGGGATGATGCGGAACAGGTCGTTGACGCGCTTGTCCACAGCCGTGGTGATGATGCGCACTCGGGGGAAGGCGTAGGCCACGGAGTGGACGCCCATCTCTGCCATGAGCAGGGACAGCAGGAAGATCTTGTCCTCGGGCACGTCGTGGTCCTGGGCATGGGCTGGTGAGTTGCAGCCCCGCCCCGCAGCCTCCCAGCACCCTGCCCCACCCACGCATCTTCTTAACCCCGCCCGCGCCACACCCACCAAGCCGATGACCACGCCTACATGTCACACCAATCTCCCTAGCTCTGCCCACACCACTCCTCCCACCACTGCCCCAACCCCGCCCACAAGTCACCATAGCCCCAACACACTGCCATGCCCTGCCCACTAGTCCCTCTTGCCCCGCCCACAGGCCCCAACCAGCCTTCCTGGCCCCGCCCACACCAAACTAACCACGCCCACTCTGGCACATGCCCCTCACACCAGATTCTAGCCCCACTCACATGACCGTGCCCACCAGTCCCCATAGCTCCACCCACACTGCCACGCCCACCAGACCCCTTGCCCCGCCCACAGGCCCCCACCAACCTCCCTAGCTCCACCCATGTCACCCCTCCCAGCCTAGCCCCGCCCTAAAGACCGCCCCTCCCACCACTGCCCCTCCCACCAGTCTCCTTTGCCCCGCCAAGGCTCCACCAGCTTCCCTAGCCCCGCCCACAGACTCCTAACCACGCCCACAAGTCTTCCTTGCCCCGCCCATGAGCCTTACCAGTCTCCTTAGCCACGCCCATACCACGCCTCCCAGTTTAGCCCCACTCTAAGGACCGCCCCTCGCACCGCTGGCCCCTAGTCTCCTTAGCCCCTCCCATTAGCCTCCCTAGCCACGCCCACATGCCTCCTTGCCCCGCCCTCAGGCCCCACCAGCCTCCTAGCTTCATCCACAGCATACCACCCCTCCCAGCCTAACCCCGCCCCTCCAACCACTGCCCCTCCCACCAGCCCTCCTAGCCACGCCCACCACATCATTGCCCCGCCCTCAGGCCCCACCAGCCTCCTAGCTTCATCCACACCACACCACCCCTCCCAGCCTTGCCCCGCCCCTCCAACCAGTGCCCCTCCCACTAGCCCTCCCAGTCACGCCCACCCACTCCTTGCCCCGCCCACAGGCCCCACCAGCCTCCTAGCTTCATCCACACCACCCCTCCCAGACTAGCCCCGCCCTCCCAGTCTCTAGTTCCACCCACACTGCCCCGCCCATGTCTTCCTAGGCCCCCATCAGTCTCCCAGACCCCCTTAAGCAGCCACAGCCCATCCCCACTAGCCCCCCATTAACCGCCTCTCCTCTCCTGGCTGCTCCATCCTAGGTCCGCCTGTGGTAGCCCTATCCAGCCTGATCCACGCCCGTTAGTGGGAACCCCGAAGGCCCCACTCACCCACCCACCCACCCGCCGCGCACCCCCTTCCTCACCAGCAACACCCGCACTGCCATCATGGCCGCAGCGCCTGTGGACACGGTGCAGTCCATCAGGATCACATGGTCATCGCGGATATCCTTGGGCAGCCGCAGGTAGTGGAGCTGTGGGCAGGCAGGCAGGCGATGCTGGCCGGAGTCAGGGAGCCCCTGGCCCGACCCGACCCTCCACCCCAGGCGAGGATCCTCCCTGGCCCCACCTCGGGCTCCCCCGTGAGCTGGTTGGTCTGGATGAGGATGGTGCCAATGCGCACGTCTTTGCACACGGCGCGCAAGGCGGGCTCCATGGTCTCCCCGGCACGCAGAATGGACACCCCCGTGATCTGAGTGAGAAGAGGGGGTGGCACGGAGCTGCATGGGGCCCGGGGTACCCTATGCACCCCCTGTCTCCCCCCCAGGCCTTCCCCCCACAACCCGCACCTGCTTGCCTGCATAGCACTTGCCCGCATAGTCCTGCCCCTGCGGCGTCTGCACCACGCAATCCTACAAGGAAGAAGAGGGTGCCGTGACCTGAGGGTGCCCAGGTCCCTGGCATTCCCGCCCCCCAATCACGCACCTGGAAGGGCAGGAAGGAGAGCGCGTGCTCGATGAGCAGCCGCATGAGCCTCTTGGAATAGAAGATGAACTCGTCACGGCTGGTCTCCTTGTCCCTGTGGAGAGTGGAAGGGCAAGTGCAGGCTGGACCCTGGCTCAGCCCCAGGGGCGTTCTGTGCTCCCCACCTCTTCCTTCAGTGGATGACAGTGTGTACACCCCTGCACTCCAGGAACCCCTCCCCAGACAAGTTCTCACCGGAGGGCGTGCACACTCCGTATCTCAGTATCCCCTTACCAGATGATATTCTGCTATATTCTCACACCCCCTCACTGACTGATGTGCACCCTCCTAGGTCCCCTCACTGGATGATGGTGTGCACCCCACCTCATCCCTGCACCCCCTCACCGGATGATGGTGTGCATGCCCCGCACTTGTGGCGTGCTCTTGAGGACACTCAGCGTGCGTGGCAGCGGGTGGCATTGGTGTGCCGAGGCCAGCGCGGCTCTGTGGGCACAGACCCATGGCGGACTCAGGGAGGTCTTCTCGGGGAGCCCCGTTATCACACTCGGACACTGGTGGGCGGTTATGAGGGAAGCGGCCTCATGTGCTGGATCTGTAGCGCGGCCCCACCCACCCGCCATGCCAGGCAAAGGTTCGAGGATGGAGTGGGAGGCAGAGCGTTGGGCAGGCAGGAAGCAGAGGCCCAGTGGGGCTTTGTCCGGGCCTTGCCCTGCACCAGGATGGGGTGGGGGGCCGGGCAGCAGGCCCCCCCTAGCCCTAGCCCAGGGTCCTGAGCTCTCCAGAGTGGGCCGAGCAGCAGTGGGGGAAGAGGCATGCGGAGGCCACGCAGGGACACACGGCCAGAGCAGCGCACTCTGTGCTCACACATCCCAGCGCAGCTTCCTCTGCTCGGCGGGGCAGGCGGCCAGAGTGTGTTCCGGGAGGGGAGGGCAGGCGCCCAGGGTTACGGGGAAGAGGAAGAGAACAGAGAGAAATTGCTCAGCAGAGAGCCCGGCCATTCCTGCAGCCGCTGGCCGCCTAGACTAGACGTGGCTCTGAGGGCAGCAGGGCCAGCAGGGAGGGGCGTGCTGCCTATCCGCCACCACTTCCTGCACTGACGCCTCAACCTCTGGGCGATGTGACCTAGCACGACCACGGGGCAGAGGTCTCGATGGCGTGGCAGTGTCTCAGAGCAAGCTCTGCCAGCCGCAGACCAAGGCCACCAAGCAGGGAGCCTGGGACAGAACCTGGAGGGTTTCATCCTGGCCTCCAGCCTGCTGCCCCCAGACCAAGCCAGGGCACAGGGCAGTTGGCCTGAGCCTCCCTGTGCTGCGTGGACACAGGAAACCCTTGGGCACTTGAGGGTGGAGATGCTCCAGCACTCAGGACCCCCGAGTTCTCAAGGCTCCTGCAGTCCGGGAGCCCCCTTGGGTGGCCAGGGAGAGGAGGCTGCAGGTCAGGCTGAGCCCAGCATTCAGGGGCACCTCCTTCTCTACCTGCTCCCTGGGCCAGAAGGGGCTGCCAGGGCTGCTGGGATTCTGCCAGGTGTAGGCACAGATTGGGGGGGGGGGGGAGTCTTACCTGACGCTGAGTTCACGCTGTGGCAGCAACAGGGAAACACAAGGGACCGGGGTGCCACGTCAGTTACTGCTGGGAAGGTACCCGGAAGGGACAGCCGGCTCCCTGGGCACTGTGACATGCAGACCACCTCCCCCCCGTGCAGCCCGGCAGGGAAGGCCCTGCGGCTGGTACCCACTGCTCAGGGCTGGCAGGCCCATGCTGGCAGCCACAGGACCGAAGAAAGGTTCAGGCTGAACTCACCTCCTCCAGCTGGCTGTGCACGTGCTGAACAATCAGGTCGATGGCCACCGTGTTCCCACTCCCTGGGGCAGGACAGGTGGTGACTGGGTACCCATGCCTGGTCCCTTCCTGCCCCCCTGCCCTGGGGGGTAGTAAGCAAGTGGGAGGGCCAGCAGCTCACCCCGGGGCACCACGATGTCAGCCACCCGCATGGTGGGCTGGATGTACTGGTCAAAGGCGGGCTTGACGAACTTGTTGTACTGCTTGATGACCCCCTCGATGTCCCGGCCACGCTCGCTGATGTCCCGGCGCAGCCGTCGTACTAGCCGGATGTCAGAGTCCGTGTCCACAAAGATCTTCATGTCCAGGAGCTGGACAGGAGAAGTGAAATGCCACAAGGGCCAGAGGCTCTGTCAGCAACAGAGCCTGGTGACACCAGGCTGGCTCCTCAGTGGCCAGAGGTCGCAATGACCTGATGCAAAAGGGTGCATGGGTACCTCAGTTCCATGGGGTATGCGTGGGCAGATGTGAGTATGAGCGGTGGGGTTGTACTGTGATTGACAGGTATGGGTGTGAGTGGAGGGTATACCAGGAGCAGCGGGTGTGGGTAGGTATGAGCGGTGGGTACAGGCGAGCAACAGGTGTATAGTGAGTGGCAGATGTGGGTGTGGACACTTCAGTCAAGAACACAAGGAGTTGGGGGCCGGAGAGATAGCATGGAGGTGAAGCATTTGCCTCGCATGCAGAAGGTCAATGGTTCGAATCCCAGCGCCCTATATGGTCCCCTGAGCCTGCCAGGAGCGATTTCTGAGCCTAGAGCCAGGAGTAACCCCTAAGCAGCGATGCCAGGTATGACCCAAAAAACAAAAAAAATAGAGCACAAGAAGCTGTAGCACAGTGGTAAGGCTTTTGCCTTGCACACAGCCAACACAGGAGGGATCCTGGTTCGAATCCCAGCATCCCATATGGTCCCTCAAGCCTGCCAGGAGCGACTTCTGAGAGCAGAGCTAGGAATAACACCTGAGTGATGGATGACGGGTGTGACCTAAAAACCAAAAAAAAATAAGGCACAAAGAAAGCTGTGCTCTGGGCCCAGCACTATTGGCTGCTTCACCTGCACATGGAGGTAGTCAGGGAAGGAGCCTGACCAGGATGCAACATGTGAGGGTCTCTGGGTTGGACTCATAGTCCTGAGGCTCAGAACTCCTGGGGTTGAGCCCAGGAGGGTCTCTGTGCTATGTGAGAGACCAGGGGTTCCAAGGCCATACACAAAGTCCCTCAGGCTCAGCAGAGAACGGCACACACACAGGAGTCACCTCCCTCCCGGGCAAGCACACGTGAAGCCCTCTCAGGACCCCAAAACAGCTGAACCTTGGGGACGGGGCAAGTATCTACTGGTCCTGCACCCACCTCCAATAATGTCTTGTCGGCAAAGGCCATGATACCCTCGAAGATGATGACATTCGCTCCATACAGCGTTTTCTGCAAGAGAAAGAGCAACTAGCTGTGACACCATGCTGGTGGCGAACAACAGCTGGCTCTGTCCTGCCCTGCCCGCCTGCCCGTGGGGGCCTACCCAGTCCTTCTTGCGGCTGTGGCTGGTGAAGTCGTAGATGGGCACCTGGACGCTCTTGCCCTGCTTCAGCTTCTTGAGTGTGGATACGATGAGGTCGAAGTCGAAGGCATCCGGGTGGTCGAAGTTAAAGTTATTCTGGGCAGCCTGTTCCTGCTGCTGCTTCGTTAGTACCTGCCGGGGAGGAGAAGCTGCCGGGACCTGCCCACCAAGACTACATGTGTCCCACTAAACAGAGTTCAGGACTTACCTTGTAGAAGGAGTCCATGGACAGCAGCACCACCCAGGGCACATCCAAGGCCTCAATGATCATCCTGGCCACTGTGGTCTTCCCAGACGCGCTGCCACCTCCCAAGCCTGCAGGGGGCGAAGGAGGAGTTGGGGCCAGCAGCAGGGCCACAACCTGGGCTGCTGCCAATGCCATGCCAGGTGGATACTCACCGATGACGAAAGCCTCCTTGGACTGGGTGCCATGCTCATTGTACCAAGGCGGTCGGCCTGCCGTGTAGATGGTGCGTTTTCTCGTGCGCAACAACGGGGGCTCCGACTTGCACTGGCTGGTGGTACGCTTCCGGGGAGAGCGGCCCGTGCCCAGGGGTGGTAGGAGTCTGTCCAGGGACTCAGCATTGCTGCTGCAGGAAGAGTAGGCCTCTGAGCCTGAGCCCCCAGGGGAGACCAGAGCAGTCCTAACCAAGTGGGGGCCACATGGCTACATGTTTGGCCAGGCGTCTGTGCTGACCAAACAGCCCTGGGAAGCAGGGTTCAGAGGGAAAGAACTCAACATTTATTTTTTTTCTGGGTCACACATCGTGGTGCTCAGTTGTTACTCCTGGCTCTGTGCTCAGAAATCGCCCCTGGCTTGGGGGACAATATGGGACATCAGGGATCGAAGCCACGTCTGTCCTGGGTCAGCCTTGTGCAAGGCAAATGCCCTACTGCTGTGCTACCACTCCGGTCCTGAGCTGTAACAGTTCTGCCTCCAAACAGGAGCACCCAATAAAGGAAGCCAGTGGGTACAGGACCTCCCAGCAGCGCCAATGGGTGCAGAACCCCCTCTCTCCTGTGCTACCCTGTCCAGCCTGTCCTGCTACCCATGTGGAGACCAGTGCTGATCTCTCCCCCAGCGGGGAGGACAGCTGTAGATGTGAGGCCTGGCCTCAGTAATGTGGGGCAAGGTGGGTGGTGGAGGATGCTGAGACCTAGGAGCCCTGCGTGAAGGGTCCTTGTTGGCATTGCTGCCTCTGCCCCCAGAGGCCAAAGCGGCCATGTTGGCATGTTTTCTCAGGAGGAGACCGTGGGCACAGGCAGGCTCTGCTATACAGGTCTCGCAGTTGTTTCATACCTCTGCAGAAATCACAGGACAGATGGACAAGCAAGGGACAAGCAAATCGTGCTGGGGAAACCATTTTCATGATCCCAGTTAGTCTATACCCGGCAGTGCTCAGGACTTACTCCTAGCTCTGAGCTCCAGGATCACTTTAGTAGGACACAGAGGACCACATGGGATGCCGGGGATGGAACCAGGGTCAGCCACATGCACGACAAGCGCCACCACCTCTGCTGTGCTATTGCTCTGTCCCATATGTTCATTTTTTTTTTTTTTGGTATTTGGGCCACACCCGGTGACATTCAGGGGTTACTCTTGGCCTGGGGGACCATATGGGATGCCGGGGGATCAAACTGCGGTCTATCCTAGGTTAGCGCATGCAAGGCAAACACCCTACTACTTGTGCCACTGCTCCAGCCCCCATACATTCATGTTGACTCTGGCCTTGGACCTGCTGCTGCTGCCGTAGCTACAACCACAGTGCCAGGAGCTGCCTCAGGCCTGTGCCACCCACCAGCCTCTGGAGTCAGGTACCTCCAGCTGGGATTCTTCCCTCACATTGGGGACGCAGGTATGAGGGCTGGGAGGGTGGTATTTGCCTATGTTTGCATGTTTACATGGTGGTGGAAAGACGAGCAAGTGGCTGAGGCCTAAGACGTGACAAGTCCCGCCTGCAGTCTCAAAGGCCCGGGAGTGACGCTGGCACAGACTAAACAGAGGAAAAGGCACAGACGTTGCTGAGAGAGGTGTGGTGGCCTCCCCAGGGCCCTGTTGTCAGGATGGAGCCCGTGGGAACAGCCCGCAGGGCGGGGCTCTCAGCTCTGGGGGCCCAATTACCGGCCAGCAAGCAGGTGCCCTGTCCACAGTCAGCTGAGCCAAGGCTCAGAGCTGAGCACCAAGGCTAAAAACCACATGATCTGGGGGCCTGGGACAGTGAGTGTGGGGGAGCTGGGGGTGATGAGAAGGAGCAGCCCCTCCCTCAGGTCTCAGGTCAACAACTGGCCCACACCTGGGGTGTAGGCGGCATGTATATGAGGGTGCGCGTGCGAGAGGGGAACCCAGAACCTGCCATGCAGGTGAGACCCACCAGCCTCTGCAAAGCGCCCCAGGATCAACCCAGCGCAAGGCCTCACAGCTTGTGAAGGAGCAGGCTTCGGATCTGGGCCGCCAAAGCGAACCTCCAAGGATCAGGGCCCTTGGGAGACTCAGGCACCAAACTCGAGACCTCCAGCTGCCCAGCCAGCCAGCCAGCTGCGGGCCAACCTGCCACCCACTCTGATATGCATGCGGGCTGGGCCATGAGTCAGGACGAGAGGCCTCAGGCCGGACACTCACCTGCCTTCGGCTCCAAGGGCCCAGCACCCCGAGATCCTGATACCAGGGTAAGCCGGGGGGCTGCTCATGGCTGGCACACGAGGGTGGGGGGGTGCACCCAGGGGTTAGGGGTGCCCTGGGGTACGCAGGGGCATCACTGATCCTCCTCGGGCTGACACAGCAGGTGAGGTGGGGAACACTCAACAGACCACCCACTGGGGTTGGCAGCACAGATGCCAGAGTCTGCTAAACGTCTGGATTGGGGATAAGAGGATCAGGGCTGGGCAGCTGGTATTAATAGCTCAGGGCCCTGCTGGGGGGCTGCGGGGAGAAACGCCCCTCAACTCCAGATGTGGTGGCCAAGGAGGCATCAACTCCAGCCCAAGATTGGGAACCGTGAGGGTTCTGGGGCCCAGAGGCGCTGAAGGTCAGGGCTGAGCAGGGCAACACCGGCTCCAAGGTGCCTCCAGCAGGCAAAACAAACCTGAAACCCTACCCCGCTCCCCAGAATAGCCACAGCCCGCCCTCAGCAGCAGTGTCCCCCAGGGGGACACTCCCCAGCCTGCTGCGGAGGGAGAGCCGGGTTGGCTGAGCTGCTGAGGGCTGGCAGAGCAGGCACAGAGGCTCCCTCAACCCACCCGTCCTCAACTTGGGCAATCCAGGCACTAGTGTGGGCTCCTGCTCCTCGGGGCACCTCCCACTGTTTCTTCCTACTCTGGGTGTGGGTCTGCTGGGAACGAAGCACCCCTGCTACTCCAAGCCTTAGTTTTCCTAGAGGAAAGCATCTGGGAGGGAGGGCATGAGGGTGTGGCATTAGCAGGAACCCGGGGTGCATGCTATCAGGCACTGCCCTGCGGCCTAGACTAATTACAGGAGATGTCTGTGCAGGTACTTTGACAAGAGCAGTGATACAGGGAGGAGAGAGGAGAGAGAAGAGAGGGGAGGAAAGAGGAGAAAGGGAGAGAGAAGAGAGAAGAGAAAGAGAGGAGGGAGGAGGGAAGGGGAGAGAGAGGAGGGAGAGATGGGAGAAGAAAGAAGAGGATAGATCAAAAAAAGAGATGAGGGCCGGAGAGCTAGCATGGAGGTAGGGCATTTGCATTGCATGCAGGAGGACGGTGCTTTGAGTCCCCGCATCCCATATGGTCCCCAGAGCCTGCCAGGAGCGATTTCTGAGCGTAGAGCCAGGAGTAACCCTGAGCGATGCTGGGTGTGACCCAAAAACAAAAAGAAAAAATGGGGCCAGAGAGCTAGCATGGAGGTAAGGCATTTGCCTTTCATGCAGAAGGACAGCAGTTCGAATCCCGGCATCCCATATGGTCCCCCGAGCCTGCCAGGAGTGATTTCTGAGCATAGAGCCAGGAGTGACCCCTGAGCGCTGCAGGGTGTGACCCAAAAAACAAAAAACAAAAAGAGAAGAAAGAGAATGGGAGAGAGGAGGAAAGAGGGGAAAGGGTGAGAGAATAAAAGAGAGGGGAGAGGACAAAAAGGAGAGACCACCCCCAAAAATAGAGAAGCCTGAATGATAGCACAGCAGTAGGACATTTGCCCTGCATGCAGCTGACCCAGGACAGACGTGGGTTCGATCCCCAGCATCCCATATGGTCCCCTGAGCCTGCCAGGAGTGGTTTCTGAGCACAGAGCCAGGAGTGGGAGCTAAAATAAAAATCCAGGAAATCAAAAAGAAAGAAGAGAAAGAAGGGACAGAGGAGGGACAGGAGAGGAAGGAGGAAAAGGGGACACCGAGGAGGGGCGGGTACCCTCTGCCCAGGGCAGCCTCGAACTCGAATGCAAGCCCAGGCCCTCCAGCAACCAAGCCCAGGCTAGCCCTACCCGGGCCTGGGCCGCGCTGACTTCCGCCCGGCCCGGTGCCTAGGCGACAAGCCCCGCCCCTCCACTTCCGCTCTGGCGACGCCCCCGGCCCAGTCCCGCGGCCGCGCCCCGAGGCGCCCCCAGGCCGGCCCGCGCCCGTCGCTCCCTGCGCTCCGCGCCTACCGGTCCTGGTCCGCGCTCTCGCTCTTCACCGCAGGCGTCTCGGGCCCGGCCCCAGTCGCGGGGGACTCCGGGCGCGAACCAGGGGCGTCCTCCGCGGAGGCCGGGGGCGCCGCCATGGAGTCCAAGGCCTTCGGGGGCCGCGCCCGGACCGGGCGGGCGCCGCGCGCGCTGCCTGTCGGGAGTTGTAGTCCAGGTCCCCGCGCCGCTGCTGGCGCTGCGCGGCCTGGTGACTACAACTCCCACAATCCCTTTCGGCCATGCATGCTGGGAGTTGTAGTCCACCCACGGCCCTATGGACTTCCGGGATCCCTCCACCCCTAGCTACCCCACAAAACAGGCTGCACAGAAACCCCTGGAAAAAAAAAAATCAATAAACATTTATTTGATAGTCATTTTTTTTAATACATACAGTTGGTGGCCCGCCCCCCCCCAAGTCACTCGTGTTGGAGGAGGGGGCAGGGAGCAGGGACAGATGGTCATAGGGCGGGCAGAGCCCAAATTGACTGTCAGAACATCATCTTGCAAATAAACACTTTGTAGATAGAATATATATGTATATATATGGTTACAAGTGGTAGCTGGAACCTCTCTTTCAAAATGCACTTATGTACTGAGAACTGGCGTTAAAAAAAAAAACCCAAACCAAGTAGCCCAAAGTGGACACATCTGCTGTCACCTGGGGGGGTCTCCTCCTGGCACAGAGGACCCCGCCTCAACTCAGCCCCTTCTTTCTCTTCTGAATCAGAGAGGCAGGGCCGCTAGTCACACCGGGAGTTGTGGCTATCCCTGCGTGGGTGGCCCAGGCAGGGTGCTGGGTCAGAGGTAGATCTTCACAAAGGGGCTGGCACCTGCCCTGGGCTGCACAGGGCCCACACCTGCCACCCTTCACTCCGCTCTGGTTTTTCTCACTGAAGGGGTCAGCTAAGACCAGTGGGAGGAGCTATTTAGACCCCTGTACTAGCCAGAGCATGCAGGGAGATATAGGACACAGAGAGGGGGGTCTGACTCAACACTCATTTCCGGCAGCATCCCCAAGCTCTCTGTGCAGGTAGAGAAGGGGTTAAAGTGCTAAAAGCCAGGTTCCCTAGGCCCCATTTCCTCCCACACCAGGACGCCTGCCCCCTCCATGGTCATTAGGGATGACCTGGAACCGCACCCCCAGCCAAAACCAGCCCCCTGCTCCCTAAGGGCCAAGTACCTGAGAGGCTGGAGAGTGTGGCCACCCCTAGCAGAGGTGCTGAGGTCCACCCTCACTCCAGTGGGTGATGAGGACATGCACTGCAAGGCTGAGCTCACAGGGTGTCCCCAGCTCCACCAGCTGTACCCCATGGTGACTGCAGAACCAAGGAGGTCCTCCAACCTCAGGCTGCCCATGCCATCCAAGGGACTTCTGGCCCCCAGTCAACCCCTACTCTGCCCTTTGATCAAGTCAAGGAATGTCGGGGTGAGGGGTTCCACACCCCTCCCAGCACATTAGACCAGGGCCACAGAGGGTGGGTAGGGTCTTCGGGTCCCTGGTACTGACCCTCCACCTAGGCAGGGCCAGGATGCTCATCAGGCAGGGTGGAGTGCAGTCAGAGTGCCTCCCTGAGCACGGGAGGGATCCCAGCCCAGACCCACCATTGGCACCAGGAAACCCTTAGCACCAAAATATCTAATTGTTGTGGTATTTTTTTGTATATATATAAAAAAAAACAAACAATTAAAAACAGGGTACTCGTCACAGCAACAAGACTGGCACCTACTACACCCAGGAGACACACACGGGAAATACCAAACTTCACAGCGTCCAGGGTCGCAAGGCCCAGCCCTCTGTCTACCCACCCCCAGTAGCAGCATCCCTTCCTCTCCTTGCACTGCCCTTTGGGCTGCAGGGCATGCTACCACCTCCAGGTGTCCTGGGTCCATTTAGGCCTGCAAACTCAGGCCCACTCCGTCACCCCCCCACAGCCCACATGTGGAGATCACACAACCAGAAGAAAGGGGAAGAAGAGCCTTTCCTCCAGCCAGTGGGGGGGGGGGGGGCACACGCAGCCAGCAGGATCAGCAAAGCGGGAGGAGAGCAAAATGCCCCCTGTGGCCCTCATTACAGGACTGGCAGCCATGCCCTGGTATACACACAATCTGCCCCTGCTGTTTCCAGAAGTAGAACACTACTGGCTGGATGTCCCCACACCGTGATGACAGGCAGGATTGGGGAGGGGAAGGTGGGCCTGGAGAGGTAGAGATCAGAAGCAGGAGGGTGGGGAGAGGTGGGGGGGGGAGCAAGCATAGTGGCAGGGCTCAAACTCAGGATCTGTCCTGGGAGGTAGCTGGGTGCAGGGGTGCTGGGTTTCCAGCCCTGCACATAGGGGCTGCATGGGGCCACCAGTCACCAGGAACCCCCCACCCGAGTCTTGGGGGACAAAGTGAGGACCCAGCAGGAAGGGGTGGGGGGCAGGACAGACCAGAAAGCCCCTTGCGCTCAGCCCACCTGCAGACCCTCACCTAGCTCCTGTGGGGCCTACCGCTGCTGCCAACCTCTGGTGCCGAGGGAAGCTGTCTTCCTGGGCACCACTGGACAGACGGACAGGCAGGGAGGGGGCAGAGCAGTGGGTGAGAAGGCCACTCACTTCTCAGGTGCCTTGCTGGCCCCCACTCTGCGGTTGGTGGAACCCCGCAGCCCCTTGTCTCTGCCTCCTGGGGGCCAGTCGTCCTGGCTCGGAGACGTCTTGGGGGGAGTCTCCTCGGGTGGCCGCTCCTTGGGCTTGCGGCCGCGTTTCCTCCCACCTGCTGGGCTGCCCTGCTCACTCCTGGACGGCAGCGCCTCCTGGCTCCGGGCTTTGGAAGATGGCGGGTCCACTGAGGTGCGGAACCAGTTCTGCAGGCAGGAGGGGAGCAGTGGAACCCCAGGATAAAACATGCAAGGCTGAGGGGCTCCCATGCAGGGGACGACACAATTTTCAGCAAGCTCAGAGACCTGGGAGAGGCTCAGAGGAGAAACAGGGAAGGCCAGAGTGATAGCACAGTGGTAGGGCATTTGCCTTGCATGCGGTCGCTGACCCAGAACCGATCCACCCGGGTTCGATTCCTGGCATCCCATATGGTCCCCCGAGCCTGCTAGGAGTGATTTCTGAGCGCAGAGCCAGGAGGAAACCCTGAGTGCCACCGGGTGTGGCCCCAAAACAAAACAAAAAAAGAGAAACAGGGTGACATCTAGGACCACCACCCATCCACCCACCTCAGCGTGGGTCTTCAGGATGTGGTATTTCACGCCGCTCTCAGAACTGAACTCCTTGGGGCACAGAAGGCAGCAGTATTTCCCCACCAGATGGTCTCCCTGTAAGACACAGGGTTCCCCTTGGGTCAGCCCCACCAAGTGTCCTGGGCAAGGTGGGCCACCAGGATGCTGTTGTGGGGGGCTGACTGCAGCAGCACCTGGGTACTGACCTTGCTACAGCTGGCGAGATGAGCCTTGAGGCCGGACACGCTGGAGTAGATGGCTTCGCAGCACTGGGGATGGAAAGGAAGCATGGGGAGTCTCCTAGAAGCACCCCGCAGAGGTGCGCAAAGGTTCCCCTGCCCAGGGAACTGGGAACTCTCTTACTCCCTTGGGTAAGTGCAGGGACATACAGAGGGCTGTCAGGATTAGAGCTGAGTGTCCCTGTCTATGGGGTCATGAGGACCCAGGGATGGTCCCACTTGCCAGCCAGCCACTCACGTCATTGGGACAGTTCACGTGGCCTCGGTCCTTAACTTGGCTTTTCCAGGCCTCTAGTAGCTCTGGGCTGAGTGTGGGCAGTCCAGGCCGCGTATAGTTAAGCTGGAAAGGTAGATAGATCCAGTAAGAATAGGGGTCTGCATAGCGGGGACGCTGGGTGGCAGAGCAGGGCTGACCCCTCCCCGGGGCATGCCCACAGCTGAGCCCCTGCAGATGGGGCACATCAGAGGAGACTGGGCTATGTAGGAGACACACTCTGCCCAGTGACTCACCCTGGCGGTCTCGGGCACCAGGTCATCTTTCATCCGCCGCTTGGTCCAGTCTCGAGCTAGCTCATCCTCAGCGATCTCCTGCAAGTGGAACACGGCCACCTGGGCCGAGGTGCGGCGGATACGGCCACTGGGAGTCCGCTCGACGCCCAGCAGGTCCTCGCCCTCGGGGAGCTTGTCCTCGGCCTCTTCAGGGGGCTGTAAGGAGGTGAGGGTGAGGTCCAGGAGATATAAAGTTAGGGAAACTGGGGGTAGATACTGGGGGTCCATGCCACGGTTTAACCTGACCCACTCAACACCAACAGGAGCAAGGACCGACTTCCTGACCTGCTACTCAGATGCATGATTGAGGAGCCGCGCGTACACACACACCACACACACACACACACACACAACCCTCCCAACCACACCCCCACAAAAACACCCCAAATATCCCCACAGAAATGCCCTCAGAAATACCCCCTAACAGCATACCAAACAATTCCACAAAACCACATATCTACACCCCAACAGAAACAGATACCCCATAGAAACACCTCAAATATCCCAATATATGCACTCCCAGAAAGCCCCCCCCAACATCTCCAAACAAATACCCTCTGAGAAAAACCTCTAGAAACATTACCAGAGGGGCCAAAGCGATAGCACAGTGGGTAGGGCGCTTGCCTTACATGTGTCCAACCCAGATTCAATCCCTGGCAATTCAATCCCTTGAGCCCACCAGGAGTGATTCCTGAGCGCAGAACATAACTATTCAAGAGAATAACTCTTAAGCACTTCCAGATGTGGCTCAACCCCCTCCAATTAAAAAAAAAACACTACCAGAAACACCCACCCACATAAACACCCCAAATATCCCCACATAAACACCTTCAGAAATTCAGAAACACTCCTATAGAACCACATTATCCACACCTGAACAGAAACAGACACACACAGAACACCCCACCTCATAGAAACATACCCCAGAGGAACAACCTAATCACCCCCAGAGAAATATACCCTCCAGAAACACCCCCTAGAAAACCTCTCAACATTCCCTACAGAAACACACTATCAAGAAACACACTACCGGGGCCGGGCGGTGGCGCAAGAGGTAAGGTGCCTGCCTTGCCTGCGCTAGCCTTGGACGGACCGCGGTTCGATCCCCCGGTGTCCCATATGGTCCCCCAAGCCAGGAGCAACTTCTGAGCACATAGCCAGGAGTAACCCCTGAGCGTCACCGGGTGTGGCCCAAAAAAACCAAAAAAAAAAAAAAAAAGAAACACACTACCACCCACATACTCTAGAGAAACACCCCCAGAAATACATGTCCCATAGACACACCCACCCTACAATACATAAACACATGTCCCTACCCTCCAACATAGGAACACTCCCCAAAATGTATAAACGTAGAAATAACACACACATAGAAACACACGCCAGGGATAGAAATAGAATGAACACACTCATTTGTGAAATATAAAAAAGATAGAGACAGGGTTAGAACAACAGCACAGAGGGGAGAGCATTTGCCTTGCTTGTGGCCGGCCCTGGTTCAATCCCCAGCATCCCATATGGTTCTTCAAGCCTGCCAGGAGTTACCCCTGAGCACCGCCGAGTGTAGCCGCAGCCCCCCAAATTAGAGACAGGGCCGGAGGACAGATCATGCACGGTACGGTAGGAATGGGGGTGTGGGGCCCAGAGAGATAGCACAGCGGCGTTTGCCTTGCAAGCAGCCCATCCAGGACCAAAGGTGGTTGGTTCGAATCCCGGTGTCCCATATGGTCCCCCGTGCCTGCCAGGAGCTATTTCTGAGCAGACAGCCAGGAGTAACCCCTGAGCACCGCTGGGTGTGGCCCAAAAACAAAAAAAAAAAAAAAACAAAAAAAAGGAATGGGGGTGTGGTTAGGACAGAGAAGGGTGACAATGAGAGTTGGAAATGATCACACACCCCACATTCTCCACATACATAACCTTACACACACAAACACCCCCACTCCCACACACCCTTACCCAGATGCAGAAGCACACCCCCACAAAACCTTTCCTCAGCACAAACCTTTCCTCATAACCCACACATAAACATCACTATAACCACCACACCCCCACAGAGAAAAACCCATGGAACCAGGTCCCCTATATCTGGGTAACCAGACCCCCCCCCCATACCCACAGGAACCAATATCCCAGAGTCATGAGGAACCAGGCCCCATACCCATGGAACCGGGTCACCACCCACCCGGGAGGCAGGCAGAGGAGTGTGGCAACGGTCGCCACGGGCTCACCGGGGCAGCGTGCTCCGAACGCATGTGGTAGTCGTGCCCTGCCTTGGAGCGGTAGGTCTTGCTGCAGTGGGCACAGGGGAAGGAGGGGCTGTCCACCTCGCAGGGCGGCTTGCCACAGCGCCGCTGGTGGTACTGGTAGCCCATGAGGCTGGAGAAGGCGGCCCCACAGCCCTGGGGGGGCAGAGTCAGAGGCTAGTGAGTGGCCAACTGCAGGCCGGCCAGGGAGAAGGGCGCAGACTGGGCTCTGGCCCTGCAGTGCTCCACTGACCTCCTGGGGGCAGCGTAGTCGCCCCATCTGCTTCAGCACCTTACGCAGCCGCTCCCGCTCCTCCTGCTCGCTCATCTCGGCAGTCTCTAAGTCAGAGGGCTGGGAAGTGACCAGGGCAGTGCGGTCAGCATAGCCCAGTCACCAGTTCATACCCATCACCAGCTCCCCAGCCTGACCTGGGCCCCTTCAGGATGCACCTCCCATTCTCTCTTATTTTTGGGGGGGGGGCACACTCAGCAATGCTCAGGGGTTACTCCTGGCTCTGCGCTCAGAAATCACTCCTGGCAAGCTCAGGGGACCATATGGGATGCTGGGAATCGAACCCAGGTCCGTTCCAGGTCAGCAGCACGCAAGGCAAACGCCTACCACTGTGCTATCTCTCTGGCCTTCACCTCCCATTCTCACCACACCCCTCACAGCCACACCCCTAGATCCCATCCCAGCCCCACAACACCTAGACCCTCCTCTTAGGGCTTGCTTCCAGGGACCAAGAAACACTAGGGAATGGGGGGACAACAAGAGGGAGAAATGACTGTGGCCAGCGCACACTGAGCCCAAGTTGGGGCAGCGGCGGTGTGTGGTGAGTACCTTGGTGCTGTGCTCAGCCATGGTGTGGTAGTTGAGGCCGGCCTTGGACTTGAATTGCTTGTGGCAATGCTGACACTTGAGAGCATCCTGCAGCTACAGAGCAAAGCTGAGATGCTGGCCAGGGGGCTCCCGGCCAGGGTAGGACTCGCCCCCCTCAGCCCCCATCATGCCCCAGGATCGCTCTTACCTTCTGACACACCTCCATGTGTTTCTGCAGGCCAGCCAGCGTCTTCCGGGTGACCATCTTGCAATTGGGGCACACGGCCTCCCCCCGCTCGTGGATGGCTTGTAGCCATAACTCTTCGGGACCACCTGTGGGACAGGGACAGGCCTCAGCAGCTGGGGTGGGGGTCCTGGACACCAAGCACAGAACCTAGGGACCACTTTCAGCCCCTGCAACCCACCCCTATCTCCAGGGTCCAGCTGGATGGAGACCTGCCAGTCCACCAGTGTCCCCACCTGGTGCCGCGTGGGCCACTGCAGACAGAGCCTCCTTGTTGAGAGTGCTGGTAGGAACCACTTTTTTCCGGATGTCCTCGGACCCGGAACCCTCATGCTTCTTAGAACGGTGGGCACGGGACTTGTCCTCTGCTTTAGCCAGGCCTGTGTGGATGCATGGGTGGGTAGGGCACGCATGGGTACACGGCTTGGGCACACCTGCCCAGCCCCACAGGGCTTGCTGGCAGCCGCCTCACCTTTGAGCCCAAAGGTCCCAGAGATGGATGGCTGCTCTCCCGTAAACTTCTTGGGTGTTTTCTGTTTCCTTCCTGACTCGGGGGAGAGAAAATGGGACGAGATTCTGGTCAAATAACTACCCCTGAGGCCTAGGTCCACGACCCCTCCCCAGCCCACCCCTGCTTTCATCCTCTCATCCTACTGTGCTTTGTCCGCTCTGTGCCTTCTTCCACCGGGGAAATACAGCCTGTGGACCGAGGTGCCTCCTTGCCCCCGAAGGGCCTGGCACCCAGGGAGAGGGGCCCGCTGTTGGAGTCTACGCTCAGCAGGAAGGTTGAGCTCTGGCTGGTGGTAGGTGGGCCGTACCCCCCGTTCTCGGGCCTT
This sequence comes from Suncus etruscus, assembly GCF_024139225.1. Classification (NCBI taxonomy): domain Eukaryota; kingdom Metazoa; phylum Chordata; class Mammalia; order Eulipotyphla; family Soricidae; genus Suncus; species Suncus etruscus. Next base: position 9,738,861 of record NC_064854.1, read on the forward strand.
GCCTGCTTGGGTGGGATAGGGCAGGCGTCCAGGCTGTCTGAAGCCCTGCAAGAACAGGGAGGCCCACACTGAGGCTGACAAGCCGCAGGCCATGGCCTGGAGTGTCCAGTCAAGCGGACAGAGCGTGGACCTACCTTTTCTTTCCACCGCTCCGCCCCACGGTTCTTGGTGCCTTGTTTTCAGACCTACTCAGCAGCACCATCTTGCAGGGTGGAGTGGGCCGGCTGATGGCCAAGGGCCTGCTGACTGGCACCGGCTTACTGACCACCAGGGGCCTGCTCATTGGCATCGGCTTTGTGATTGGCACGTGCTTCGGAACTGTCACAAGCTTTGCCATCGGTACTGGTTTGGTGATGGTGACTGGTTTGGAGCCTGGTATGGGCCTGCTGACTGTCACTGGCTTGCTGACCGGCACAGTCTTGGTGACTGGCACAGGCCTACTGACTGGCACAGCCTTGGTAACCGGCATAGGTCTGCTGACTGGCACAGCCTTGGTGACTGGCACGGGCCTGCTGACCGGCACAGTCTTGGTGACTGGCACGGGCCTGCTGACCGGCACAGCCTTGGTGACTGGCACGGGTTTGCTGATGCCAATGGGTTTGCTCACGCCCACAGGTTTGCCAATAGCCACTGGTTTGCTCACGCCGATGGGCTTGCTGACCCCAACTGGCCGGTTGATGGGGACTGGTCGGCTGATGGGGCTGGGCTTGGGGGCTGGTAGGGGCCGATCCATGTGGTTCCAGATGCGGTGCTTCTCCAGCTGAGTCTTGGAGGTGAAGGCAGCCTCACAGAAGGGGCAGGGGAAGGTCAGCCTCTCGGAGATGGCACCCTGGACACAGAGGCACCCTGGGGTGGGCCAGCCTGACCTCCACCCAGGTACACCCCAGCCAACAGTGGGGGGGGAGGGGGACCCCACGCAGCACCTTACCCCTTGACACCGCTGATAATGGTACTTGAGTCCATAGATGCTTGGGAACTCCAGCCAGCACCCTGAGTTTGGACACTTCACCCTCGAATGTGCCTTGAACTCATCTTTCCACTGGTTCACCAGGGAGAGCTGGGGATGGAGACAGATGTGTCCAGGCAGACCCTCCCACCCAAACCTGTCCATGCCCTGAAGCACCTTCAGAAAGGACTGACTGACCCACCCTATCCTTGGGGAGCTCACCGGGATGTCCCGGAGTGCCTGGTTCTCGGCTTTCGGTCTCCCCTTCTTCTTGCCTTCCGTCCTGTCACTGGCTGTACTTCCTGGCTCAAAGCACAGGGGGACCTGGCTGGGTACAGTCTGCCCACTCCTGGCCATGGGCATCCCTGCAGTACAGGGAAACACGGCAGGTGAGGAAGATGCTCCCTACAGCTTCCCCAGCCACCAGGAGCTGCACACAGCAGGGAACAGGGGCAGGCCCAGGGCAAGAGTTCAGGGTCTCAGGGTTGTGGGCTGACACTCTCCTATCCCCCAAGGCTCATAATAGCCCAAGCTGCCCAGTGGGAACCCAGGATAGGGGTCATATCCTTCGTAGGCTGCCTGGCTCAAGGCTTCTTACCCAGCTTCTGTGTCTCATGCAGAGAAGGGAGTCGGACCTCATTCCGCTGTGGGCCGCTGTCTCGCCCACTCTTGCTAGGCCCCGGGAGTCGGCGGCCCCCTCCAGCACAGAAAGGGTCTGCCATCTCTGAAGAGATCGAACAATGCAATGGAGCCCTCCCAACCAAGTGTGGAATACCTTGGCCAGACAGGCGCTGGGGCTCCAGGAGGACAGCCCAGCCTGGTTATCTACCCTTTGCCAAAGCAGAGACACTGTCCCTTTGGTAAGGTCTGATCTGTCCCGACCCTTTTCCCAGCCCCTCCAGCCCAACCCCTCAGTCTCAGTTGGTGGGATCCTCACACTGGGGAGAAAAGGGAAGGGAGAGGTGCTGGGGGAAGCCAGTCAGCACTCAAGCACCCCCTGGCACCCTTTGCACCCCTTAATACCGCTTCCAGGAGAGAAGACAGCGGTGAAGGAAGGGAGATATGGCAGGTGACCAGCTGCTTTTCCGGGGGCTGGGAAAGATCTGTCTGCCTAGGTGGGTGCAGAGCGTACCCGGACAGACTGAGGTGAGGTCAGGTCAGGAGGACTCTGTCTTCTGCCAAGGGGGTGGGGATCCCTATATCCACATCAAGAGCCCGCAGCAAACTTCTGGAAGTCCTCCCACAACTTCCAGGGGAGACCCGACAGCAGGGA